>NC_056053.1:19097549-19408443 GCF_004379255.2 Salvia splendens | reverse complement strand
TACATGTCTCTGTTCCGCCAAAATCCGAAGGTGCACACTAATTTCTTGGGGAGGCCGTGGAAGGCCTACTCGAGGACTGTTTTTATCTCGTGTAATTTGGATGCTATTGTTACATCAGATGGATGGATGCCGTGGGACGGTGATTCTGGGTTGAAGACTTTGTACTATGGAGAGTACAAGAATGTCGGTGGCGGATCGGCCACGTCGGGAAGAGTCCGGTGGAGTAGCCAGATTCCGGCGGAGCATGTTGCGTCTTATTCTGTCGCAAATTTCATTCAGGGAGATCAGTGGATTCATGGCATCTAACGTGTTGATGGGCCACTGCCGATGTTGGGTAGTTTTGCTTGGAATGAAATTTGTTTTTATATATGTTTGCCATTAAAAAATTAATTGAAAGTGTCATTCATTGAATAAATAGTGGAATGTGTCATTAGTTGAACTGGCTATCTTTGCAAACATGGGATGATGATAAAATCTAAAGGAAAATGAGATATCAATTACTCCCCCCACTTTAAGTATTTGTAGTATTATTTTTATAAAATTAGGGCACGAACGTGACCGAGACTTCTAAAGTGTGAGAAATACATAAGTATTATCTTCGCATCCGAACCTGGGTCTTGGCTATGAAAGAAGGGCATTCTACCACTGGGATATAGTAATAATCGATATAAAAATGTGTTAATCATAGTATTTAACACCAAAATATCTACATATCATACTAGAGAATGACGTGAGTTTGCTTAGGGCTATCAACTGCTCCCAAATGGAATCCCTATTAATTAAATTATAATTTCTTAACCAATTTCATTATCACTATAGGAGATAGTTACAATGATGTAATGTAAATATTGAATGAAATTTAGTTATATGTATCGTGGATTAGATGATTTAAAGGCGTGCCACGGAGGACTCGAACCTGAGACTGTTGGCCTCAAGCATTATTAACTTCTCTACCGCTTGGCCAACTCATACACATAAATTATAATGGGTTATTCATAAAGTAAAAAGAGAGAAAGAGAAAATAAGGATATAATTAAAGAGAAATTATTTGAATTGATTTGCCATGGCAATAAAAGTTAGCACTAAAGTTATCAAAACTTTTCATCTGCAATGTCAAATTCTTTTGCAGCTCCAACCATAATGACACTTTTTCTTAAAAATTTTGAAACTCAACTAAATAATTACCCTTTACCCCAAATTCCAAACATGATCCATCTTCAATGAATATCACCTCAAACGTCTCCCGACAAAACTCATGCCTTCCGATAGATTATTTAGTATGCAAGAAATAGGGCACTTTCAAGAACCTATATTCATGAAACCAATTTTAAAATACTAATACTTTTACGCATCAATAATTAAAATTTTCAAATTTGTCGGACCTGCCTCGCTCAATTAATGATTGTATTTCAAGAATTCCAGTATAAATATAGTTGACTGCATTTAAATCAACACAAAAAATGGCGTCTCTGCAGAAATTAAAATTGTTAGCAACCCAATGTGCCGTCGCTCGAAGCCCTACCCGGAGCCCCGTAATCCACCTCCGCCGCCGCACAACCCTGCGAATGCTACTCGGCCGCGGAGATAGGAGGCTGCCACGTCGCTGTGATCGCAACGACGAAGAGCGCTCCGTCAGGGTCAGCCACAAGCTGAAGGACTTGTTCGTGTCATCGCCGCCATCGGAGAATATTGGGGAGAGGCTGATGCCATCGGGCGGAGGTAGGAGAGGTGGGGCCCGCTCGATGTCGGCGACGTTTCGGCAACGGTTGTTGAGGAGGCCTTGGCGGCCGGTACTTGTCCCCATACCTGAGTGACCATTTTTGGTTGGTTTTATTCTTTACTGTATTTTGTTTTGAGGGATCATAACTAAATATTTTGATTATATTCATCATTTATTATCTTATAAACTTCAGATATAATTGTAATGCGTTAAATTGCGTTTTATGGGTGTTATTCTCTGCTCTTGTTAATCTAATTATTTAGATTTAATCCCTGATTCGTACGTAGAACTTATTTGTTTCGATAAATAACAATAATCTGAAAAAGGTTACGTGAAAAAACAAATTTTCTAGAGTATCATTAGATTTACTTATATAAAAGTGAATTCTTTCACTAAAAATCATTTGTGTTCTCTCTCATCAGCTATCATACCACATAAGAATATAATCATAGCGATGTATTAATATGACAA
Organism: Salvia splendens; assembly: GCF_004379255.2. NCBI lineage: Eukaryota > Viridiplantae > Streptophyta > Magnoliopsida > Lamiales > Lamiaceae > Salvia > Salvia splendens. The sequence continues at coordinate 19,406,252 of NC_056053.1, read as the reverse complement.
CTGTAGCACCATTTTATTATATTAGGCCGTTAGATTTAAAGATGGTGTGATTCTCAGCTGCCATGTAGCAATTAATTTTAATTAAATTTAATCATTTTAAAACGCTAAGGTACAAAATCAAAATTTCATGTTCTTGATGCAGTTTATGAAACGATACTAGATTGCATTGAATATTGCAGTGTTACCACGATGATTTTGTAGTTTACATATTACTTTATTTTTGGGATAGAGAGTTGCGCTAATTTGGGAATATTCCAAATTTGATTCAACTTCAAATTTTCAAAAATGTCTAAAATGTCCATGCCTGCAATTTTGAATAAGGTAGACTGCAATTTGCACTCTATTCACAAAATTTAATCCTAGGCGTCCACCTTATAAATCTAAGGGCAAAAATTAGTATTATGGTGTCACTCTAAACATAGTATCACCTTAATGCTCCCCATTATATACTCTACTAAATTAATCTTAACATCGGCATCATGATGGCTAAAAGTAAGTTGTCTATATATTTCTAGGGAAGCAGAGAGTCATCGAGGGTATTTTTTGTTAATATACATTTTTAATCAATCAGTTAATCATATAAAATAAAGATAAAATCATATCTTTCGTGTAAAATTTTAAATACAGGTAGAAAATGCTTAGATTACCAGTTCTTCGGGGAAATTAAGAAGTGAGTCGGTCTTTTGTGTGGAGAGCTGGCGGCCTCTTTCCTAGTACTCCATATCAAATTAATTTTGATAACAATACGAAATCCTTAATTGTTTCCTAATTGGTAATTAATTGTATTTAATAAGTAATAGTGAACATTTAGCAAAAGTTTACCGTATTAAAAACTGTAGTTATTTTGTTAAAAAGTTTAGGATAATCTTTGTTATCTGATAAATTATAGTATTATACGTATAACTTATGTTTTAAATACATAATTTTTAATAATTTCATAAACACAAGTAAAATATAATTTTGTACTTATGAGTTAACATTAACATGAAATTCAAATAAAATGGAATTCCAAAAAAATATTGGGCCACAATCAAAACAGCCAAGGCCCAATACGACTACATACCAAATATCCAAAAATTTGAACAAACAAATGAAATACTCCATCTAATTAATCTGACCCTATATAATGCCATAAATCTCATCCCGACATCATGACATGTTTCAAAATCTACCTTGATTATAACTACAGAAAAAGGATATTACTCATTGTAGGATACCTATATAATCAAAATTTGAAGATCGAATTACAATAACTCACTCACTCAGTCATTCAAATCCAATGGCAGCATTTCTCTCCCTAACTCTCCTCCTCCTCTTCCTCATCGCCCACTCCTCGTGTAGCATCATCCACGACGCCTGCAAAGCCTCACGTGACCCTCTCGGATGCGAGGACTGGCTCTCCCTCTCCGGTCACGTGCCTCCCAACGCCACCGCTTTGCAGCTCATCCAATCATCGCTTCAACTCATCTCCACCGATGTCAAAAAGGGCGGAGCAATGGTCCAAGACATCCTCGCCTCCTCCGCCGCCAACCCCAACCTCACCGCCGCCGCCCACAGCTGCCTCGAGATGGTGCGTTACGCCGCCTACCGAGCCGATCTCGTCGCCCGGGCCCTGCGCCGCCGCGACACCAAGGAGGCGCGCGCCTGGATGAGCGGCTCGCTCGGCTACAAGTACGACTGCTGGTCGGCGCTCAAGTACGTCAACGACACGTCCCAGGTCGTCAAAACGATGTCGTTCTTCGATTCCACCTTGATCGGCTGCAGCAGCGCCACTCTGGCCATGCTGGTGAACTATGATTTGTACGGTGAGAAAACCGGTTCTTGGGGCCCCGTCCGGACCGAGCGGGATGGGTTCTGGGAACCGGTTTCCCAGTCTAAATCGTTTTCGGGTGGTGGCGTGCCGCGTGGGTTGAAGGCCGATGTGGTGGTGTGCAAGGGCGGAGGTGGTTGCGACTACGACACCGTGCAGAAGGCGGTCGACAGGGCGGCTTCCGGTTCGGATAAGCGGTTCGTGATAAGGATAAAAGCCGGGGTTTATGAGGAGACGGTTTTGGTGGGATTGGATAAGAGGAATGTGGTTTTCTTGGGAGATGGGATGGGCAAAACCGTCATTACCGGGTCCAAGAATGCTGGCCAGCCCGGGATGTCCACATACCGGTCCTTCACTGTAGGTAAGTTTATCCTAGATGAAATTTGTTGATATCTGTATTTGCCTTTAAAAAATGTAGTGGAATGTGTCATTAATTGAATAAGTTTTCTTTCCCACTCTATAAATCTTCATTTTGCCGGGTAGCAACCATGAGATGATGATAAAATATAAAGGAAAATGATCTCTCATTTAATGAATTACTCCATTTATTTGATTCAGATATAAAGGAGTACTATTATTGTTGCATTCCATTTATTGTATTAGTATAAACATTTTTGATTGATTGCAACCATTCAATCATATTAACCACCAATATATTCCATAGTTACTGATCTTGACCTATTAATGATTCAGGTAAATATCTAGTGAATATGTTCTTTAATCCAAATATATGATCCATTATTAACCACCAATATATCATGTTATATTTTGAAACCGAATTATTCAAAAATTAGGGTTTATGAATACTTCTTCTTGTCTCTACAGGAGTTCTTGGAGATGGATTCATGGCAAGTAACATTACCTTCCAAAACACGGCAGGCCCCGAGACTCATCAAGCTGTGGCATTCCGATCCGACAGCGACCGTTCCATCATCGAAAACTGCGAATTCCTCGGCAATCAAGACACTCTCTACGCACACAGCATGCGGCAGTACTACAAATCCTGCCGCATCCAAGGGAACGTTGACTTCATCTTCGGTAACGCAGCCGCATTCTTCGAGGACTGCCACATCCTAGTCGCTCCGCGGCAGCAAAACCCCGAAAAAGGCGAGAGAAATGCTGTCACTGCCCACGGGAGGACGGACCCTGCCCAGTCAACCGGGTTCATCTTCCAAAATTGTGTGGTCAACGGAACAGAGGCCTACATGGCTCTGTTCCGCCACAATCCGAAGGTGCATATTAATTTCTTGGGAAGGCCGTGGAAGGCCTACTCGAGGACAGTTTTTGTCTCATGTGATTTGGAGGCTATTGTTACATCAGATGGATGGATGCCGTGGGACGGGGATTTTGCGTTGGAGACTTTGTACTATGGAGAGTACAAGAATGCCGGTGCCGGATCGGACACGTCGGGAAGAGTGCGGTGGAGTAGTCGGATTCCGGCGGAGCATGTTGCTTCTTATTCTGCCGGAAATTTCATTCAGGGAGATCGGTGGATTCATGGCATATAAGTTCTAATGTGTTGTTGGAACGTCCAAATGTAGGAATAATTGAAAAAATAATTAACCTTACTTGCTAATAAGTGATCATCCATGTGTATGCCATCATTTGATATATGGACCATTTGATAAATTGGATATGGAGTGCATGACTCCACAAATGAATATGAAAATTAGTTAAATAAATCGAATAAAGATCTCAATTAATTGAAATTTAGAGTAATAACTCAAGAAAAGTAAAACTCATAAAACATGATTCAAAAAGAGGTGTGAAATTCGTCCAACATATGGGGGCCTTTTATAAGCACTGGTTTTAAGATATAAAGGAAAATAGGTTAGAAGGATATAAACATGAAAGAAAACTTTAATATAGCAAATAGTTGACTGGTAGGTGTGAAATAGGAATCGGCGACAACGAAACATCGGTATCAACGTGGCCTCAGCCTCTCACTCTCAAGTCGGCTGCGGATCTTCGAAGCCACCGATCACCGAAACCTTTAACCTCCTCTCGTAGTGAACATTCGCTTCCGCAATTAAAACTTGAAAAGGTGAATGTATCTTCTTTCTCCCGTCATCTTTCTACTGATTCCCATGTCAATTTTATATTATTAAGAATTATAATTCCGTAAAAGTAGCCTTCCGCCCAATTATTGATGCTTAACTACCTGCTTTCGCTGTGGACCCTTTGATTCTTGCAAATTGTATCTACTTTGCTTTCATGAATACTGCCGTTTTTCTATTACTACAAATGTAGTCTTTCAACTGCAACCTTTATTCCTTTGTAATTTCATTTTTTGACATTTTAACGACCAATTCATCACCAAACATGCCGTCGCTGGATTCCGAATCCAACTATTGTTCAAAAATTTTCCGAGCTTCTTTCAAGTCCCAGGTCTCTGGGATTCCTAGTGATGATAATCAATTCGTTTTGTTTGATAAATTCACGAATTTTGTGCTTCTGTATTCGGGCGGTTTATATCTCTCTCTTTTTCCTCTTTGATTGGCAAGCATATGGTTGGCATATTTAAAAGATTTAAGAAAAAAGATGACTGAATTGGGTTCTTCTCCTCTGTATTGATGAGTATCTTGTGGAACTGACCTGTGTTTATCGAATTCAGAGACGCAATTCCGGTGATAGGTTTTCTCAACTTGACTCTCCTTTGATAGGCTCCAACCCCCACCAGGTCCGTCTCGCGATTCTACTAGTATTTAATAAAATACTTGTATTTGTAAGTTGGTATACACCCATCTTTATGGATGACTAAAATGTGAGTGGCCAAAGGTAGAGATTAGGAGAAGCAGCTGATCTTTTGATATAATGCTCAAATTGAATTTTGAGGATCTCCTTAGAATATGGAGTAAATGGCATTCACACTTACTTCAGTTTTATCATTATGTAACTGAAACCTTTAAGGAGTAGTCAACAATGTTATTCTTGCTCTACTCCCATACCATCATTTTTGGCAGTTTGTCAATGTGTACTAATCAGTAATTAGATATATTTCGAGTTTTATCTCATCGATTGTTGAACAGATCTTCAGTTTTGATTGTACAAATCCCCCCTCAAGTTGATGCTGCGAATCAAGGTCAAATCATATTTCGTCTTGATTGGCAATCATCTAATTAGAGCTCAACCCATTGAAGCTATCATTAGAAGTGATCTTTACATCATCCCTATTTCAATTGGCACTAAAGCACATATATATATATATTCTAGTCTAAGCCTGCAGCTTTGATAAGATTAGAATTGTTATCATGCTAATCTCCAGAACAAAACTAAGGCTAGAATATAACCATTTCAAATAAAGGCATAGAAAATAAATGGAGGTAGATGCTGTACATATTCAAACAAAATATACAGCCATCTGCACTTATTTTTTATTTCTGAACAAAGAGTGTGCAGCTGATTCCATCGAACCTTCCATTTATCGAATTTTTTCTTTATGCATTTATATGAAGTGAGATAAATCCATATTTGCTCTCCTATAGTAGATATTTGAAGATGAAATAAGAACAGCTTAATTGACATCCTTCCTTCGTAGCTTCAATTGAAGCAGGATGAAATAAGAACAAGAGTGTCTCGTTCAAGGTGGAAGTACTCTCAAAATCTCCTGGGTCGAAAATACACACTCCTTTGCTGGCACAACATGCAAATCCACCCAATTGAGCCAAGTGAAAAGCTCGTAAGCCAGTCATATTATGTTTATCTAACAACACCTCCAGTGCAAATATTCAACCCACTGAACTAGTTTCTTCTCATTGTCATCTTTATGAACCCTATATTCACTTGATTCATCCCAAAACATTGTGTAGCATGTCGAATCACACCGTTGTTGCACACCAATCCAAACATCTGCGGGATCACCGGGAAATCGAGAAGCGGCAGCAATGAGGCAACTGTTTACTGATCCAACAGATACATTTTGGAGAATCTCGGCAGAGAACCGTGACCCGCAAAAGCTGAACCTCTCCAACTCATGGAGTTCTTGCATGAACATAAATGAGATCTCTCCTACTACTTTGTTGCAAGAAAGATCAAGAGCTTGAAGATTCTTTGCAATAGTTCCAGGTATATGGCTACTAAGATTGTTCTTGGATGGATCATGAATCCTCAAACTACTCAAATGAGAGGCATTGCTAGGAATCTCACCAATCAAAGTAGTTGTTGATAAACTCAGATGCTCTAAACCAGAAAGCATATTAACTTTCAAGAGCTCTTGCTCTTTCAACCCATTGTGTGCAAGATTAGGGTGGCCAAGATTCACAAGACGACTTAAACTAGCCGAAAATCTCCCACCAAAAAAGTTCCCAGATACATCTAAATGCAGCATAGTCGACCAACAGAAAATGGAGCTCAAATTTACCTCATCAATTTGGCCTTGAAACCGGTTCCTGCTCGAATCAATCACGTCCAATGGCCCTACCAAAACATCAACGACAAATCCCTCTGGAACTAACGGGTTGTCCCCGTAAAATTGTGGTGTCTCGATCTGTATGCACTGCCTAGACTCGGATGGAAGTGAAGCTGCTGCCTCGAAGCGCGACGGCGGTGGGCGCCTTGTGCGTGTGGACGAGGCATTTTGCGATGTATGTCGTAGTGGATTGACCGGAATCTGACTAGCCCAAATTGTCTCACACGCGACGTATGGTGTCCGTTGCCTAAATTGGATGAATTCGACCCCATCAAAAGCTCCTGGGTCAAATATGCGAACTTCTTTGTCTCTACCAAATCGAAGAGTAGCACAACTCCATTTGCTACCTCCATGATAAGAACCCATAAAATCGAAGAGTAGCACAACTTCTATCCAAACATGTCACAACATTGCGCGGCGAGATCGAACGACCATCGGAGGTGAATGTTTGTTCAAATCTGAACAAATCCCGATCATCAACACAAAGCGAAGCTTGCTTCTGCAGATGTGACTCCATATAATAGTCACCATAGGATGGTGTAGAGGTTGCTCCCACTTTAGCTTCAATAACATCACCGAACTTGGATGAGGGAATAGGTTGATCCTCGGGCAGTTGGCTTGACGCCACGTGATGATCTGGAGGGACGAACACTTGCATCACTGATCTCGGGTGAGGAATGACAACGTTTCTCGAAAAATCAAGAGTAACGTCATCATTAAGAACGACGTCGTTGCTGCGAACATTGATGAGCGAAAGAATTGGGCTCGCCCCAATGCCTTCGGCCATCGACTTGATGATCACCTGCTTCTAGTTCGCGACTTCAACAGCTTGTGTAGCCGAGGCTCGAACAGCTGGAAACTCACGATGTGGCTGGCTGATCTCGGACAGTAGTGATGTTGGGATCGTCGATTGGGAGGTGGCGTGCCGCTGCATTGGTAATGATGTGGCTTGGGTCAACGGTTGATTGTCGCTGCTCTGGCATGACGGATCGTGCATAACAGAATCCTGATATAGGTCGGGATTGAAACGCTGCTTGACTGCCAATAGAAAATCATCCCAGCCTTTTCCGGCATTATTATCCATCCAGTATGCCCTCCATTCCAGCGCCGGGTGATCGAACAAGTATTGGGTAAGGTATAGACGATCAGATAGAGGCGTGTAACGGTGGTTGTACTAAATCTGCATATTCTTAATCCACTCGACAACATTCTCTCCGTCGAAACGAGGAGGATCGACTCTTAGGCGCGGCAAGGCTGCGGTTGATACGCCGTGCGGTGCCTGCGTAAGCGATGGCGGCAGTTGCTATCCGTGTTTCATGGTTGCCGCTGGTGGAGGGTCGAGGGGCTCCTTCGTCGCCTTAAAGCCGGCGGTCGCAAGTTTGGCCAAGATATCGTCGAGCCGACTATTCAACTCATGATGCCGTCGCGCGAAGGACTCCTGCTCAAGCCTGTGTGTCAAGAACTTCTCGTCCTGGTTGGCGAATTAGATGTTCATATTGAAAGTGTCAAAGTGTCGTGAATGAGTGGGGAAGATTGGGGTGATATGACGTGACTTCAAATTTTTTTTTTTAGAAAACTTCGGATGAGATGGTTTGTGGTGGGAGAAGAGTATATCAATGGAAGCACCAATTGATAGGATGTTGTATCCTATCGATCAGTAATAGAGCACTCGCCCATTTATGAAGAACAAGATAAACCCTAGTTGAGGTGCTAGGGGGCGATTTTCGCCAGAACCGGGAATGAGAATAAGTAATTAACTTTATTTCTCAATGAATCAAAATACTAGAGAATTCTATAAGTTATAGAATTCTAAACCCTAAACATATCTTGCTAATCAAGAAAGATAATTAAAATAAAAGATTACAAAAGATATGGAAAATAAATAGAGATAAGTAGCTAAAATAAAATATACGCTAAAATATTGGAGATGATCTTCGACGAGATTTGCTAGACGAGATTCACAGGATCGAGGGCCCTATCACTTTGATGGTTCTAAGATAATTTCTTAATAATCTTATTATTCTGTATTTTCTTTTCATGCAATAACATTCTATAAAAATCTTAAACAAGCCCTCCGTTACATTTTTGGTACATACGAATATTGCTAAAAAGAAAAATACTACCAATAGTTATATGTAATGCTGAGCAAATTTATTAATCAAATCCTTTAAGTTTTAAGGTACAACGTTTAGACTTTTGTCTTTATATTAAAGATATTTATTTGTCATTTATACTAATATGACAATTATTTTTAGTATAGAATTGTAACATAAACTTGTTTTGTTGCCATTGGCATATGTGTTTACTCAATACCATAACGTGTAACTAACAAGATCCAAAGATTTGTTACGACTTCTTTCGTACTCATGTCATTCATCTGATTTATCATGTACAATTTCTCAACCGCAAAACTTATAATGTTGTTAGATTTTCTATGAAGTTGACTTTTTTTATAAAAATAAAAAGCTCAAACCATGAGTGATGGCCATAAATTTACAAGGCGAAAAAACTAAGTACAAAAGTTATTCGAGCTAGCAAACTTTTTTAGTGTCAACAATAAAAGGTAATTAACGGGCATCCAGAGGCTAACAAGACCATTAAACTAAGGCAAAAGAAACTAAGAGAAAGCAAACCAAACATCATTATTTATTATCATTAATATCTTATAGTGATAGAAAAGCACTCCTAACTATATTCAGAAAAAGTTTAATGTAAAATTCGTTGTTTCAATCCATATCATCAGCTATTTTACCATTATCATTGTCAATATTGTCATCTATAATTTTAGTGTGAAAATCTTGCATAGTATTGCTAAAAATCACAATCTTGCATAGTAATGATTACACACAAATTATTAAAGTACGAAAAAGAAGAACCCCAAAGATTCAAATGAGTAATGTGTCGTCTTATGTGACACTATCATAGTTTGGTGCGTTTCTCATTAACAAATAGACAACCATTTCCAATAAAGATATTATTAGTAGCCCTCTCTGCCTTCATTCCATTAGGGCTTTTTTTAATGTGAAAGAGAGGTATGGCACCACGGCCGGGTAGGGCTGCAGGGCTTACACAAATTATTATTTTTAATTCAAATTTATCACTCTATAAATATATTTATTTTTAATTTTTAGGAATTATAGTTTTTAATTTTGTGATTAAAAAATTAAAATTAACACTTTTGGTATAGAAGTATATGAATGGATGTATGAGTTTGTTACTTTGTTATTCAATCCAAATTTAATATTCTATAATTGAATTTTTGGAGTACAAGTGGACAATTTTTTTGACGGGATGAAATAATATTTTTAAAACTTAATAATAAAAATATTCTGAAATTTATAAATTTATCAGAGGCCATGAACCATTTTCTGCAATGCTCCATCTATGATTGCACGGTGATTCTTTTGTTTCTTACAATCAATGAGTGAAACTACAATATTTGGAATATTATGTACAATTCTTTTTGTTCTTTCCGCGTCGTGGATGGAGAAATAATAGAGGAGATCAAATTCATAATTATCTAACTTTCAATAATATTATCGAAATACATAAAATCCTAGTAATCAAAATTTGGAGATGTATTTAACTTTTAATTATATTATCGAAATACATAAAATCCTAGTAATCAAAATATGGTATTCTGTATATATTCATCTATGAAGAAATCCTATAAAAAAACACATTAACTCTCCATTATAAAAGGGGTGAGTAGTACTACTTTTACTAGAGAGTGCGCAGATCTCAGTTTACCACCTGAATATTCCCCAATCCCCAAATTAGTTTCTTTTCCAATCAATTTCTATGCAGAAATTCAAGTTCTTAGCAACCCAATGCGCCGTCACCGGAAGCCCTACCCGGAGCCCGACGACCAGCCCGGTAATCCACCTCCGCCGCCGCACAACCCTCCGAATGCTTCTCACCCGCAGCGGAAACGGACCGGCCGGCCGCAGGAGGCTGCCACCTCGCTTCGATCGCAAAATTGAAGAGCGCTCGCCTGAGAAGGCCTCCGTCGCCGTCAGCCACAAGCTGAAGGATTTGTTCGTGTCGTCGCCGCCGTCGTTTAGCGAGAGGGCTTCGGAGAGTGTTGGAGAGAGGCTGATGCCGGGGGGCGGAGGTAGGAGAGGTGGTGGGGCCCGCGCGCTGTCGGTGACGTTTCGGCAACGGTTGTTGAGGAGGGCTTGGCGGCCGGCACTTGTCGCCATACCTGAGTGACCATTTGTTCAATTTCTGTGGAAAATTTTGAGTGCTTTTTACGTTTTATTATTATACTAATGTTTTGAGGGATCATAATTAAATATTTTGACCGTTTCACTTCTTACAAAATTCGGATAATTGAAATGATAATTCTCTAGTTTTAGGGATGCTATGCTATGCTCTGCTCTGGTTTAAATAACCCCTGATTCGTCAATAATTTCAAAAAAACCTTACGTAATGTAAAATTGTAGAGTATAATTAGACTTAGATAAAAGTGAATTCATAATTTGTATTTCCCACGCTAATTAAGTTATCATACCACGTCAAACTATAACTAATTTTATCCCATCAAGCAAACCTCTATTAAAAATCTGAAGTAATTAATAGTATCGTTTAATATCTAATGTTTTATTTTGGGAAACAAAATATTTGGTGAGACATTTGTCTCAAATAATGTTTATGAGGATCGAGATATCAATATGACCATAAAAAATATACTACTACATGTCACCTAGCTATGTGACAATAAATGTATGATGTATATTTTCAACCAATAGTACTCCCTCCGTCCCATGCTACTCGCACTTTTCATTTTAGGCCGTAAATTTGGGATTGATTTTTTTGTGTAATTAAAAAAGAATTTTAGGTGTAATGAGACATCACTTAATAAAAGAGCTCTTAACTTAAACTAACATATTAATTAAATGCATTAATTCTAACTTAAATTATAAATAGTGTAAGGACTTTGTGACGAGCCGAAAAGCAAACGTGCGAGTAGCACGGGACGGAGGGAGTATCTAAATACACATCAACATTATTGCCCAAATTCTTTGTTCAATACCTCAAAATCTATTTTTTTAGGTTCTTAATTCAACCAGAAGCGAATTCAAATTTGGCTCATACCTCCATATAGTTTTGGGGTTAGTATAGTTTTTTGAGCTCCATACATTAATTTTTCTAAGTGTCTCGGTGGATCAACATTTTTTCTTATTTGGTTTGATCACAATTTAAATTCCATTTACAATCTCAACTTCAGCTGTTGTCGAATACTCTAAACATCACATCCTTTCAGCAGTCACCGCCAGATAATATGGACATGACAGAACTAGATTTCCTACTAGACAATACAGACTTCAGCAACGACCATTACATATGTTTCTCCCACATCGGATGAGGGAGGGAAGTTGGAAGGTGTATATAATTCATGTCCAACCCCAATTAGTTTGAGGCCTTTTGGGAGTGACCCAAAAACAAATCCGTGCGGGCTTGACCCAAAGTGGACAATATCAAACTAATGTTGCAGTCGACGAGGATTTCCTAATCTACAAATTGCTCAAACGATTTCTTCGAAACCTCATGCTGCGAACATGGATTATACTTAACCACATTTTTCTGATCTAGAATTGAATTTTTTCGACGACAACGTGGTATTCTAGTTTTATCATCGTTTTTTTCATTACATTATTCCATCATGTGTTCATTCTCATTTTCAATTTTTCGGCCTCGGCTGAATGATGGAGTATTGCTGAAAATTCACTTAACACATGTCATGTCACAGGCCTTGATACAACCACCACGGCGGAGGAAAAACCAAAGGAGTCTTCGTACCCAAAGCCTAAATCACATCGCCTCAACAAAAGACTTAGAGCATCTGCATCGGTGCTCTTGCGGAAGAGTTGTGCATGCTCTGGTTGGCCGTGGCTATCATTTTTTTAAATTCGAAAAAATCTGAAAAAATCAGATTTAATAATAAAAAAAATCTCACTTCCCAATCAAATATATCCGTTTTTTCAACACTATAAATTTATTTTTTCATATTTTTACCCCAAAATTCACAATTTCATCAATAAATACCCTCATTTTAACACAAAAAATCACGCTACACCAAACAACTCTCTCAATCTCAATTTTTAGGATTTTAATTGTGTAATTTTTATTTTTTAGGATTTTAATTATGTAATTTTTAATTTTTTAGTATCTTGTAATAGTATTTCGGGTATTTTGAATGCATTTTAATATCGTGGAAAAAATGTGTGTAATGTATTAAATAAATACTCCCTCCGTCCCGGATAAGATGACACATTTCTTGACCGGCACGCGACTTTAAGAGTTATTGATTAATATGTTTAATTGGAGAGAGAGAAAGTGGGTGTAAGAGTTAAAATAGAGAGAGAAAGAAAGATGAGTATTTTAATACTATGAGTGAGAAAAAGTGGTCGGATGTATTAATTGGAGAGAGAAAGTTTCCAAAAAAATAAATGTATCATCTTACTCGCGACAAACTAAAAAGGAATTCGTGTCATGTGATGGAGGGAGTAGATAATAAAGTAGGAGAGAGGAAAAAGTAGAGAGAATAAAGTAGGATGGAGAGAAACGTAGGCGAGAAGAAATGTGTCGACTTTTTCTAAAAAGGGGAAATGAGTCCACTACTATAGAGCGTATTAAACTTACTAAATGACTCTACTACTATGGATCAGAGGGAGTAACATTAGAGGGAGTAACATTTTTGGGGTGTAATGTATCAAAATAACATTTGAGGCCCATAAACTTAGATTTAATATAATGAAGTATGAGCTACTTATGCACGGTTTCAAAAATATTTGGGCAAATACATTCTCAAGGCCATGACAATTCAGTCTATTTGCTCTATCTTCTTCTTCTTCTTCCCTATTCTTCCTTCTCGTTTTCTTTCCCGAATAAAAGACACGTGTTAATTTGTACTCTAAGGCTAAGCTCCTCCACCAGAAACTGGATTATGATATTCGCATTGCGATTCATCAAGCTTGAGAAGCAAAACGTCAGATAGATTATGGAGTGCGAACATTGGAAGAAGAAGAAGAAGGATACGCCTATTTATAAGCAGTGTTAAAGGTCCAGCTAGCAATATTGTACAATAATTGTGTGAATTTTGGCCAACTTTCTTGGAGAAATTGGGTCTGTACCCAACGTATATGTTGAACTAAAGGTAACTATAAGTTTGTGTTTGACTTGCCATACGTTATTTGGTTAACTCAAATGAGATATGCCTCGGCAGTGCTTTCGAATTGGCGTGTCGTCCCCAAAGATAAAACAGTTTCGTCTTATTCGTTGCAGCACCGCAAACAGAACAAGCTCCAGTGAACTGGATGATGGCGAGGGCAGAGTTTCGACGGAACACTATGCAAAGAGAGTGAGAGAGTATTTGTGTAGGGAATGCAAGAGATTCATGCGTATTTATAGGCCAAATCAAATGCACGTGGAGGGGGGAATAAGGATGCTTCATATCTACGTATCCATGCTTTTTTTTTTTAATTGAAGGTTCTTTAAAATGTATCTAAATCATTTTTCAATGCGATTTCGCTTTTTTATTCCTAATATCATAATTTATTGTCCGTGGACCGTGATTTGTTCGTGAGATTAGGTAAAAGAATATAGATGGCACGTTGGTAGTGGGTTTCCCTTCTATTTTGGGAAATGATCAAACACATTTATCGCTCCTTCAATATGCATATGAGATTTATTAATGTTTAATAGTTTTGTTCACTTAAAATTTAAAGTAGCACACATTCTAAATATGTCTATATTTAATATGAGTCAGAGTCGCCGTCAAAGACACATTCTAAACTATTTTTTGATGGAAAGCAATTAATGAAAATATTGATTTATTTTCTTCCTTTTGATAGATATATCAACACACTTCACATACTAAAACATTTCCCCTCTATCAAAATTTGTTTTGTAATTAACTTACTTCGGTGGAAGTATTTGAGTTTTTTGCTACTAGTTGACTTTGACTATTGTGCCTTTTTTCATTCTTTTTTCCTTTTGTATTTATATACTATAAAAGAAATTTTTAATACATGCATTACTAATTCCTGAATATCAAATCTATAATTAATTTATTAGTATTAGATCATTTTATTTCATTTTTAGACCGTTTTACTTCATTTTAGAGAGAATGAAGTAAAACAATATTAAAATGAATTTCGTATAAAATGAATTGAACTAACGAAAATTGAAATAAAAATATTTTATAATAAAATAAAAACAAAATAAAAATTAGTTTAACATTAATTATAATCTAAAAAAATACCTTTTAATTTGATGAACATTATTGTATTCTGAATTTATTATTGTAAATTTAATTTTTCCAACGTTCGAAAATCCCCATAAAACTACCCTCCTTTGAAATTGAGCTTACTTTTTTTCTTCGCTCGGCCCTCTTCCACACGCGCCACCACCTCCCCCGCACCGGCCGCCTTCATTCACTGAAACGAGATCTCAATACGACTGCGGTAGTTGCTACTGTGAGAAAGTTGAGTTTTATTTATGAACTGTGCAAGTCAATTCAGTCAGCTGCCACAGAAAAAAGGGGAATAGTTTGAGGAGGAAAAAAAAAGGTATGGGCGGGGTGACGTCATCGATCGCGGCTAAGTTCGCCTTCTTCCCGCCGACTCCGCCTTCATACACGGTCGTGGCCGACGACTCTCGCGGCGGAGCGCTTTGCATACCGGAGGTTCCGCAGAGGGAAGGCGTCGACGTCTTGAAGCTGAGGACGCGCCGCGGTAACGATGTGGTCGCGGTGTACATCACCCACCCCAAGGCAACTGCTACGATGCTCTATTCCCACGGAAACGCCGCCGATTTAGGTCAGATGTATGAGCTGTTCGTGGAGATTACCCTCCGCCTACGCATCAATCTGATGGGGTAATTTTTTTATTTATTTTACATTAATCAATTACTAGTTGGTAGTATTAATTCAAGTAACGCTTGTAAACTTGGAAAGGTCAAAATTAGGGAACAGATTTGTAGTGAAATTTACATCAATCAATTAGTACTATTTGGTCATACTTGTCGAGCAGATTTCCATATCAGACTAGTTGGAATGAGAGGACAAAACCGTTGAGCTGTAGCAGAATCAACTTAGACTACAGTATTTAAATCTGGATAGATTTCAAAAATTTCTCAATGAAGAATACTTGGGATAAGTATATGTTAGGATGAGCATCTATAATTGATTACAATAAGAAATACCTTAAGCAGGTCTTAAATGTAGTCGTTACCATGGCCGTTATAGTTAGTTACCTATAATGGTATCAATGGTTATTTTTCTTACTTGCTTATTCTGTTTTTTCAGGTACGACTACTCAGGTTATGGTCAGTCGTCCGGAAAGGTAGCTTCCTACTTTGAACAGCAGCATAATTTTCGACTTAGTAGGTTATAGTTAGTGGCACCGTCAGGCTGCTTGCTAGTAAAATTGCTTATTCCTTTTGGAATCAGTTTTTCTTGAAACGTTTGGAAGGTTCTATATAATGATAAAATGGTATTACATCGTCCATTGGCATGGTTGTTCTATCTTGCCTATAGTGTATAATAAGTGACAAGGTTTTAGAGGGACTTGTAGTTCAGAAATTTCACTGTGTACACGTAAGTCGTTAATCACACAGCCGCACAAAAGTTTTATGAAGATTCCATGGTACCAAGACGATGAGTTGTGTATTGTCCTTGTCCCTCCTTGTTTTATCTTCTGAATATGCATTCAACTTTGAAACAAAAGTGGCAATAGCTTTCCTTTTTCCCCAAATATCACATCTCATCAATTGCTATGCCCTTTCACTAGGTAATCACGACCTCAAAATTTCAATAATCTAGAGACAAGAAAATCGGTATAAGCTACGAGGTTTGGGTGAGGATGTGAATTGCGAGCTATAATTGTGTATTTCAGTTAATTTTACACATCTTTTTCAGTTGTATGCACACGCATCAGCTTACCTTTGTTCAGAATTGAAATTGGCATCTCGGCTGGATGTGTGCACGACAAGGCAAAATCTGCCCAATATTACATTAAATTTTTACCTATTTTTAAAAAGTATATTGACTGAGGTTCAGATAGTAGTATAACTAGTTTTTATAGATATGCTCCATATTTATTGCCAACTTAGTCATGACATCAAGGGCTAAGTGGTTATTATTTCACAGGGGAAAGCAATTTCGGGATATATACAAGTGATTATGTGATAGGTGTGCTTCAGTTTTTTATTAGTTTTCTTGCTATTTGAGTTCTCCTAGTATATCTTGGAAGATTCATGCGGCACTTTCCTTGCACCTTCTATCTGCAAAAGTCAGTTCATTCGTTGATCTGAATAAGCATTCGAGATAATAAAGTTTATATGAATACTTTTAACAGAAATTTTGAATTTCTTTATAAGTGCTTATTCCACTAGTTCTTGTCACGACTCACTATATGATACAACCCTCTGTTTTCTGCGAAACAGCCATCAGAGTGTAATACATACACAGACATTGATGCTGTATATAAATGCCTGAAAGAGAAGTATGGGGTGAAAGACGAACAGTTAATACTTTATGGGCAGTCTGTTGGTAGTGGTCCCACTATTGATCTAGCATCAAGGTCACCAAACTTGAGAGGTGTTGTTTTACATAGCCCGATATTATCTGGTTTAAGAGTGTTATACCCTGTAAAGCGGACATATTGGTTTGATATTTACAAGGTAATTATTGATCTTGGGCTCATTCATTGTTTCTTTCGTTGTATTGGTAGTTGGACATTTCGACGATTAATGCTCAGTTATTTCTTTCTTAACTACAGAATATTGACAAAATTGGTGCTATAGAATGTCCAGTTCTTGTTATTCATGTAAGTTGCTTTTCTTTTTTATGTTTATTTTTGCCTTTATTCCTGTTTTCTGTACATTTATTGTAG
Organism: Salvia splendens; assembly: GCF_004379255.2. NCBI lineage: Eukaryota > Viridiplantae > Streptophyta > Magnoliopsida > Lamiales > Lamiaceae > Salvia > Salvia splendens. The sequence continues at coordinate 19,389,136 of NC_056053.1, read as the reverse complement.
TACATGATTAATTGATCAATTAAACTATGTCTATTACTAGGAAGAAATTGCTTGTTCGTACTTGCATATTGTTTACCCCACCTCCCTCGTGTTGTGTTTAGGCAGCAATCGAGATGCATTGATTAGCATTGGTTTAATATTGCTCATGTCTATGTGTTACTTCCTACTTTTGTTAGCTGAAACATCTGGAGTAACTTTATCGGTACAATATTCTTATCTGAATCATAGTTAAGAAGTACATGAGTTTCTTATTTAGGACCAGAAATGAGGACCTTGTATGTATCCTGCATAACTTTTATATGGGACAAATGCATGCTTCTGACTTCTTTTTTGCATGTATTATAACTTGGGCTGTTATGTGTAGTCTCTCTCTCTCTCACAGAAGAGAGTCCTAGAGTAGAGTGGAGTTGAGTTGAGTTGAGTTTTTAAAGTGAATTCATAAAACTTTGACTTGGCTGAAGTAGGATCACAATAGGACTAGAGAGATTTAAAAATGAAAGAAGAAGAACAGAAGATTAGGGAACGAGAGGAGCAGGTAAATATGAAAAATTGAAGGCAGGAAGATGTGAGAAGAGAAGAGTTTGCAGAAGTCATGGAAAAGAAAAGGCATAACAAAAATGAAAGAAGTAAAACTGAACAATATAATGGTGAAGAGTTAGGGAAGACGAGTGGAATCAAATGTTGAGTTTCAGGAATATGACATTAAAAAGAAATTCAATTTGAGGAAACCTAAACCTGTAGAGCTAGAACTGGAGATGTATGGGAATATAGATGGATATGGACTGGTGCAGATGAATAGGAGATGCTACTATTTTTTTGTTTAACTTCTTCAAGAAATCATATGCCATACATCATGCAAATTCTGAGGTACAGTGCAACTTTGTCCCAAAAAGACCATAGGCAAAATGGTATTTGCTATAGTTAGAGGCAAGTGCCTTTAACTATAGAATATTTATAGGAACACAATCAAGGCATAGGCTACTTGACAAAACCCAAAGGGTGCAGAATCTGTGAGATCAGATGAAATTTTAGTGTCTTGAAAGTGGTATAGATGATATAAAAGAATAAACAAAAAGTAAAAAAGGTAGGGGAAGCTACATTTTTCTGCCTTTGAATATGCATAAACAACTATGATCTTGAAGTGGAATTCTTGCCTGAGGAATTAGTTTTCTCCCTCTAGACTTGTTTTGATCTTTTAGTTGTGGTGGAATAGTGATGATTGATAAACTGTACTCCCTCCGTCCCATTACATGTGAGACATTTCTTTTAGGCACAGATTTTTAGGAGTGAAAAAAACGTAAAGAGAAAAAGTAGGGGAGAGGATAAAGTAAGAGAAAGATAGAGTGTTGCTTTTTGCCATAAAAGGAAATGTCTCCCTTATAGTGGGATGGCCTAAAAAAGAAATACACCTCACTTATATTGGGACGGAGGGAGTATAATTTTAAGCGTGAGAAAACTACTAAAACACTAGTCATGAAGTCTTAGTTGATTTAGCATCACATTGGGCCTCCAATGGTTATGATGTTGTGTAACTTGTGAATTGATTTAATGTTTTGGCTCATTTCAATCAGATTGGGTTTAGTATGGGCCAAAGATCCAGAATGACTGAGGATGTAAATCACAAATGATTAAATACCTGATGAATTTAACAGACTGAGAGGAAGAGAGGCGTGTAATGCAGCAACTGCAGTTTTATTAAATATATATAGCGTGATGAAATCCATCAACCCATAAATTAGCACATTTCTTGACATATAACTTACATGGTCAGAGTAAGTTATGCTTGCATGGTTAGGTTTCACTTTACAGTTTACACTGAGATTTATGGCAGACCTAATTGACTGGTAAGCCATGAGGAGTATTTGTTTGGTTTTACATTATTTTTACAGGGGACATGGAGGACTTTGTGCATTAACTGTTTCATGTTAGCTATTTACTTAACATGAAATGCCAATAGTTTAAGGTGATTTTAGCTTTCTCTTGCATTTGGGAGAATGTCGCTAAATATTGGTTCGAATAATAGGGAACTGCTGATGAAGTTGTCGATTGCTCCCATGGGAAGCAGCTTTGGGAGCTTTGCAAGGTAAAATATGAACCTTTATGGATAAATGGAGGTGGGCACTGCAATCTTGAACTATATCCCGAGTTCATCAAACATTTAAAAAGGTTTGTTCTGGCTCTTGGGAGGGCAAAGCCAGCTGTGAATGGTGTGGTAACACCATCACTTAGTTCAGACATTAAGCTTACACCATCACTTAGTTCAGACATTAAGCTTACAACATCACTTAGTTCAGACAGTAAGCTTACAGCTGGTGAAAGCAGCGGCACAGAGTCATTTGATTTGCAACCAGATGTTCCAGACATTTCTAGAAATAGTTTGGATAGCCGGCTTGACAAGTCCAAGAAAACGAGCAAGCCTGAAAAGTCTAGAATGAGCACAGATCGTGTCGACAGATTCCGGAGAAGAAAAGGGTTGATCTGGTAGTAGACAATCAGGTTCTGTTCAACCTGAGTTTCTCACTCAGCTGGGAAGGTTTCTGTGTGCTGATTTAGTAACTTAACTCAAATCATATTTGATCTGATCTTGTCAAAATAATTTGTTTTAAATTGTAAAATTTTGTGTTGATTAGATGCGAGCAGCTTACTGTTCTTTTTTAACTGCAATTCTGTATATTATCTCTGTGGTTTGTAGCAAAGAAGTTGCTATGAGATCTCCAGCATGTCATCATATTTCTCACCGCAAAAATTGAGTTGATTTGATTTGCCTTTTAACTGCAATTCTGTTATACAACTCTATTCAGGTTGACGTTGCATATATATCAGCTAAATAGTTTAATTAATTAAATTGTTTCTAGGAGTATATGTTAACAAGATCCTATGCTTCACTCTTCCAAGAATTGTGAGACTCCAAACACGCAAAACCCTTCAAATGGTGGCAACCAACTCTCAAAATCTCCACCACAAAAAATTCTTCAAAATGCATCCTCCATGTCTCCCTCAGCAATAGAGCACCTCCCCTCCTCCAAACGATGAAACCGATTCACATCCATCACCACAATATCTCCCTCTCATACGCCTTCGACACCAACTTGAACGCGTTGTGGCAGTCCCCTAAGGTTCTTCGTTACGCGCCAAACTGTCCTGGGCACTTGTTTAATATCCCAAATGCAACCAACGACAGCTTCTCAAGTTGTATTGTGATCGAAAATCTGAGACATACTTTATCCATTCCTTTCATGCTAGAAAAAGGTAAATCAAATCTCTACTGTTTGAGAATTTGAAGAAATATCATCGCCACCAAGAAACACAATAGCCTTCCCGTCATTCTCAACCCAACTGCACCCGGGATTCTTCCTCACTTTCTGCAATTTCTGCAGAGCCCTCAACGCCTTCGCCTCGTCCCACATTGCAGCCTCTGCATACATATTCGCGAGTATCACATAGTTCCCACTATTCTCCTTCTCCAACTCAAATAGCTTCTTGGCCGACAGCTCAGATATCTCAAGATTGCGATGACATCTCCCTGCAGCCAGCAATGAGCCCCACACGCTTGCCCCGGCTGGCATTGGCATGTTGGAGATGAGCTCATACGCCTCGACCAATCTCCCAGCACGCCCCAACAAGTCCACCACGCAAGCATAGTGCTCATGCCTTTTCTCCACTTGATAGTCCGAGCTCATGGAATCGAAGAATCTCAACCCTAGTTCCACTAAACCGGAATGACTGCAGCCCGATAGAAGCCCTGTGAACGTAATGCCATCCGGGCGAAACCCTTCTTGAATCATGAGGTCGAATGTATGGACTGCCTCTTCGCCTCGCCCATGAGAAGCATAAGCACTGATCATCGAGTTCCAGGCGACTAAACTCCTCGATCTTGGATTGATTCTATCAAAGCATAGCTTGGCATCTGGCAGGCTCCCACATTTCGCATACATTCCTACTAACGCAGTCTGCACTGACGGATGACAGTCCAAGCCCTCCTCTCGTGCGAAACCGTGGATCCTCCTGCCTTGCTCTAACGCAGACGAATGGGCGCAAGCGGGGAGAACGCTCATGATCGTCACCCAATTCGGCTTCAAATCCGAGTCTCTCCCCAACATTTTATCAAACAGTTTGAGAGCGTTAGCTGCAAGGCCGTTTTGGGTGTAACCCGAGATCATACTCGTCCACGACACAATGTTCTTCGTTGGCATTTCTTCAAACAGCTCTCGTGCTGAATCAACCGCGCCTTCTTTCATATAACCCGAGATCAACGAGTTCCAAGACGAGGCGTCTCTCACAGGCATTTCGTCGAACAGCTTCCGCGCGTCGCCGAGCTTCCCGCATTTCACATACATGTCGATCAACGATGTCGCCACGTATAAATCGAATTCTAACCCATCTCTCATGCTCATCGAATGTATGCATTTCCCGATGCGGAGAAGCTCCAGATTCGCGACTGATTTCAACACGAAAGGGTAGGTGAAATAATCGCCGCGAAGATTCAAGGAATGCAATTTCGTAAAAATCTGCAGAGTCTCTTCGGAGTATTTATACAGACTGTAAGCTCGAACCATGGAATTGAAGAGAAGCAGAGAGGGGTTTTGGACGGAGTGGAAGATCCTGGCGGAGGACGTGATGTCGCCGGAGCTGGCGTACATCGCAACCATTTTCGCGGCGAGGAAGGGCGTGGGGCGGAGGCCGCGGATTTCGATGTGCGCATGGAGCTGCTGACCTAATTTGAGGAGGTTTTTACCGGTGAAAGCTTGGAATACGGTGGCATAGGAGGAGGGTGGGAGTTGGAACTGGGATGAACTGAGGAGGGGTTCTAGAAGGATCGCCATTGCTGGTCTCATAGAAGCTTGGTGGTTCCATTTCATGAAGAATTCGAGGCGAGAAATGGTGGCGGCGGAGGGGTGTAGACTGTGGTGACTGGGTTTTTGGGGTTATGTTTTCAAATACGAAAAATTCATGTCTCAAAATAGATACTGATAACATTTATGGGAATTATTCAAGACTACCCCGTAAATTTAGTTATTTAAAATTTTAGCACCCAAAAATGAATTTAAAAAATTGCTTGTATTAGTCCAAAAAATCATAAACTTAAATTTTGGCTAAATTTATGGATTTTCTTGGACATGACGATCCATTGAAAATAATTACTAAAATCTTTACATTTTAGTATTATTACTATTTAAAAAAATTAAGCATCGAGTTATCCAAGTTGTTTAATTCGTCACTAGCACTGCATGGAGAAACATGAGAGAATCAGAATTTGAAAAGAAAATGGCATGCAAGGAATAAATTAGTTTGAAAATTAAGAGATGCTGTGGATTCTTTACTTTTCTTGTGTTGATCCAACATAAATATTCATGACTTGTTCTCCAAATTTCTTGGAAGAAGGGAATCATCCATTTATATATAGTGGTGGGAGTTCTGTTTGAGAGAAAAAGTTATTAAGTTGGATTGAAATGGCAGAGAGAGAGTATGAGAAGGAGACGGAGAGGGCGCGAAGGGATCTAAGAGCCCTCATCTCCTCCAAGAACTGTGCCCCCATCATGCTTCGCTTGGCGTAAGTCTAATATGATTATACACTTTGTTCGTCCCAAGTTAGTTAAGGCGTTTCCATTCACTTGGAGTAATAAACATGTGTTTTGTAATTGTATTTGCAGGTGGCATGATGCAGGCACATATGATGCAAAAACAAAGTGTGGAGGTCCCAATGCTTCTATTAGGAACCAAGCTGAGCTCAATCATGCTGCTAATGCTGGTCTCAATATTGCCATTCAACTTTGTGGTTCCTCTCTAATCTCACTCTCTTCTTTTATCTTTCCTCAATACCAAACTGTACTTATTTGATTAAATTCCATTTTTGGTTTTGACTACAGAGGAAGTAAAAGCTAAAAATCCAAGAATCTCATATGCAGATCTTTACCAGGTAGCATAAGTTTATGATTTGCAGAATGTGATGAGCTATGCACTTATTTAATCCTTTCCTGAATCTTCAGCTTGCGGGCGTCGTTGCTGTTGAGGTTACCGGAGGCCCCACTATCGACTTTGTTCCAGGCCGAAAGGTAGAGATTTCTTGACATAATTTGGTAAAGACTGTTTGGAACATTCCGTCATCGTAGCTTCGTTTTGGCAGGATTCCATGGCCTCCCCGGAAGAAGGGCGCCTTCCCGATGCCAAACAAGGTTAGAAACTAATCAATCTCTAACACTGGAATCTTCTTTGACATCCTTTTGTGCTTCAATAATTCAAGTGACTGGCATTCATCATCCAACTTAGAAGTTGAAGTAAAAGAACTTGGTCCTACCAATTCCCATCCTATACCATATACTAGAGTCTAAAAGTCTTCCATTCATCTACTATTATGTGAAAATATTAACTTTAATAGTTACTGGCTATATAATATGTTAATTTTGGATAGTCCCAAAGTGACAGGAAAGTTAAATGGAATGGATTCCTTCCTCTTGGTTCAAGCATATTAAACTTTTTTCACTGATCTATGCAAGCTTCCTTTGAGTGTTGGTGCAGTTTATGCTTCTACAACTGATCTCTCTGTCTCTCTATCTCTTTCACACGCATATTTGTAGGTGCTTCCCACTTAAGGAAGGTTTTTAATCGAATGGGCCTCTCCGACCAAGATATAGTGGCACTATCCGGGGGGCATACACTGGTAATTCTTACATCTCGAATTTCTCAATCATGGATGAAATGAGTGTAACGTAACTTTGTATATCGATCAGGGAAGAGCTCACCGTGAGAGGTCAGGATTCGAAGGCCCTTGGACACGAGATCCTCTCAAATTTGACAATTCTTACTTTGTGTAAGATATTAAACAACAAACTACTCATATTTCATAATCAACTTGTATCTCATATCTAAAATTGGACAGAGAGCTTCTTAAAGGAGATTCAAAAGGTCTGCTAAAACTACCTACTGATAACGTTCTCGTAGAGGATCCCGAGTTCAGGAAATACGTGATCTTGTATGCTGAGGTACATAGGACTCGTGACTAGAATACATTCTTCAGAATGAATACCATTGTCATAGTCATTCCTCATTTCCCATTAATGTGAATGTTGTATTTAAGGATGAAGAAGCATTCTTCAGAGACTATGCAGCTTCGCACAAGAGGCTGTCGGAGCTGGGATTCAGTCCACCGTCGTATTTGGGATTACTCATCAAGAAGACAATGATCACGGCTGCTGTAGCTGTGACAGTGGTACTTCTGAGTTACTTCTATGAAATGAACAAAAGGGACTCGTCTAAGTGATAAGCATTGTTGCCGTGTAAATACTTTTCTCACCAAATCGAAAATTTCATTGAATCCATTTCAAACAAACCGTGTAACCCCAAAATTATTTCAATAAATTAAATAAAATATAGTATATTACTTATATAGATGTAGTTGACCACCCCTACAACAGGTTGTAACAAGAAGACAATTATTAATACAGAAAACCAATATCAATCCCTCAAATAGTATATACCACATAATATCGCATCCAATATATCAAACCATAACACTCATAAATAACTTCCTTCAACATCTTTTTCTAACTCATCAAACAAGGCAATAAATATGTAGTCATTCTCACAAACCAAACATGGCAGAAGATGATGAAACCTCCTCAAAACCAAAGCAAATGTATGAACTATTTTGAGACTTTCTCATTCGTTGACAAGATGAATGCAGTTTGAGTTAACAATTCCTCAATATGAAGGTTTTAAGTAATATTTTGACAGAAGATAAGAAACCACCTAAATTAGAACCTGATATATATATACATCATTTACAATTCACAAAAATAGAACGCTGCAGTTAAGCAACAAACGCTACCACTCTTCTATTTCATCATCATCAAGCTCGTCATCTACACCCATACCATCTTCATCAAAGCTAACTTCATCTAGGACTTGATGGTCTGCTGCAACTCTATGTCCAAGCCATTTGAGTGCAGGATTAAATTCAGTTGCTAAAGTAATTCGGCTGTACAAACTTGCACTAGTAGGATCATCTACCCTTCGACTCAGTATTCGACTCTGCAAGTGCATTCACAAGAGAAGAAAACGGTATGAATTAGAAACAAAATATAGAGGGAAGTACATGTCTTTCCTGCACCAGGCCCCTAAACACTACCAACAAGCAACAGATCATTGCAGAATAAAAATAGTTTGATGACACAAGATGTAGATGTGTAGGTATGAGTAAAGGGTACACCATCACAAGACGAAGAGAGATATAGATTGATATTCGGAAAGATACTGAATGGATGGGGAACTAAAATGTTATTACCAAAATAAAGGAATTTTCTTAGCCAAAAGAAGAAGCTGGTTGCAAGATTGTTATTGACTCCAAAAATAAAATAAAAATAAACTATGAGTAAGCCTTGGAATGCTTCTTTTCGTAAGAGATTAACTCATAACAAAAGGACCCATTAGGTACATTTGAAAACCTTATTATGTTATGCGGAAGATGGTTATCTGACTTACTCCATCGGACATCGGTCCCTTGCTAAGTGATTTATATTCCTTTTTGGGATGTCCCAAGATAAGTGAGTCATTTCCTTTTTTAGGCATTCTCTCTCTTACTTTTTCCTCTCTACTTTATTCTCTTTCTTACTTTATTCACTCTCCACTTTACTAACAAAGCCTCATTTTCTTAAATCATGTGCCGAAAAGAAATCTCTCTCTTAGCAAGGGATGGGGGGAGTACCTTATTGTCCTTCAGAGATTGATCAACCTGCCAGAGCACGGGACGGCGAATTGCATGCCACCTGCATAGTCAAAATGCCATTAGCATCTGGTTCACAAGAAACAAAGAACAGATTTCTCAGGGACTATACCGAGAAGATAGGGGACGGGTATTCCCAAATAAAACTCCACGAACAGCAACTGAAGCAGCAGCAGATTGTAAGACATTCTCAGCTTCCCAGGTTTTACTGGATGGGGCGAGAAGCAAGTCGGTGTCGCTTAAGTATGCTCCTACAACCCATGCATCCTCGATTGCTTCCTCATTCACAAAATCTAAAACTGTAATTGCAATTATCAAACAAAATAAAACCACCAATGGTCAATCTCTTACTTTAACTCTCTGGAACACATATTTGATATCACAGTGTAACAGTAGAAAACAATGGGGTAACATGCCTTCTCACAAGATTTAAGACATCATTAAAAATTCAAATGCAAAAGAAGCTACCATATTTAAGAATAAGATAGCATATAACAGTATGGATTACCATTTTCATGGAGAAAATCAGTAACAAGTCGTGCCTGCCCATGTGCTTGATAAAGTACCAGCTCTGGATCATCCATTTTGATCGGACACCTGGAAAATTTTTCCTTTAAAAGAATCACATCTGTATCTACAGAACAATGTAAAAAAAATCAGTATAGCAGTCACAAATTTGTAAATCTCCTTATTCTGCATGAATATAAAATTATGAATGGGAATTTCAAATACACATCTCAAGATGACTGTTGAAGGATTTTCTTTTCAAGAGTTTGGGTCGTTTTACAAAAGAAACAAATTGTTGTGTCCTACTCCCTCCGTCCCACTGTAGTTGAGGGCATTTCTTTTGGAAACAGAAATTAAGAAATGATTGTTTAATGAGTTAAGTGGAGAGAGATAAAGTAGATAAGGGAAGACAATAAAGTAAGAGAGATTAAATGTGTTGCTTTTTTCCCAAAGGAATTGGCTCAACTACAGTGGGACTGGGACAGCAAAAATAGGATCTCAACTACAATGAGACGGAGGAAGTAGTATTTTTGTGTCTTTAGGTAAAGAAGGTGGGTCTAGCTGACAAAATCATGGTGGTGGTCGAACTCCAAAATTAAGTTTGAGCTCACATTTCACAGAAAATCCAGATTTTAATTTCATTCACCACATTTGCATTCAATATATCTCCATCAGTATCTAACACTTTGAAGTGTATATGATACACAAAAGCCCAATGCATGAATATACCTGATGGAACTGTACTTCCAGTTTCTCTCTTGTTGTGCAAAAATTTTCCAAGTGCATGAAATAGTGACAACGTCGCATCTTTCCCAAATGGCAGAAGAACTCTATCATCCAACCTGTTAGTCTCAGTCTGTTTTTCTTCTGGATATGTCGTGACCGAATTCAGAACAGATAAAGTATCAAGGGGATGTGGTTTCAACGAGAAGTACTGCAAAGATGTAATAGCACTTCTTATATCTCCTTCACTGGATTTTGCTATAAAATCAATATATTCATCATTCACTTTGAGCCTTTCCAATCGGCAAATTCTTGTAAGTGCTTTTTTGATGGAATTGGCTGTGATTGGATTAAACGTCACCTGATAGATTGAGTTTGATGCTAAAACATCAGCAAACCCAAGTAGTAGCTCTGGAATATGACAAGGTAAGAAACACAACCTTATAAGCCCCTGCATTTTGAAGAGACGACTGGAGCTCTTCCCAATACCGGCTATGCTGTTCTGCAGATTCAGACCGGCCATAGTCATTGATCAATATGGCTGCTGGAAGGCGGACAGATTGCAGAAGAAGATACAAGCACCTCTGAAGTCTTCCATAAGAGACCTTTCCATTCACCATAGGGAGATCATCAATTAACAGTACAACAGATGCTGGAGATACTCTGGTTAAGGATGAAGAAACTAATCCATATTTTCGTATCCGTTCAACAAAACTTTCAAACTCATCCAACTTTGACATATACTGGATCCCTATATCACATATTCACAAACCAGAGACACGTGAATATAGAAAATACTACAGAAATAAATTGAATAGAACATTATCAAATGACAATTTTGGACATTTGGAGACTGGATAGAGACACTGTGAGTACCTGAATTGGAATTATGCACATGTTCCTGCCAAATCGTGGGGGTAGGTGTTCTCCATTCATACACTTCCATTCCAAGATGACATGCAACAGCATAGATGGTTGCCTACAATATTATGCCATTCAATGGATGGATAATGCAATATTGAAACAACAGAAACATTCTTTTAACAGACAATGTCGATTTTTCACTTTTCACAATGCAAATAATTTTCAGTGCTAAGAACCATAGTGCGTACAGATTTTCCAACTCCAGCTTGACCAGAGATGAGGATCACATTACCGAATGAATTATCCTGCAGATAGTAAGAAACTAAACCTATTACTTTTAAGGTGGCAGAAAAAACAATATAGTTTCAATGGTAACCAATCAAATTATGTCCAATACTGGTTTTTTTTGTAAATAGTTAAAATGAAATGGAAAGAAGTCAATTATTTAGTGCCACTACATTCAGAGAATAAAAAAATACTCTTGCTTAGTTATGCAATAACATGAAAAAAAACAGAAAAAGAAAGGTATAACTATCGTCCAGTGATCCATAAAGAGTTCTCTTGGTTGCTATAGTTTATATCACTTGGGGCATTTTGAAAATATGATACCCTAAATTACCAAGTAACCATATTTAGTACTCCCTCCGTCCCATAGAAATAGGTCATATTTCTTTTTTTCGTCTGTCCCATAGAAATAGTCCATATGCATTTATGGAAATCTTTTTCTCCTTTTTCCTTTATCATTCATGGGCCCCACAATCCACTACACAATTTCAACTACTTTTCCCCCTTCTCTCTTACTTTACCAATTACACATTAAAGCCCGTGCCAACCCCAAATGGCCTATTTCTATGGGACGGAGGGAGTATTCTGTATCTTTATTAACGTGGAAGATGCATTTAGAATTGCATAAATAACTAACATATAGAACATCTTAATTATTCTGGATTCAGGGCTTTGCTATGAACTATTCAATTTATTATGGCAAAGTGGCAATAGCACCCATCAAACTCAAACAGTTACAAAAGTCATTGTAGGACTAAGTCGCCAATCAGATGAGAGATATACCTAGTTTTTATTTGTTAAGACATGGTAACATTAGCCTTTAGGTTACATCAAGTCAAAAACAGCAACTAAGATTATAATTTGACCCAGCGAAAAAAACTAAAAGGTAAATCTTAAAAGTTGAAAGGACTGTAAAATAATAAGCAAGAAACAATGATGACAGAATGGTTGATGCAATTTTTGGTAGTAGGAAAACAAACAAGAAGAGCCAGGCAGGTTTGTTAGAAGAGTACCGCATTGCTTTTCAGTTTCTCCTCAAACCATGATTTAACTTCTTCAACCTGCCAACCACGAACAATACATGACTTAGGTATGGATGAGTTAGGAACAGTAATCACAAAGCGGTTTGTACCTTCTTCTTATGAACGGCCAGATCCCCTAAGCAACTCGGTGTATACTTTTCCACCCACATATCCTTGTTACCGCTGGAATCTGCACAAAAAACCATAGGAACTGAAGATCAGATGGAAATCAATTAAAATTACACATCCCTCAAATGCATGAAGACAAACCAGCCTATTTGGGAGAAGGAAGTGACATGTATTCAATACTTCAAAATAGAACATTTATAGCAACTGCAGATGAATCAAGATTAAGTTCTCTCATACAACAAGCCAATATGAATCTACAGAGTATGGGAAATATTCAGAGTACTCAACAAGCAACACAAAATGAACAATGAAGACCAATTTCTACAGCAGCATGGTCATGAATTCATGATAGCAAACAACATGAGTATATTAGTAATTAAGTCAACTACAAAGAGCCATTAGTCATGTCCAATCCTATACACTTCAGAAAAAATAGGAAAGGAAATCTCAATATAACGAGTGAGAAAATGCAACCAAATGCATAAAATTATAATAATAGCATACCAGATGTTACCTTGAACTGAGGGAACCCTTGATCAAATTCCTCACAAATCTGTTTGACCTGCATTTAAAAATAGCATGAGAAAATGTGTAGGGTTTCAATAAGAAACTGAGAGATTAAGTAATTATTAGAATGAGATCCAGAGTAACTTTTACTAGGTCTAGTCAACCAATGCACTGGTTTTAAGAAATCTTTCTTACTCACTAGAAACAGGATTGGAAACCTTTTACATGATTTTCCCAAAATAGAAGCTTAAACGTGTTTGAATTTTGATGTTTCATAAGAATTTATCATAGTAAATACAAATTCAGCTCACCATTAAGAATAAAAAACTAAATAAAACCTATAAACAGCCTTGATGTCCTTATACATGACTACATGAGATGGGTTGATAAATATTTAAACCTTGACCATTGCTATTTTCTAGACTACTTGACCTTTAATGGTTATTCTGACTATGAAACGATTATTCACACAATCTTCAGCTTTACATCATCTAGTATTCCTAGTTCAACTAACATCATCAAATGATGTATGACTTCAATAATCACAATAAGATGTCATTCTTAAGTAAGATCTAGTTTCCAACAAATTCATCAATTTCCAAAATAACAGGAAAATTAAGAATTATCCATGCAGCTAATCAAGACTCAGAATGAGGCCAGCAATGTTTTCATGCAAAAACTTGACGGCAAACTTCATGCTCCCACAGGCCAGTAAGAGACCCAACAGCTTCAGTGACTACAGCCTCCACTTTAACAGGAAAATCAACTCTAAGGATCAAACATATTCTATGAATTTTATGCTTCCTAATGTAAGTTCTCAGGAATATCTTAAAATGTTCTCGGCTAGTCCGCTATTGCGGTAGACTAGCCGAGAGGATGAAAAACCAACGCCCGAGAGGTCGGGCGCGGACTAACCGGCTAGCCAATCGCTGGCCACCTATTGGGCGGCAAGCGATCGGCTAGCCGATTTTTTTTTAATTTCTATTCCCATTTCATTTATTTTCTTTGTTTTTTTTTCCAATTCATTTCGTTGTCGTTGTTTTGGGTGTATTTTTTCTCGGGAGGGCAAGGGCATTGGCTGGGCTATTGTTTGCCTAGGGCAGTGGCTAGGCTGTGGGAAGGGCATGATTATGTGACGGGAGGAGTCTTTGGCTAGGCTATTGTTAGTCCACTTCTACTGTGGATGCTCTAAGCCAGTAATTTCATTTAGATTGAAATACAACACTCATAGAAAGGTAAATGAAATAGTAACAGATGTCAGACTGTACCTCATCGAAATCAATGGCGCTGGAGTTCAGAAATGGCGATGAGTAAGAGCTGGAGACTGAAAACTTCTTAGCTCTTTTAGGGTTTTTCGGAGGTGGAGCTGAATTCGAGAATCTGACACCAGTTTTAGATGATAAGTGTTTATCTTTAACTTCATCGTCATCGGATGATGAAATTACAATGGTCGAACTCCTTTTCCCCTTCCCCATCGAAGGCCAACTGTAGTTTGGCTCCTCTGTAAAATTTCCAAATTATCAGTAAGATCTTTGGAACCCTAGAAAATGGCAATTATGGGAGGTATCCTGGGTTTTTAAAAGCGCGGGTTTTCTCTGAAGAAAATATAATCAAATAAAATAAATGTACTACATTGGATTTTTTCTTCTTTTGTTCTAGACTACAGATATAATTCAGTGTTTGTACTAGACTTTTTTTTGTTCCGATTTAAGGAGAGACGCATGACCCTCATGCGTCTCCTTTTAATGAGACGCGTGACGATAATGCGTCTTTCATAAAGACGCATGAGGGTCATGCGTCTCTCTTTTTTTTCGTTTTTTTTAACGACGCATGAGGGTCATGCGTCTTAGGTAGAGACGCATCTCCCTCATGCGTCTCTTATTTTTTTAAAATTTTCACGGGCGACGCATGAGCGTCATGCGTCTTAGGGAGAGACGCATGATGCTCATGCGTCGTTAATTCGAATTAAATCAGTCGACCGGGAGGCAGAAGGCTCATTCAAACGCGGCAGAAATAGTCTAAGGCGAATTTGGCGATTTTTCCTTGGCAAATCCGGCGTATCCGACAATTTCTCCTTGTGTTTCGGTAAGTTTCGTCCATTCCTTCAACATTCCTTCCTTATTTGTTGTTAATTTGCATAGTTTGTTTAGATTTCCCCTAATTTTTATAAATTAGGGTTTATAACAAATTGCTCAATTTTGGCCGATTTTTTGTTGTGTAGTTAATTGTAATGGAGTTTAGTGGTTAAATTCATTCTATTTTATAGTTATTGACATGTTTGAGATGCTTGGTGTTGTGATTTTGGTTGTTATTGGAGAATAGAGTATAGGTTGAAATGCATCTTTTAATTTAACCTAATTTAGTAGTTATATGTAAATAAGGCCTTATAAATCAGGAATTGTGTTGAATTGGAGTGAATCATTTGGTTTATGATGTGTTGTTATTTGCCAATGAATTTGAATGTATATGTTATTGTATTGCAATTGTGAGTTTGTAATTGTTGTTTTGTGAATATGTACTTAGATTAGATGGAGACTTCAAGTTCTAGCGGACAATTATTATATGGACCCGAAGACCCGTCCGTGCTAAATATGCAGAAACATCATATTTCAAATAAACTCATGAAAGAGGGCACAACACAAGTATTTAAAGTCCGAATGATAGAAAGTAAGACTTGGGACATCGACATTCATGAGAATGTTAGATACTGGCTTGACGCCTTTGGTTTCAAAGGCGTGATGGATTGTGGGAGGCCCATGAAGGTCGACAACGAGCTGATCACGGCTTTGATTGAGCGTTGGAGGCCGGAGACGCACACTTTCCATCTACCGATCGGTTAGACGACGATCACCTTGGAAGATGTGCAACAGTGCAAGCCATTTGGGGCTTGAGGGCGGATGATCGCGTTTTCACAGGGCGTGACTATCATGTCAACTTTCCAGATTAGACCAGCAAGTGCCGTGATCTGTTGGGATGGATATTAGATACTTCCACAGAGACAAAGCAAGGCGGTTTGCTGATGACCGCGCTGATAAACCAGACAAGGATGCCTCTGGGTGTTGACCTACCTACGTACGTATACATCCAAAGGGCACGTATCCATGCCCTAATTTTATTAGGAGGTCTCATTCTACCAGACACCACGGGGTGTAAGGTTCCATTTATGTGGTTGAATGCGCTTGGGGATCCGGAAGAGGTGAAGACTATTAGTTGGGGAAGTGCGGCATTGGCCTACCTTTATCATTATCTGTGCGAGGCTTCCATGGATAAGAGGAAAGAGTTGGGCGGGCCTATGATCCTTCTGCAGCTATGGGCGTGGGAAAGAATGCCCACATTGAGGCCTTCGTTCATAGGATCAGTTGTGCACGAGCCATATACACCATGTGGCACCAGGTATATATCTAAGTATTTATTTATGCATATTGGGTAATTTTCTTACATCAATTTTATGTATAGGTGGAAAGGAACATCGCAGATAGGAAATGCTCCTAGATACTCGTTTGAGCATTACCGTGACCAAATATCTCTGATTAGACCCAGCCAGATGAATATTATTTTGGTTTAGACTTCATTTATGAACTTATTATGGAATTAATTTGGCATTTGCATTGCTGTTTTGTAGTTTATCTGGACGTCATACGCACATTGCATACTGTCTGACTACTGCAATGAAGTGAATGGATGTTCTTTGTGCGAAACCTACTTAGTATGTTGGGCCTATGTCGAGGCACATGAGCCTGGACGAGTGCGACGACAGTTCAATCGGTATCAGGATATACCTCAGTATGCAGACATGATGCTAAGGAACGCCGATCATTTGGGCAAAAATGATCGGCGTGGTAAAAAGGGCAACAACTGGGCAAACACGCATCAGTTCTACATTGGGGAGTGGGACCTGAGGTACGAAAGGTTCCATGCTGCCGAAGACGACGCACCGATGTCCATGAATATTCCTATGAGCCCGGGGTATATGGCGTGGTATAACAGGATTACCGTGACGTACCTGACTCAGCCAGGGGCACGGTCCACTGCTGGGATGAACGAGTCGGCTGCTTCGGTGAGACTATTTGTAAGTTTGTTATATTAAACTATATGCTTTCATGTGATATAAATTGTTTCGTATTGATATTTGTATCATTTTTTTGTCTAGGTTGAGGGTTTTCAATAGGTTTTCCATTTAACTACGGACGACGAAATGGACCCACGAGTACGCCAGATTCGAGAAATTGTTAGGAATGTCCTCGAATCTACGAACAACGCTGATGTCATGGAGTACCCCGCTTCTGAACATCAGGATGCGGTCATGCCTTATCAACCAGAAGTAGTTCCACAGTGTCGTGGAGTGCCTGGTGTTCGGACTGGGGGACACGGCTACACAAAGCAGTTTAGGATGTCGTAGCCGCATCCCGATTATGTAGCACCAGAGCCGCAGAATCAAGAGCATGACCCACCCCAGTGGTATTCATACCCGGTGCATGAGTCTCAGTCACAGTGGGACCGTCCACTGTATTCTCCAAGCCAGTCTGAGCCCGATTGGAATCGTCGCCCATATTCACAAAGCCAAGACGTGCCGCAATGGAGTCGGTGGAGTGGGGCCCGAGAGTCGGTCGATTCATTCTTCCAGAATTATCAGATCGTGCCTCCTGTACAAGCTGAAGAAGAGGATGATGATGAAGGAGAAGAAGAAAATGACAACATAGAGGAGGAAAATGAGGAAGAAGGCGTTGTTCAGAGCATCCATGTCCAACCTCGACCAGCTGCGGAGGGTTCATCACGCGGCGGTGTTGGGAAGCTCGTGAGCAAAGTGTACAAGAGACTGTCAACGAGGAAGAATAAGGGGATTGAACCGTCTAAATACACTCCGTCGTCGTATAAGTAGCTTTTAATTTAGAGAACTTTTGTTTATTCAAGTAGTGAACTTTTTTCAAGGCAGATGATAATATGAACGAATACAAATGATAATTCAATACTACTTCGGTCCATCTTATTTCAAGCTAAAGAGACATCAAAATAAGAAATTTAAACTATCACAAAAGATTCACCTTGAGGGATAATTTCATTCAAAGTACAAGTAGCAAAGATGGACTCCTTATGCTTTAAAATTGTCACCCGGCCGGGTGATTTATTGGTGCAAAACTCACCCGGTCGGGTGAAATGCCTCTGGACTCCGCCTTCGTAAAATTTGTCACCTGGGCGGGTGGAATTAGTAGGCCAAAAAAACACACCCGACCGGGTGAGTTTTAATAGATGCATGATCCTCATGCGTCTTAGGTAGAGACGCATGAGGATCATGCGTCTTTTATTTTTTTAAAATTTTACGGACGACGCATGAGGATCATGCGTCTTAGGGAGAGACGCATGAGGCTCATGCGTCTCTAACTTGCTAAATGGCCAAGGAGGCAGAATAGGCAGAATTTGCCCGAGAAAGAGAGGGAGGATTTTCACCCGGCCGGGTGATTTATTGGTGCAAAACTCACCCGGTCGGGTGAAATGCCTCTAGACTCCGCCTTTGTTAAATTTTTCACCCGGGCGGGTGGAATTAGTAGGCCAAAAAAACACACCCGTCCGGGTGAGTTTTAATAGACGCATGATCCTCATGCGTCTTAGGTAGAGACGCATGAGGATCATGAGTCTTTTATTTTTTTAAAATTTTACGGTCGACGCATGAGCGTCATGCGTCTTAGGGAGAGACGCATGAGGCTCATGCGTCTCTAACTTGCTAAAATTCGCCAAGGAAACACAGCGACAAATTACAATTTCAAGGAACAATTCATCAGCACAATTCTATAAGAAATTACAATTCATCATAACACATTTGTGACAGATAGAAGAAATTACAATTCATCATAACACATTTCTTCTCATGCTAATTTCTCTTCGTCTCCAGCTCCTACACATAATCAAAACTTGAGAAGAAAAAATACATGAACTGCAAATGTCACCAATTTCTTCGGGGGGGATCCTACATAACACGACCGACTGTGCAATTTCTACGGTCATGCCCCTCTACGCCGCAATTCCTGCACTTGCGGGGAGCTCTCGGTTCATCTTCCTCACGGACATCCATTTGATTAGGAATCCTCCTTGTTTTGCCTCGTCCGCGCTTTCGAGGAAGCAACTGCTCAGGGGTGATACGCAATTTCCATCTAGGTTTTGCCCAATAGTCTTCGTGCCTTGGTGCTTGAAATGAGCTACCATAGTACTGTGCTTCCCATGTAGCTTTGTGGTTGTGTTTATCAATGAGTTCAAACATAGAGTTACCTCTATCTCTGGCAACTGTGCATGCATGTGAACAAGGAACTCTCCACATTTGCCACTTCCCACAACTGCACTTGGACTCCATAAACTCGACGTCTTGTCTGTTATTGCCCTTTGCCTGTCCCTTTTCGACACGTGGACGACTTCGAATTTGGTAATGACCTAATTCTAGGGCAATTACTAAATAGTAATGCAGTTGCCCCTTCGCATCATTCGCAGCAAGTTTGTCCCTCGCCCACGGGGTCAACCGACCTTCGGTATGTTGTATTTCTGTTTTTTTATTTGCCCACCATTCCACTGTTCTCCAAAATGTCAGATCAACCAAAGCTCTAATTGACAATTCTCTTATACCTTTCAGCACGTTGTTGTAGCTCTCTGACATGTTAGTTGAGGGCACCCCCCATCTCAGTTCATCATCGTAACAAATAGACCAGTTTTCTTTTTTGGCTTTGTTGAGCTCGTGTATCGCAACAAGACTTTCCTCCCGTAGTGCCCGTCGCCTTCGCATGTATTTGCGAACTTGAGTTGTGACACCCAATGCCCATATCATGCCTTTCGCTTTAGCTCCCTTACCCTTAAGTTTCGTCAAGATATTCTTCCTCACATGGATCAAACAAAATTTGTGGTGACATATCGGAGGCTTTTTCCATTCATCAGAACGCATAGCCTTAAGGATTCCTTTATGTCTATCCGAAATGATGCACACCTCCCTTTGGTATTTCACCACATGAATTCTGACATGATCAAAAAACCACTCCCAACTGTCGCCAGTTTCTTCATCAACAACAGCATATGCAATAGGCAGACATTTCTTGTTAGCATCAACACCACAAGCAACAAGCAGCTTACCTTTAAATCTTCCTCGAAGGTGAGTCCCGTCTATTGTTAAAACTGGTTGGCACTCCTGGAAAGCATGTATAGCAGGCCCAAGTGCCCAGAACACGTAATAGAAGACTTTAGTACGGCCCTGGCTCAACAACTTGTTATGCCTCCACTCAACGATTGTGCCTGGATTCCTATACTGCAGTTCAAGCATGTAGCTTGGAAAATCCCTAAATGACTCCTCCCATCCACCAAATACAATCTCTAAAGCCCTTCTCCGTGCATACCATGCCTTCTTATAACTGATTACCAAATGAAATTTGTCATGAACAAAATTTCTTACGGCTGCGGCACTGAACTCGACATTTTTTAGCAACTGATGGCGAATACACAAAGCAATCATTGGTGATGAAAAGTTAGCATGTCCTCTATCATTACGATGGCTTTCACAACTATGGCGTCCGCACCACTTCCTAATCTCCCACATATCATCATGGGCCATGTGTGTAACAGAAACTTCCCACCGACATTCATTCGTTTTTTCAGCGTCGGTCTCGCTGTTAATAGTTGTCCCATATTCTGTCCTCCCTGTTGGATATTTGCACAAGGCATGCCACCTTCTTAATTTGCTCTCAACCACCATAAATTGCCGGTGTTGCCTCAGACTCCACATAGTAATAGTAGTCTTCACATGCAGCTTGCTATCAAATTTTGTTCCTGCATTAATCCGATATGGGTGTTCTTCATCCCAGTACATGGTACTGCGTTCATTACCAACTTCAGGTACCTCAGAAGGACCACTAGGCAGTCTGCGAAAATATTTCAACCCAGTGTGAACGTATTCTGGAAGTGGTTGTTCACCTTGCACGACGAGTTTATACACTACCTCCTCATCACTAGAGTCAGAACCGGAATCATCACTTAAAATATCATCAGACGATGATGACGACAATGGTGGATCAAGTTCTCCTCGTACAACATGAACATCAGCATGCTCTTGTACATTCTCTTGAGTATTCAATCCAACATCAGCAGCATCTGCAACATCTGTTTGCTCATTCATACCGCAATCAATGTTCATAGGTTCAAACCTCGTAGATGATCCAACACCATGATCAACAATTGGTGGGATGAAGACATTTCCAACAGACGAATACTCAACAAATAATTCAATATGCCGAGTAGAATTTAGAGCCGCATTGAACATAAAAAACACACTTTCATCACTGTCAACCCCAGTACATACATAACTCGTACCGGTACCCAAGAAACAATGCCTCCAAGATATTTCGATGGAGTGTTGGTTTGAATCTATTCTTATCTTAGCACATATCATTGCAACTAATTCAGGTAATGAAACACATGAATTCAATACGATGGAAGCTCTCGCACGAGGAGGATCATAACAAATGCCGACTTGAGGAAGTTGAAATATTATACCACTCCAATATAAACTCACGAATACTTGCATGATTTCTGCAATAATATATATACAAACCAACAACAATTAAAGACAATTTTTTCAATAAACCCTAATTTAGTAAGTTTAAAATAAATTTATCAAAAACCCTAATAATATGCAAATAAACAACAAATAAGGGAACAATATTGAAAGATTGAAGGAAACATACCGAAATATGAAGGGAATCGCCAAGAAATCGCCAAGGAAATCTCTCCCTCTCTTTCTCGGGCAAATTGTGTCTGTTCTGCGTTGCGGGGTACTGATTTTAGCAAGTTAGCGACGCATGAGCATCATGCGTCTCTCCCTAAGACGCATGACGCTCATGCGTCGTCTATTAACATTTTAAAAAATAAAAGACGCATGAGGGAGATGCGTCTCTCCCTACGACGCATGACCCTCACGCGTCGTTGAAAAAAAACGAAAAAAAAGACGCATGACCCTCATGCGTCTTTATGAAAGACGCATAATCGTCATGCGTCTCATTAATAGGAGACGCATGAGGGTCATGCGTCTCTCTCAAACACGGAATAAAAAAAAAGTTAAGTACAAACACGGAATCTAAGTTCTATTCTAGAACAAAAATAGAAAAAACCCGTACTGCATTCGTTATTTTTAATTATTCCAAAATCCGTTAAAAAATGATATTCTCGTCAAATCTTAGAGCATTCACAGTGGCGGACATCCCACATTCATAATAATAAAAATTCACAAATTTACCAAATTAAACAATTTATGGAATTAAAATTTAGAGACGAATACGGAGAAAATGCAATGATAATTTCATTTTTTTAAAATGAAATTTAAAAAAATTAAAAATCGAGACGTTCATCAGGAACTCGCAATGTCGGACGCCGTCGGAAATCCGCGGAACTCCGGTGTCCGCAAGCGATATCAGCGTCCGCCGGTCGCTCGACTAATGGCGGACGTCCGCGGGACGCCGACGCTGCGGATGATAAAAGATTTTACTGTACTACTCCTATTTAATTTAGTTATACATTTAAATGCCGTGCTGAAATGTTTGTAAGTACGTAAAAACTAAAGAGTAAAATATTTTACAATATAGACATATAGCTCTCATTCGATCATTCCAGTTTTCGAATAAAAAAATAGTAATCGATGATTTGATTTAATTAATGTGAATCAAAAGTTTAAAAAGTTCTTATTTTCATTTAATATTGGTTTTTCCATGTATAAAAACTCTGTTAGTATATTTTTGTATAAACATTCTTGAACATTAAATCGTTTTAATTTTAATATTGTTATACTATAAGACTATGTTTGATAGCTATGTTACATTTAGATAAGAAGAGTAATATGGGTTTATTTGTGCATTTGGTAGCAATGTTACTTATTTGAATAGCGTGTGTTTTATATCCGGCCCGCACAAAGCCCACTGAAAAATCTATGTTTCAACCATATATGTAACCCCCAATTTTGCTATGTTACATATCAGGATACCTAGTTAATTTTAGTAAAATACATTTTTACCCATCAATTTTTCTATCCTTAAACAAAATATAAACGTGCCTCCATATTTCTCCTCTTCTCAAAATCGCTATTGTCTCTCCCCTTTCATTTTCTCAATATGCCTCCCTCCGGACGACGAAATTCGACGATTCCGTTTATGTATCTTTTCCGGTGACTATTTTTGAATCAAAGGTTAAAATTTTTGCAATTATTCTTCAAGATTTATCTGAGCAGAAGTAAAAATCTAAACTTTGGAATTGGGGGGGAAGTAGATCGATGCCGAAATAGAGAGAGACGGACTGCCGACGCGTGCGGCGAAGCGACGGGACCGCAGTGTGACGGAGACGAAGGCCAGAGGCGATGGGTTCTGAGCGAGATGGTAGGCAGCGCGAACCGAGGTGTTACAGCGATGGGTTCCAGCAGCGGCGCAGATCGCCGGAAAAAAAAGAGGGATATTGGGAGAGGGAGACGAGGGAGAAGGGAGAGGGAAGGCGGCGTGGTGGCGCCGTGGAGAATCACCGGTCCGTGAAGAGGAGATTGAGGAAGATGGTGATTTTGGGATATTTGGAAATTGGAGAAGTACAGTAGAGAGAGATTGAGGAAGATGGTGATTTTAGTATATTGGAAATTTGGAGAACTATAGTAGAGAGAGTTGAGGAAGATGGAGATTGTGGAATATTGGGAATTTGGTTAAGTACAGTAGAGAGAGAGAGCCGTAGAAGAGAGATGGAGTAGCAATTATTCTTCAAGGGTACTTTAATTATTAACTTAAATTAGTGAGGTTAATTTTGACCATTATAATTTTATCATTTTTTATAACTTATGTACCAAACACTTAAATAAAATAACTCATAGTTATCTTAAGCTATCAAACACCCAATCAAGATAACTAAACTAATTGAAACTATGATAACTATCTTAAATTTTATCATGTCTAGTCGAAACATGAGATAGCCTAAAATTAATATGGTCATATAGCTGAGTGAAGAGGGAAACGTTTAAATCAATGTTTTAAAAACCGGACCGAACCGGCCGGTTCAACCGGTTCAACCGCAAACCGGTAGGTGGTCTGGTCCGGTTGGCACTATAAAACCAGTGACATGTTCAACCGCCATGAACCGCCGAAACCGGCCGACCGGACCGGTCTAGCCGGGAACCGGAAACCGGTTCAAATGCTTTTCAAAATTATATTCTAAAATTTTGGCCTTGATAGGGGTCGAACTCAAGACTTCCCGGTGAACTTACCAACAATTCTACCACTACACCACAAGGACTTCTTGGTAGTAATATGAACATAAGTTATTTTCATATGTTAAACACGAAATATTTTATCTATATAAACTAATAATTCGTGTTTAATACGTATATATGTATATTAAGAATATGTGATTAATTATATTAAAAGTTTACTACTATTTGATTATATACTAGGAGTATTTACTAAATATATTGATGTAAATCAAATAATGTTAATTTTACTCCAAGATTTCTCCTAATGTTTATTTTAAATTATGTATCAATTAATTATTGAAGTTTAATTAATATATATTAATTGATATATATACATGGGATTTCGTGTTGTACAAAGTTGGTATATTGGAAGATTTGAGTTTTATTTGTTTAGGCAGCAACTATACATGTGGGCCCACTAATTAATTAAAGAATAAAGTAGTTGAGGGTTTTGAGGAAAGGAGGCGTGACTTTTGCTTGAAAAAGGAGGAAACGAAAAATATAAAAGGGGGAGCAACCACTCTTGGCGGAGAAGGAGACGCCACTTTGGAGTAAACATGCCCACCGGTTCCGGTTCCGGCGGTTAACCGCCGGTTCCGGTTCCGAACCGGAACCGTGGACTTTTTCCCGAATCGGAACCGTCGGAATTCGGGTTGTGGTCCGGTTCCGGTTCAAGATATTTCGAACCAGAACCGTGACCGAACCGGCGGTTAACCGGCCGAACCACCGGTTCGGGCGCTAATTTCGAGGCATTTTGATGGGGGAACCGGCGGCAGCTTTTCAGCTGAAAAACCGGCCGGTTCCAGCGGTTAACCGGCGGTTAACCGCCGGTTCAGGGCTTCCGGATGCGGCGCGAGAAACGAGGCGACATGACGCAGCTTTTGCAGACGGTTTCGTTGACTGAACCGGCGGTTCCGGCCCGGGAACCGGCGGTTTTGGCCGGAAAACCGGCGGTTCCGGCGGTTTTCCGCCAAAAACCGCCGGTTTTTGCGAAAATTGAATTTATTTTTTTTTCAAATTTCAAATTCGAAATTCTTCCATTTCCCCCCATTTTTATCTATAAATACCCCCCTCTATCCTCATTTACATTCACCCCACTCTTGTGTTAATAAGAGTTTCTCTCTTCAATCTCCCAATTCTCTCTCTTTGTCTCCAATTTCTCATTTGTGCTATTGTGCTTCCATTTAATTACGCAAGTGCTACTCTTATTACGCATTGTTATACACTTATACTTGTTCCCGTAGTTCTATCTATAAGTTGTCTTCCTTTCTCAATTGCTAAAACAAAAAAAATATTATTCCATATTTCTACATTTCTACTTCTACATAGCAATATGTCTTCATCCCGAGAAGGTCGTGTTGATAAGGGAAAGGGAAAGGCCAAGAGGCCATCTCGGAGATCCGTTATTGATGAAATTTCTCAAATGAACATGGATGAGTGGCAGGTTAATATTTATTATCTACTAATTTAATTAATTTTGAATTTCATTACATTATTGTTCATGAGCTTTGGAAGATCAAATTGCCTCTATTAGAAATGCAGCAATGTGTATATGGCGTGCTGATATGTG
The DNA here is from genome assembly GCF_004379255.2 of Salvia splendens. NCBI lineage: Eukaryota > Viridiplantae > Streptophyta > Magnoliopsida > Lamiales > Lamiaceae > Salvia > Salvia splendens. The sequence goes on along the minus strand of NC_056053.1, from coordinate 19,363,571 downwards.
TTTGCTTAGAAAATGGGCAACATTTTGCAAGAAAAAATGGTTGATCCTAAGGTAAGAGAACTACGTGGGCTTTGATTCCTCAATAAAATTGTGGATACGTAGGCAACTCAACTTAAATTTGAAAAGTTTAACTTTGAAAGTTTAAGTTGATCCCAAGCCCTTTTCAATTTTCCCTTTTCCCCCCCCATTTCATGTTTTTTTTATTTACCTTCCGAGTCCCACGAGGCGACGAGTCGACGACACTTGTAAATTATATTATATTGTTGTATGTTGTTGTATTGTATACTTATATATTGTAAATTGTAATGTATCGTTGTCCGTTACAACTCAAAATCAATAAAATTTATTTCATTTTCTCTTTATTCGTCTTATTTGTGCTTGAATTATGCATTGTCTGGTTCCGATTTATTGTATAAAGCCAAATTTCAATTTTTTTTTAAAAAAAATATATTGAACCGGCGGTTCCGCCGGTTCGAAAACCGGAACCGCCAAAACCGCCGGAAAACCGGCGGTTACGAACCGGAACCGGAACCGTCGGTTTTCGAACCGGAACCGGAACCGGAACCGTGAAATAGCCTCACGGTTTGGTTCCGGTTCCGAAGACGACCGAACCGGAACCGGCGGTTCCGAACCGGAACCGCCGGTTCGTGAACCGTGGGCATGTTTACTTTGGAGATAAAAACCGAGAGTTCCATTGAGCAATTGAGGAAAGGAGGGACGGTTCTGGGGGAATTCAGCGTGAGAAAGAGAGAAGAGAAAGGAGAAAATTCCAACCATCATCTACTCCACATTTACTTCATGGCTTCTAGGGTTTTATCTTCATTTATCATTGTTCTTGGTTTAATTATGTTAGGCTAAGAATCTTGTGTTGCTCCAAACACGTAGTATGACATTTTGATTTCGTGATTTATTCTATGCTCGTTTTTATCTCATGTTCGTTATTACTACTTATTTAATTGAATGAATTTATTACTTTAGGTGCATCTTTAGTGATAATTCTATAGTCTTGATTTAATGCCTCTTTAGCTTGAATTGGGATGGATTGTGGTGGTAATAAATTATCAATTGGAATTGTTTAGATGACAACTTGATAATGGATTTTGATCTTAATTGCAATTGTACTTTGAATCTCGCGCTCCCGTAGGGTTCTTAGGATTATTGAGTTGATTTAAAGAGTAAGTGTTTAACTATTATTTGACTAGTTGATGCTTAGCATGTTTAGTGCTTGCATGTTGATTTATGTTAAATTGTCCCGAACTATGAGATAGAATTGAATGCATAGGATAAATCCGTGTCTTGTCAGCAAGTGTTTGGAGTAACAATTGTCTCACTTGTGTTCATTTGAATTCAACTTTATTTTTCATTATTTTCAGAAAACAAACTTCAAACAAAAACATTCATCTTTACTGTTATTTTTATTTATTTGGAGTTAAACGAACTTACCTTCCCTGTGGATCGACACCTTAAATTACTACACACGAAGCTGTACTCTTGCAGTGAAGTGGTAATATTAGGGATAATTTTTTTGAACTTGAGTGCATATCTATTCTGATTTAAGAAGACCTAAAATTACACATCATATATGTTTTTAATTTATGTTTATTCATATATCTTTGTGTATAATATTATTTTGTCGCATTACTTTTTGAAAATAATACTATGAACTTATTTATTTTTATACATAAATATTAATTTTTTTATTTACAATAACTTACTACTAGTATAATTTATATATTTAATTATATTTGTTGATAAAAAGTTAATAAAATTCTATCATTCACTAAAAATATATTCTTTTTAATTTTATATTCTTTTAAGATAATTCATTTTAATTTTATATATTCTTTTAAGAAATTGTTAATTATAATATATTTCTTATATTTTAATTATACTTTTACAATCACTAATGTTTTATAATATAGGAGTTTATAATTATACATAGAGTTTAATACTAGTTTTTAATATTGTATATTATAATTTATTATTGTATTTAAACTTAACGTTATTAAATATTCTAATATACTACTAGTACAAGACTTGTTTTCTATAATAATACTATAAAATGTATAATACTATAATATTTATTGATAAAATATTTAATTAAATTTTATTATTTATTACTAAATAAATAAATATATATAAATAGTATTCCGGTTCAACCAATGGTTCGACTAGTGAACCAGTAATGACATCGGTTCACTTGCCGGTCCGGTTTTTAAAACGTTGGTTTAAATAGTAAAAATTTACAGGTGGAGAGCGAGAAAAATGGTGGAGAGAGAAAGAGAGTGGAGCGGTTCAATGGCAGCATTTCCCGGCTAAATAAGGTATTATGCGTTGTAGCCACTCGATTTCTACCACACCAATCGATTAACCATATTATTCTTGTTTCTCTCTCTAGATTCCGATCCCACATTCTTCTTCTGTACATTCTGCTCAAGGGTTAGGGTCCGAATTGGTTGATTATCTAGTTGTCCCAGCTTTGAAAGGGAGGAACAATGAGAAATCCAAAAACTATTTGTGCTCCTTTTACCTGTGTGTTGTGCATTTCTGCTAATTAGGTGTAGAGAGAGAAAGAGAGATAGTTTTATTCGGGAAGAATGAGCGCTTCAAGATTCATCAAATGTGTGACGGTGGGCGATGGTGCTGTTGGAAAGACATGTCTCTTGATTTCCTACACCAGCAACACCTTCCCCACGGTCTGACATTTTTATTCCTATATTTTGTCTAAACTGTCATTTTAATTGGTGGCATGCTAGAATTTTTCACATGACATGAAATTCCCCCCTTTTTGGTGGTATGCCTATTATTGTGAAATATAGGAAATAGAACATATGGATCTCGTTGTGAAGGATAATTGATGGGATTGTCTTGGCTTTAGTGAATGAAAAGAACCAAATATGCATGGAAGCACCTTATTGTGTTTCCATATTGTTACTGATCATGGGGCCATTGAGATTTTGAGAAAAACCGGTATTGGTTTATTGATTTTAACTTTTTGTTTCGTGATTGTCAGAATCACATCGAGATAGAGAACAATTATTTCTCATGGAAATTTGCATATTTCATAATTTGATAGGTGATATTTTCTCTAAATAATGGCCAAGAATTTTACTATATATGGCAGGAGAATCAATTTCCTTTTGTTTCCAGTTCAATCATAGCATTTCTTTCTGGTTTATTCTTATGTTATTTCATTTTGTTTTAGCCTTAATAGTCCTGAAAGCAAAACGCTCTGGTGGTTATTTGCATCTTATATGATTCTACACTTCATTCTTTGAAATGTGATCTATTATTCCATCATATGTCTTTAACTTTTTTGTTTTGCTTTTTATGCGGAGCAGGATTATGTGCCTACTGTGTTTGATAATTTCAGTGCCAATGTCGTTGTCAATGGAGCCACTGTTAACCTTGGCCTGTGGGATACTGCTGGTAAGTAATAGAGATATTTTCCATGTACTTCCATAGATGATTGCACCTACACGTGTATGGATAAATCTAGTTATATGATAGTACTTCTTATAGTTCGAACATGTGAGCCTATGGTTATTGTTCTATGGAACAGGGCAGGAAGATTACAACAGATTAAGGCCTTTGAGTTATCGTGGAGCTGATGTTTTTATTCTGGCATTTTCTCTTATCAGCAAGGCAAGCTATGAAAATGTTTCCAAGAAGGTAAGGATTTGATTGCCCATACAGTATCTATTCATCACTTCTTTTTTTCTACTCTTTTTTTTCGCGCCAATTTGTTTTTTGTTAATTGTCCTTTTTCTGTTTTGGGCTCTGGTGGATTTCTGATTCAGTGGATTCCTGAATTGAAGCATTACGCTCCTGGTGTCCCTATAGTTCTTGTTGGCACAAAACTTGGTGAGATATCAAATTTAAAAGTGCATAAACTAGTTAGTTTCCTTATTAAGATTCTTATGATGATATTGTGTTTATTGGTTGGTATTAGGAATATTATAATTGCTTTCTTTAGAGCATGAAAGGTATATTTTTGTCAGCTTCAAGCTTTCTGCAACCACCTTAATGCTTCTGTCAGAAGGGTAGTAAATATGCTGGAATAATATACAAGAACCAAGAGTGAGGGGACTCTTTTTGTTTAGTTTGTATGAATACAAACATCCATTTTGCAATTATCATGCTATTGTTATATAGGATAAAAATGTTTTTAAGCAAATCTTTGCCCATATTTTTAGCTGATGATACTTGTAATAAGCTTAATACATTGCTAATAGTAATATTTAGGTGAAGTCAGAAGCATTTGAAATCACCATCCTTTCTCGCCTCCAGAAACTGTGATGTGATAGTCTTAAGAGTTCACCTTCCTTTGGTCATCTCACAGACTATATTCATTTAAGCCGCTGGCTTCTTCAAATGACTTTTTCCGTGTATATCAAGTTGCATGTCAAACAAGAGGCATGATTTAAACTTGGAATCCTAGGTCTTCCATAATTGTATTGATCTGTCTACCTTGTGCTGTCGTTATTGTATGATTCTAGAGTTTCTTTCTAGATGGTCATTTTTATAATTCTTTAATACATACAATACTGATCTGTATGAGGTTATAGGAGCAAGGCTTTGCGAACAACTTGCTTTTGCAGCATTTTGAATTTTACAACAATCACTTGTTGAAAATTTGTTCGTGATTTGTTCACTCTGTTTTCTTAGTTAGATTTAAAAGTTAAAATTGGCATAATCCATTATATGAAGGTTTTATTTGTTGTTTGTTTACGACGTGTGTTGAATTCAGATCTTCGTGATGATAAGGAGTTCTTCGAAAATCATCCAGGCTCTGTACCAATCACCAACGTACAGGTGAAACTTTGTGGCCTGGGTTATACCAGCCTTATTTTTGTTTTTCTTTCTAGTATGTGATGCTGGTTTTTGTGATGGCTAAGCCTTATTGCTGTAGATTTCATTCTTGTCACTCTAAACTTACAGGGAGAGGAGCTGAGGAAATTGATTACGTCTCCATCTTATGTTGAATGTAGTTCAAAAACACAAGAGGTATGATGCTATTGAGTTGCCACTTTTATTAAAACAAAGCCATTTCCATCACGATATCGAGATATAAAAGTGAACATGTTTGGTGACATAATATATGAAAACAGAATGTGAAAGCAGTTTTTGATGCTGCCATTAAAGTTGTTCTCCAGCCACCCAAGCAAAAGAAAAAGAAGGGAAAGGCTCAAAAAGCTTGCTCCATATTGTGATCAGCTTGAGGTGAAGATATACGTCCACCTCCCACCCTTCCACCCACCTACGTCCTTTTCTATTTTTTTTTGCATAACAAGTAGGAGATCACACTTCATTGTGCCCTTTATGTTTTCCTTCGTTTTTGTTTATGTATCGATCAGACATAAAACTGTGATTTTGGCTAATGGTTCTTGAATTTGTTTTCTTCTACTTATTTTTTGTATTGTAATCATGAGTTTTAAATCTATAAAGTGTGAATGTGGGCTTCTATTTGGTAATTTTCAAGGTAATTCATCTCAAGAACTAGAGAATTGCAGTAATATTTTTTTAGAATTGCACTAATGTTTGTAAGTATCTCTAAATCCATAACACTTCCTTTTTCAATTGTTGGTTTAGGTTATTGCACATAAACATACGTACTCTATACAAAGGTGGCAGTATACTTGATAGATACATGCTTATTATGTCTGTCATGTTTTTATGAAGAACAAAACATGATAGATTAAGAACTAGAAACACCCTAACAGAAGGGTCAAGAGCATGAGCTACGAAATTAACCTCGCACACTGAAGAATTTTGTCGGATTCATGAAAGAGTGACAGTTGTTTTGGAGTGTCAACTACGAGCTTGCTATCCAGTTGAAAAACCACACTGAGTCGAGAGGCCCGGGATACAGAGAGCGAACATGCGTAAACTGCCCTTCCTCATCCCTTACAGATCGTCCGTAATTCCCTATACATGTATATCAGTATTATAAATCAAATTACGCGGTAGATGACAAGAAGCAAATTGATATGTAGGAATAGCCAGGTCAAATTATGTGTTAGATGTTGAGATGTGAATGAGATGTTGGAATTTAGCCCGACCAATGCAGATTGACAGAGTTGTATAAGTGATAAAAGATTTAATTTTTTAAAATCAAATAATACAGAATCGATCTACGTTTCTACTAGATGATCACTGTGGTATGTGGGTTTGGGACAGCTCACATTTTGAATCTTTTGAGTTTTGATCAACATACTTTTGGCCATGTATGATTTTTCACACACCACATTATTAACGAATTATCACACTCAGACATAGTCGGATAATTATCAATAGTTTAAAATTCACAATATTTAATTTCATTTCAAAATGTCGTGGAATTAACCAGAAGCATAACAATTTGGAAATATAAAAATGACAACTTCTATTGGTACTTTATAATTTTTTGATTGATTAACCATCATTTAAATCATTAAGTTTGGTCAAATCCTGATTTATTCCATGAACTTTGAATTGGAATATGAAATCACAAAGTTTCAAATTTTGTCAATTGTCTCATTCATACATAAAATATCATCTTTTAACGATATTCAAATCGACATTTTTAATTAAAATAAGTATTTTATTCTTTTATACTCATGTTCCTTTATTTCTCATTTATCTCCTTATTTTATTGAAACACCGTCGATTTTAACATCACAAAAAGATGTATTTGTGCATAATTCATGAATGAGATAATTGACATGGGACAAATCAAAATTTGACAAAACTTCATGATTTAAATTACTATTATTCCATTTTTTATTTTAATTGAATAATCGTAGCTGCTTTTGAATGCTTGTGATCAGTGATGATAATATGAACTAACTGAAATTTTTTTAAAGCAAAGTTATCCTGCAAGAAAATTTTAAGGGCTGATCAAATCAAACAAAATTTTAGACAAGATTTGTTAGCATAGACATAGAATACCTATTATACGCATTAGCTCCGATTTTTAGGGATTGTACACAATTTAATTGGATCAGATTTAATAGGGGAACGAGTAATAATGTGGGTAAAAACCTACAGTAGGAGTAATTTTTTCCTTTCATAATTTTTCTCAGAAAACTAGTTTGGGGAGGGAAAATAGTAATACCTGGTTTTCACAATTGTGTGATCGAAACCAACCCCATTTTTTGGAATTTGTTTACAATCAATTTCCTTGTTCTTTCAATTTTTTCTCGAATCATTTGTCGATTTTCACCCCTTTGAGAAATTGGATTCGCATACTGCTGCTTGAGGAGTTTGATTTCGTAAAAGCATCGAAAAACCCGAGGTACAGAAACCCTAAATTTGATTTGAATGGCAGCGTCGTTGGAGCCTCCGTCTACTCTCATTGATGAAGAGCATTATCGCATGTTCGTGCGGTCCATGGAGGCGCATGGCGCGTCATCTGTGGGCATTGTTGATTTCGAACGGCCTGATTCGCGCTATTATTTCTGTGAAAGCGATATAGCGGATTTGACTGTGTATGAATCTGCTGCTGGTGCGGCGAAGAAGCCGGTCTGGAACAAGTCTTCGAGTGGCGCAGCTGGGAAGGTTGGTGCTGCGGTGATGGGGGCGGAGTCTTGGCCTGCTCTCTCCGACACTGCTCGTGGATCCCCCAAGTCTCCGCTAGTTTCGTCAAATGGAGAGGTTTCAATTTTCATCATCTCAATTTTATGTTTCTGTTGTTTAGAATGATTTTGCCTTTCTTGTTCGTTTCATGTTGTTCTATTCAGATAACAAAATGTTGCATTATGAGTTTTGTTCTTCATTTAAATATTTATCTATAGAATCTATAATTCTTTTATAGGGAGTATTATCAGACACTACCATCTCTACGAGTGGCGGTTACAGTATGAACCACATCAGATTGGAGGCTGATGGCACAATATCTCGAGCTCCTTGCATCATAGCTGAATCACAGCAGCAGAATGCTGGAAATTCTGGGCAGAGAGATAGATCATTTGGTGGTAATGAGCAGCAGTCACAGCATGGTTCTTTTAGGGGTAATAATAATGGGCCACAAGCTCGACCTGATGGTTCTTACCATCATAGACACGGTGGAAGACGTGATCATAATCGGAGGGAAAGCTTTGCATCTCAGAAGAGAGATGGTTCTAGGCCCTTTGTACGCGGGCCAGCTCCAAATTGGCCTTTTGTACCTCCTCCTGTAGTTATGCGACCTTTTGTAAATCCCATGGTTTACCACGGTATCTTTATGTGACCTTTTTGTGAATCCCATGATTTGCAAGGTAGAATAATGTTTTCATGTAGTTCCGATGCAGATGATGTTTTGGTGAATCTTGCAGAGATGCCACAGGTATTCTTTGTCCCTGGCCCCCACCTAGATTCACCAAGGCCGCCGCCTATGGTCTCATATTCGCCACTTTTGTTTCCCGTGCCCGATCCTCACTTACTTAACAAGATTTTGAACCAGATAAACTATTATTTTAGGTATTTGTTACTGGTGTTCAGCCTTCATTTCCTGGTTTCTACTAAGTTGAGCCTCTTATTTATTTTTTCTCACTATTGTCTTGTAGTAATGAGAACCTGGTCAAGGACATACATTTGCGCAAGAACATGGATCGTGAAGGATGGGTGTCTGTTCACCTTATTGCTGGGTTCAATAAAGTAAGCTGCGTACAAGATATTGTTATTAGTTTGATGTTTGAGTTCTGGCAAACTTCAATGGTGAATAATATTTTATTAAAAAAGTTGTGACACTGGTGAAATCCTTAATCATTAACTCTGATTCTGCAAAAATCAGTTTTTGAATTGTTGGAAAATATGTGATACGATACTTTTGGTTCTTAATAAGTAGTGTATTTATTCATAAAGAAAATAAAACTAACTACTTACAGACAGTAAAATGTTAACTTTATAAAGATATGTCTTTTGGATTGTACTTCTGTAATCATATTCATATATAAGAGTTATGGTATGCACTAGTTAGAGTACTTACTCTGTTACAGCTTCAGTTCCTGATGTGCTTATGTGTTGATATCTTGCGTGGGAGTCAAAGTAGATGTCTGTTTTGCTTATGTGGATTATAGTCTTAATTATATATCAATGGATTTTGTTCATTTATTCGTTGTGATGTTGGAAGTTTATAGGGTCCTTTGACAAACTATGGGATATGTTGCATCGCTCCTTTCTTTTATTGATTCACAATGTCTGAGAATTTTCTCTCTGGGTTATCCTTATTAGCTCACTACTCTGAGTGTGCTTGCTTTATAGTTCTCAGTTGCTATTCTTGTCTGATGGGATGGTTTTTAGCTTTTTGCTGTAAATTTCAGTTTATGTTTTGTCAATTTTACAGGTCAGGCAGCTGACAAACAATATTCACCTTATATTAGATGCCTTACAAGCTTCCCATATCATTGAAGTGCTGGTAAATATATGACCTTTAGTCTTTATCTACTACTTCCAACATACCTATTATACATACATATTCGTCCAAATCATATTTGCCTAGTGGTGCTATAAGTCTACGAGATCAATGTTTTTTCATAAAATCTTTAGGACCTTAGTCATGTTGGTCTGTTGCTTAATGCATTTTCCCCCTTTCTGTTTGCCTGCAGGGTGATAAAGTGAGACGCAGAGGTGATTGGCTTAAATGGTTGATGCCGCCTACTCAAAATCCTACCACAAGCCCTGCAGTTTATGCTTCTAGTCAGTCTAACTATTTAGAAGATATCAACTAGAGACCTGCCCTGCTTAACGCTGTATGGGAACTCAAAGCCACCCAAACTGCGTAGCGTGCATTTATCCAAGATGCATTTGAATGGAAAACAATCCCCATGTCTCCCCCATTGGCACAATTTTGTTTGTTTTTATTTCAGGAGAAAACAGGAAGAAAAAAAAAAAGAACCCTGGCAGCAAGCATATGCCGGAACAATTATTTTAAACAGCAGGCATCTGATTTTGGTCACAGAATGATGTCTTTCTTCTTACTGACAGCGGCTTCACTTCTTGATTAATCACAAATAAGAGAACAATTGGTCGAAAATTATTTGTAGTTGGAAATTTTGTGACTTTATAGCCTGATTTTTTTCAGGTTCAATTTTTGTTTCCAACTTTCCGGTGAGTTTTTTCTCTACTTTCTTCTTGTCTAGCTTTATAATTCATAGAAATGAGATATGTACAGAATAAGTCCAATTTGTGAGCCAATGCTTGGATTTGTTGAAGGTTTTTCATGTTTTCTTCATTTATGGCTGATTTCTTGTTTGTTTGTTTTCCGTTTTGTTCCATCAATTTAATAATGTGTTTAGCTTTTCTTTTAGTTAATACTTTATGTATAAATCTATACTAATAAAAGGTAGCAGTTGGATTAAAAAGACTTATATACCCTTTTTGGAGGGAAAATAAAAGCTGACTATATAATAATTATTATTTTTTTCTTTTACAAAGTTGTGATATTCTTCTCGAAACTGCAAAATTGATTGGGCAAATATTGGTCCAATAGATAGAAAGCTTCTCAAGGAAATTACACATAATAAAACACTATTACATGTGCTTGCTGTCAAAGGAGAGAGGTGAGAAGAAGAAAAAGAATAGGAAGGAAGAAGAGAGAAGTCCGACAGCGACAACTACATCTGTGCAGACCCACCACCTCCATCTCCCTATCATGGCATTTCCAGCCGCTGCTTTGCCCATCTCCAGATTCATCCAAAGATCCAATCTTTACCCGCTGGAGAGTGATTATATCATCGTTGGCGTGGAAGCGAATGGCAGCAGCGGCTGTGGCGTAGGAATGAGAGAGAGATGAGAGAGGAAGAAGAGAGGAAAGAGATAGAGAGAAGAGTCGGCGTCGCTCGCCAGCGACGCGGCTGTGCAGGCGGGGCAACGCGAGGGGTGAGGAAGGCGGGGCGGCGAGGGAGAGAGAGAGAGACATCAAGCGAGAGAGATAGATGGATTTGGTTTATATGGAGGCCGAGAGGCACGACTGCGGTATTGTGCCTTGCGGCAGCGGTGAGACTGATGTTTAGTGGGTCAGCGGACAAGAGGAGGTGTCTGGCGGCGGCGTGAAGCTGGTGTTCAGTCGTTCCGCCGATTAGAGGGAGGAAATGAGGGAATCGCCGGCCATGGCAGCTGGCGGACGACGGGACGAGGAAGGGGTCAAGGGGAGGCAGCGAGCGGGTGGGAGGAACGATTAATTTAGGATTTGAGGAATATTGGTTTATGTATGCTATTTGGGTTATTGTTTGGGCTTATAGTATGGATTCTATAATTAAGATTTTAGTTTATAATTTTATAAATTTAATATTCTTTTTAGTTGAATAGAGCTTAATCTGAGTGTTGGATTTTATTATTTATAGTATAAAATTATAATTTAGCAGTAATAATTTATTGGTTTATGATATTATTATTCTATTTTGATGAATGAATGTTTTGAGCATTATTTATAAATTGTCATTATTTATTATAAAAATTTGTTTTTTAATTAGTTCCATGAATTTTTCAATAATTATGTATTTGAAATGTGGTTGATTTTTCATTATTTGGAAGTACTTTAATCTATTTTATCAAAGAATTATTGATTTATGAACTCCGTTCAGTTTTATTATTATATTCATTTTATTTGTTGATAATCTCAAAGTACATTGTAAAATTTTTATTATAGATTATTTATGTCAAAGGTCAATTATAGTATGTTGTATTTTCAAAATTCACGAGATTTTAGTCTACAATGAAGAGGTTGATGTTATATTATAATGTTGTTTACTAAGAAGTTTGATATAATGTAGGATATAATTATATTATTATTATATCTAGGATTTTTTGTATGTTATGTTTAATTCTTATACTATAAAATTTTTTTTATCATTGATGATTAGTAGTTACTTCTTATTAATAATGTCATAAAACAACAACAATTACGTAAGAATTCTTGAATATTTAAAAGTGATTATTAATCATTTTTATAATTGATTTTTAAAAGCTTCAAAGCTTGGGCAGATCGATTTTGTATATGAAATCGTTAATCTTAAAAAATACTCATAAAAAATAATTATTAAAGATAAACCTATACAAAAATTCTACTACACATTTAGTATTTAATAGAATACAAAAAGTGTTTAAAAATATGAATAAAAAAATAAAAATATGAAAGTACACTATTAAATATTAATCATCAATCTTAACAATGATGAGTAAGAAATTGTTACTTACACAGATGTCTAATATTAATTACTAAAATAGTACATTATAAAAGTCTAAAAAAAATTTAAATGTAGATTAAAGAAAAGAAAAAAAGGAAGAAACAAAAAAGATGAAATTACACTATAACTGCCACGTTTAATTCACTAACTTTTTCTTTTGAAAATAACATTGTATTCTATTCCATTTAATGTTTTAAATATCTACACATATAAAAGGGGGAGTTTTCTAAAAATTTACATAAATGCTATTGTAATTAATTTAAATTTAAATTTATATAATAGTAATAACTTTAGATTTTTTTTTCACACTTTTTTTTGTTTGACCACAGGTATAACCCGCCTTCGGCGGAATCTGATTAATCCTGCTCGACCGGGCTTGCTGATTAATGTCAAAAGTCTCCCAGCGAGTGGTGGAGTTTGAACCCATGACCTCAAGGTCATCACAGTTCCACGCTACCAACTGCACTTATTCTAATTAACTCATTCTCTTTGATCATTAGTCACACATTTTCTCTTTGTCATTATCTTTATTGTTTTTACTCCACTTAAATCATAAATTAAAATTGTATAAAATCGTTTGTCGAATTTAAAATATTTTATTTATTAGGGAGTAGTAAATTATTCATTTAGAATGAAACAAGATAAATGTTTTTTAAATCTTCTAATTACTTTGAATTTTTATTTTCTATATATTCATTATATTTTGTACTATTATTATTTGAAATTTGTATGTTCCGTACATAGCACGGGTGTTAATACTAGTAATTATAAAAGCAGCTCAAAACCATTCTAAGTATATGAGAATTGGGAAGATTGATTTTCATCATAGCATTTTGGAATAGTATCTAATGTTTTAATACTTTTGTAGTCAAATTCATGAATTACTCTCAATTGATTTTTGCACCTTGTTGAAGATGCACATGTAACCAAGATTATTTATGGACACGATCTCGATCAATTAAAATATATCTGCCCAATTAGATATTCACACACACAAAAAACTGTAGGTACATGCCCCTAATAAAATCTATGGTTTTAACTAATGACAATTTGTCGGATATTGCTCTAGTAATTATTTTTTATGTTTTATGCCCCCTAACATTTGTCGGAGTATTTGTTTTTAGTAGAAATAGGTTGAAGGAGAATCCATTAATCTTTGGAGAATGAACAATAACAATACAATAGCTAGTGACCATGACCAGGGGAATTAGCTTTTTGTATTAATCAAACAACTTATTTTCTTGCTTGTTATTTTTATAGTATTATAGACTTGTAGATTTGGGCATATAATCAGTGAGAGCCATTCTCGATCTCTTTATTTGCCCTTCTAGCTTAATAAATTGATATATGCTATTATATTAGTATTTTATAATGTGTATATCACATTGAGCCGTTATTTTGTAAAAGATCTTATGTTCTGGAAAAAAACAAACAACGATTGAATTGAAGAGAAGAGAACAAAAATAAATGATTATCAATGGGAAAACATGGTAAAGAAAATAAAGGCACTCATTAAATTTATATTCCAACCTAACATATCAATTATAATAATGACAATGACATTCCACCCTTTGGCGTTCACTTTTTCTTTTATCTATAACCAAACACCCTTAAATAAATTATCATGTTATATAGCTAGGTTTCACGTTGTTACATGTAAATCATATGTGAGAAACTAGTAAAATCGAGGCTATTTTTCATAGAAATTCCTCCTCGCCTAGTCTTAATTCATTGGATGAATTTTCTTCTTCCCCTGTTTTGACCAACAATATTGAATAAGATGATTTAAGCTGCACAATTTGACTTAGACGATTTTTTCAATCAGTATATGATTCTTTCTCTATAAGACGATCATTTTATGATTTAGATCCACCAAAAAGATTTGTTAGTTCCACTATTTATACTTTCTAAACTACAGTTTTGTAATATAATAATAATAATAATAGTGCCATGTACGCCTTTTTAATAGTAATAAAAATTATTACTAGTTGACTATACTAATTTTATTCACATTGTGTAGCCAATTTTTGAGATATAGAGATATAAATGCTCTTAACTCATTCATTTTAACTTTTCTCTCTTTCTCTTTCTCTTACTTTTTTATGATCTTTCTCTTCAATTCTCTTATCTAGCTCTTTTTTCATCCCCTCTCTAGACCGTTAACGGTTTAAAAAAATTCCAAGCTTTCTTACATTTAACTTTGTTGGTTACTCAAAAGTTTCTTTAACCATTAATGTATATTACATATCACGGCAACTATTCAGAGTACAATGCCAACAGTTTATACAATATAGGCTATCACTTGGAGTCGATGAATTTATCTATATTTCACTTTGGGATGAAATTTCCGATCATCTTCTCCAAATAACCGCGCAATGCCGATGCCCATCACACACAGGTCTGATAAGCACAGTTTGATCGACCAATTAAATCACACATACTAAACTAGCATTGAGGTTATATGCATGTAAGTCTGGTATTCATGATTTGAATTAGTGAATACATATTAAAATTATGCATTACCAATCTTTATGTACTTCACGATGCAACATTTTGATATCATAAGAGTCAATGCATTTGAAGGTGAATAAAATACCTTATTCCATTATTCTTCAAGAGTTTTCCAAGAGTTTTTCTTCATCATCTTGTCATTTGGAAATACCTTTATTGCAATCAACAAGTCTGTTGAAAGATATGAGTATTATTCATTCAACTTGTTCAGAGAATTACAATAGGTATGCCTCTTTTAAATAGACCAAGGGTTACATAAAATTGGTAAGATTTGCCATAATACTCATTCCCTAATTAATTTTTTTTTCTTGCTCACCTATTTTCCTTACTTACATATTTTCCTTTCTAACACTCCCTCTCAAGTTAAGTAATGGGATTACCAATACTTAACTTGCCCAATACCTCATGGAAGCTTCTTGCATCGACAGCTTTCGTGAGTATATCTGCCAACTGATCTTCAGATCTCACAAAAGGAAGTTCTACCGTCTTGGCCTCTATATTGTCCTTGATGAAATGTCGATCCACCTCGACATGTTTTGTCCGATCATGCTGAACTGGATTTTCAGATATACTGATTGCCGTCTTATTATCACAGAACAACGTACATGACTTCTGTGAGTTTAAGTTCAACTCAGTCATCAATTTCCTCAGCCACAGAATCTCAGTCAACCCACTCTTAATCCCTCGAAATTCAGCTTCTGCACTTGACAAGGCTACCACTTTCTATTTTTTGCTTCTCCACGTGACAAGATTTCCTCCCACAAAGGTAAAATATCCAGCAGTTGATTTTCTGTCATTTGGGTTCCCTGCCCAATCAGCATCCGTGAATCCATGAATCTCTAAATGTCCATGATTCTCGAATAGAATCCCATGGTTCGCTGTCCCTTTCAGATATCGAACAATCCTCAGTGTTGCTTCCCAGTGAGCTACTTGAGGTGCATGCATAAACTGACTAACTACTCCAACTGCATAAGCTATGTCGGGTCTAGTGTGGGATAGATATATCAATTTCCCAACTAAACGTTGATATCTCGTGCGGTGAGTGGCTTCAGCTCCTTCAACTATCCGCAAACCATGATTCTGAACCATAGGAGTATCTGCTGGCTTACAGTCCAGTAGTCCTGTCTCGGTTAACAAGTCAAGTACATATTTCCTCTGACTAATGAAGATCCCCTTCTTTGACCTTAGCACTTCTATACCCAGAAAGTACTTTAGTAATCCCAAGTCCTTCATTTCAAACTCTGCAAACAAATTCTTCCTTAGCTTGCTTATTTCATCTTCATCATCTCCCGTGAGAATCATGTCATCTACATAGATGATGAGGCATGTAATCTTTCCTCCTCTTTTCTTCAAGAATAATGTATGATCAGAGTTGTTTTGTTCATACCCATACTTCTTCATTGCCTCAGAGAATCTCCCAAACCAAGCTCTAGGTGACTGCTTTAGCCCATATAGTGTTCGTTTTAGTTTGCAAATCTTTCCTCCTTCGAAATCTCCAACAAATCCAGGTGGTGGCTCCATGTAAATGGGCTTCTTCAGTTCCCCATGTAAGAATGCGTTTGTCACGTCGAACTGATGTAGTGGCCATTCCCTGACTGCCGCTATTGAGAAGAGCACTCGAATAGTACTCATTTTTGCTACCAGTGAGAATGTTTCAGCATAATCAACTCCATAAGTCTGAGTGTATCCTTTGGCCACAAGTCTCGCCTTATACCTTTCAATCGACCCATCTGGCCTCCGTTTGATAGTGAAGACCCATCTGCATCCCACAGTTCGAACTCCATCAGGTTTAAGACATACTTCCCATGTATTGTTCTTCATCAGAGCCCGCATTTCTACTAGCATTGCTTCTCGCCAGTGAGCAATTTTCATAGCCTCCTCGGCCGTATATGGGATTTCTTCTTCTTCGTAAATTGCTGCTTCAAACGCCCTAGCCATCTCTGTTAGATTTGCTTTAGCCAGATTCGCCATAGAATATCGGCTTCTACTAATCCTCTCAGGACTGTATCTCTTAGCCGGGACCCCACGAGTAGTTCTGTTGGGGAGTATATAGCGGCCGGTATCACCATCAATTGCTGCATTCTCATTCTCGTCTACACCAAAAGTGTCAGGGGTAATAACTGTATTATCTGAGCTAGTTTCAGGAATTACCTCGGATATCACTGGAGGAGGACTCGATTCAGGCGTAGGCGGTTGAGGAGGCTCTACAGCAGATGTGACTGACTCGGCAGTGACACTAGCTTGTTCTGTTGGTTCCACGTTCGAGATACTTGGATGTGGCATCGGAAAACTGAGGGGTCCAATTTTATCACACTCCCCCTGAACAACACTCCCCCCTGACCCCGAGGTTAGGTGTGATAGAAGTATTCACTTTCTAGAAAATTACAATTCATGGTTGTTATAACCTTCCTAGACCCCGGGTGATAGCATCGATAGCCCTTCTGATTTACCCCATACCCCAAAAAAACACATTTTATTGCACATGCAGAAAATTTTCCTCTTTCGTGTTTCGGTACATGCACATAAACGGAACAACCAAAGATTTTGAGCGGAAGTATGAGAGGTGGGGGAATATCAGTTAGGGATGCGAGAGTCTGCAAAGGAGTTTTCATACCCAAAATTTTTGTAGGCAAACGATTAATCAGGTAGACAGCAGTGGCAACAGCTTCGGGCCATAAAAATTTAGGAACATTTGAGTCAAAAAACAGGGCTCTCGTGACCTCTAGGATTATCCTATTCTTTCGTTCAGCTACACCATTTTGTTCAGGAGTGTAAGGACAAGTAGTTTGATGAACTAACCCCTTTTCTTTAAAAAAGTCAGTCATGTCTTTGTTAACAAATTCCCTACCATTATCGGATCTAAGAATTTTGATCGTGGTTTGGAATTGTGTCTGGATCATTGTAAAGAAACGGGTAAATTTTTCAAAAACGTCAGATTTATGCTTCAAAAAATATACCCAAGTCAATCTAGTGCAGTCATCCACAAAAATGAGAAAATATTTAAAACCATGATCACCAACAATAGGAGCTGGACCCCAAACATCGGCATGCACTAGAGAAAAAATAGTCTTAACACGAGTATCACTTGATCTAAAGGATTGTCTGTGGTTTTTTGCCAAAACACAAGATTCGCAAGTAATATCCTTAAAATGGAAAAACTTTGGAAAAAGCAATTTTAAATACCCCGAGGATGGATGCCCCAATCTGCGGTGCCACAACCAAGCTTCCCGATTTGCAGATCCTTGAGCAAGCATCACGGTGCCACCTTGTTGAGCAATCTCATCCACATAATAAAGACCTTGACGCTCAGTGCCACACCCAATTATCCTCCTCGTCCTGATATCCTGTAATACACAGAAATTTGGATGCATTAGTAACTTACAGTTTAATTCTTTCGTCACGTGGCTGATAGACATAAGTTTATGAGATAATTTGGGCACATAGATGCAATTTGTAAGCTTCAGGGTTGGGGATATTTCAATGGTTCCACTCCCACCCACAGCGGTCAACTCTCCATCGGTAGTTTGAATTTGGCTTTTAGTTGCCCCATTAAATTCACAAAAATCTTTCAGATCGTAGGTCATAGTATCAGTTGCCCCACAATAAAAAATCCACTCACTCTCCTTAGGGTCAATTTTACTTTGGGCAATGCATGCAATAGGTATATTTTCCAAGGGTGCAAAACGATTTGGGCTTAAGACGGAACTTTCAGACAGTTTTGGGGTCAAACGTGGAATATAGTTTTTTTGGGGTCCTAACTGTAATTTTCGCTGGTCATATTGCATATATTCTGAACTATAAGGACCAGAAATTAAATTACTCATGCTTTGGGGTTTATTCTGAAAATCAAATTGGGGATCGGGGTTTCTCAACCCCAATCCGTTACCTCCATATGACCCGTCTCCTTTCTTCTCCGCGAAGGCTGCCTCGCCGGGCCTGCCGCCTCCACCCGGTTGAGGACCGGTATCTCCTGCTCTCCCACGGGTGTTAGTCATCTCCCTATTCCCTGCTCCTTGCAGAAATAATCCGCCTCCATCTTCGACTCCGATGGCTAATCGAGCTTTAGCCTTTTGATTTTCATCCCACCATTCCAGAAATCCAACGAGGAGGAAACATGTATCTCGAGTATGTCTTTGTTTTCCGCAATGAGAGCACCAAAATTTTGATTTGTCGGGTTTGAAACCGCCTTGGCGATTGGGCTGTTGCGCGGCGGTTCGTGGTGGTGGCTGTTTTGGTCGCGGTGGTGGCTGGTTTCTGACGGCGAACCCGTGTCCGACTTGGCCCGATGATGATCCATCGTTGATTGCGCCGGTCTGGAGATCGATGTCTGCTGCCGGCATGATTTTCAACCGCGTAGCTTCTCGTTTTACCAGACCGTATGCGGTCTCGATTGAGGGCAACGGGGTTTCCTTGAGAATATCCCTTCGGATCCCGTCATATCTTGCATTCAAGCCTGTTAGGAATTTGAACAGCCGTCTTGTTGCTACATACGTTCGAAGTTGGCTAATCCCCTTGTCGCAGCAATCCACAGGTTGATGTTGGCATCGGTCAATTTCGACCCAGATTCCGTGGAGATGTCGCCAATATGTTTCTAGCCCATGTTCCCCTTGCACGATTCGGCCTGCCTTTTCCTCTAGATCGTACAACAGATATGGATCTGCAGTACTTTCGAATGTAGTTTGTAGGCTCTCCCACAGAGCTTGCGCGGTTTGGTGATGTGCAAAGTCGACAACAATTTCTGTTTCGACGTTGTCAATTATCCATGAGAACACTGTCATATCGGCTTCCTCCCATTCTGTGTACCCCTTCATTCCAGGTTCCGGCGACTGCGGTGTACCGGTGATATACCTGTTTGCTCGTCTTCCCACGATGGCTACTCTCATCAGCCGTTTCCATAGGGGATAATTCATCCCGTCGAGTTTAACGGCTAGAGTAACATTTTTACTCATCTTTAATCGTGTCTCCTCCATATTTGGTTTCTCTTCATCGTCTGATATGTTGCAGGTTGAAAATAACCGTCTTCTTGGTCGGGAAAGGTATTAGGCTATGATGATTTTGTTATGAGCCTTTGCTCTGATACCATGTTGAAAGATATGAGTATTATTCATTCAACTTGTTCAGAGAATTACAATAGGTATGCCTCCTTTAAATAGGCCAAGGGTTACATAAAATTGGCAAGATTTGCCATAATACTCATTCCCTAATTAATTTTTTTTTCTTGCTCACCTATTTTTCTTACTTACATATTTTCCTTTCTAATAAAGTCAAATGAGAAAATGAAAAAAGAAAATGGTGTAGGAGTACATAAGAAATTAAATTTAGCTTTACATTTACCTTGTTTTTCTTCTTGTACGTGAATATCCGTTACCCCAACAACAATAAAATATTCAATCCAAAATGCTTTTCTATCCGAAAATACAAATATCGATTGATTTATTAAATTAAAATGATTATTGATTTTCTACTTTCACGTTATGAATCTTTTGTGTATGCCGTGTTGTGTATTTCTAGCATCAATAGTCCCATCAAGCCACTTGAATTAGCCTATCTTCCAAAAAATTGGTTTATAACAGTTGCGACAATCTCTTTTAATTGTCCTTTTGGACAAATTATTTTTGCCACTTTGTAAATTAATTACAATAAACCTAAAATGGAATCGAATAAAGATCTAAATTATGGGAGTACTAATAGAATCGAATAAAAATCTAAATTATAGAAGTACAATTTTTTGTTTACATATTTCTATCATTCCTTTCTATTTTTACACAGCCTATTTCTATGCATAGTATGCACGCTCTATTCCGAATTAAGTTAAAATTTATCTTTTTTGACTCTGTTAATGCTGCACCAGTATTTTGTCTAGTTAAAACAAAATATAAAATCTCGAATTTTTTGGTGAGAGTCTGGACAGTTTAAGTTGGGAAAGCAAACTCTAATTCTTTTTCTTGATCTCACTAGCATCTATAGTCAAATGAAAATAATCCCACTATAATTTAATAGTTTTGATATACACATTTAACGTAATTGTGAAGTGTATGTACAAAAACTAAAATCCTACTACTACTACTACTACTTAACTTGCCTAAAATTTATTGGATGAAATCACATTTATTTTTTTACACCTATTTATAGAGGTGGACCAAAGTACTTTAAATTTTAAATCATGAGTATTTAAGTAATACACTTGTTTGATACGTTCAATTGGACAACATACATTATTTTTTTACTACTACAAATAAAATAAAATAAAATAAAATAAAATAAAATAAAATAAAATAAAATAAAATAAAATAAAATTGAGGTGGTAATATTTAGTGCTAAGCAAAGAATAAAAGACAAAGCTACTAAGAGAGAGAGGAGAGAGGAGAGAGAGTCGAGGCTTGTTTCTCTGTAGAACAAGAAAAAAAAGGAAACTTCAGTGACGAGAAAAATCTCCGTCTCCGCTCTTTCCTTCGATTCTGATCGATTTTTGGAATGTTCGTTGATTGATTCGATTGGATTCGATTCGATTTTTTTTTCTTTCTCAGTTGTATTCCTTCGATTTTTTTTCTTTTGGTTTCGTTGATCGGCTTTTATCCAAGTGATGTCTTGAGTTTTGATCCAGTGAAATTTCGCTAACCCAATCAAGTATTGGAATCTGATTCCAAAAGCTACTACTAATTCTTCGAATTTGCTGAGTTGTTGAATTGGTGAGTACCAAAACCCTCATTTGGTGGAGGAAGAAAACCCTAATTTTGGGATGTCGACGGCCTTTGACGCTTCCTCCGATCCTATCCAGGCTCAAAATTCTCCCAGGGGCCGCCAGTCAAGGAGGTCGTCGGTGGCGCGCGGCGTGCCTTCCCCCTCCGCCTCTCCTCCGTCTATGCCGATTTCGGGAATCGTTGATCAGGAACACTTTTTGACTTCCTCTTCTTCAATGTCTTCTGATTCCTTACCTGTCAAAGAAGTCAACACGGTGGTGGATGATGGTTTTGCCGCGGCGGCGGGTGAAGATTTTCAGCTGGAAAATGGGGAGACCGGAAAGAAGCCAGTGTGGAACAAGCCATCCAATGGGGCAGCTGCCAAGGCGGTGGGTGCTGTCATGGGTGCTGAGCTGTGGCCAGCTCTGTCCGAGTCTGCTCGTGCATCTCCTAAATCTCCTACATATTCTCTCAAGCCTCTCTCTCATGGATCAGTCAGTATCTCACAGGTTTTTGGTCGTTGTGCATTGCTTTTTATTTAATCTCATTTTTTATATTTGTATTCATCTAGATTATTATGAGCTTGAATGGTTTTTATAACTACTAATCTATTTTTCAGGATCAATGTTTTTTTCCGTGCATATTGATTTTATTTCTGTGTATGCCTGTTAAATATTACTACTATATATAGGATTAGGTATTTGATTTGTTGAACTTGAATGCTATGCCTATATTATTTTACACTTCGAAAGAAATGAATGTGTATTAGTGTTAATTTAGTCCTGATTGTTAGTTGAAAATGAAAATATTATCTGTAAATATGTGTTTGTGTTGTGATGTATAGGAGGATTTAACTGGAGGATCTCTGTCTTCACCAAAAGAAGTTGGTAGTAGTATCTCAAGTGCAAAATCAGTTTCAAACCATGTTATCCCCTCTCGCCCCAAGCGAGAGTCAACTAAGCATAGCAGTGGCAGCTCTAGTCCTCACATGCCATCTACGGACAATATTTCTCAAACTCCCCTTCCACAACATGGTTCGGTGGTTGATGCTATGACTCATAGTACAGGTAAACTTTCAGTCGGAGAACCTTCTAGGGATAACAACACAAAAAATAAGGACAATGGCCAAAGAGGAGGATCTTATAGTGCGAATGAGACACAACCACAACAACAACGTACTTATAGAAGGAATAATAGTGGGCCACTTACTCGAGGGGATGGTTCTTATCATCATGGAGGAAGACGTGATCAAGAACATGGTGGAAAACAAGATTGGGGTCATCGAAGTTTTAACAATAGAGAAAGTCATGGATCCCAACAGCGAACAGGTTCTAGGCCTTTTCTACGTGGACCAGCTCCTAACACGCCTTTTGTTCCCCCACCTCCGGTGGCTGTACGACCTTTTGTTGCACCTGTGGTTTATACCGGTGAGTTTGCTATTTTGAATTATGCTTTTTGAGTTTGTAGAATGTACTTGTGTTTATATAACATATGTTTCATCTTACAATTGTTTGGTGAATATACAGAAATGCCATCACCTGTATTTTATGTCCCTGGACCTCATCCCGATTCACTTACGCCTATGTCCATGGTTCCAATGCCATCCATGTTTTTCCCCATGCATGATCCTCACTTGCCTACCAAGATAGTGAATCAGATTGATTATTATTTTAGGTATTGTTTGGTAGTTTCTTTTGTCTTTTGCATTTAGGTCTTATTTCTTTAGCTCATATCTATTGTATTTTGTGTCTTGTAGTAACGAGAACTTGGTAAAAGACACTTTCTTGCGTCAGAATATGGATGGCGAGGGATGGGTTCCTATTAAGTTAATAGCAGGCTTCAAGAAAGTAAGAAAACCACAATCAATTTTCAATTTTTAATTGTTGTTCTATTTCCTTGTATTTTACTATGTCTAGTGGTGCTGGTGATTGTTGTTAAAATACACCGATCTGTCTTTTACTCTTTTAGAATGTCAATAGCACAAGATTTGGGCATAGTGTATACTGAGTTAATCTAAACCACAAGTTGGTTAGAAGATTATGTTCTAGGCCCAGGTTTCTAGATTTATGAAGGGTCATATATTATATTGGAGGATTTTAAAATGTTTGGAAATTCCATTTATAATTTTTTCATGTGCCTTCCAAAGCCTCTCACTTCCAATTCACCATCAGAAAAAAAAAGTCTAGTTTCAGTAGGCAGCTTGCAAACTCTGCTTGAACTATTTAGCACCTATAACTAATCTAATTTATTGCAAAGGTGAGATATATATGAAGATTTTTCTGTCAACTATTTTGAGGTTGACTCTGTAACAATATTAGGCTGGATAGTCTTAGATGTCAGAACAGTGCTCACTGATCCTGTACAGAATTTTGCCATTATTCAAATATTTTTGTTTTTGTTTGATATAAGCAGTTTAACCTCACAACAATCTTCTCCTTATATGTTTTGTTTATTGTAACTTGTGCTTACAGGTCATGCAGCTGACAGACAATATTCAGCTTATATTGGATGTTATAAAATCTTCGAATGCTGTGGAAGTGCAGGTGAGTTAATAAGATAGTATTGTATTTATCACCATGATGTCTCCCGTGTGAGGCAGGGCAGTTCTAATTACATTGTATAATCTACTTCAGTCAAATTCTGTTTATGTTGATTAGTGTTTAGCACTATATTGATCTTAAATGGTTTGGGTCCTTTTATGTGGTTTATATTGAATTTCTAGTCCCAGTGCATTATATTTTATGCTAGGATGGATAATTTTTTAGCTACTTTTCTAGTTAGCTTATGTGAGAATTTCTATGCTTTGCAGGGTGATAAAGTGAGGCGCAAAGGAGATTGGATGAAATGGATAATGCCGCCTCCTCAAACCACTGTAATGAGTCCTCAATCAGTTAACGGATTCAGTCCAAATATGCTTGCAACACTGGATGAGAAACCAGCCAAATAGAGAGGCATGTCCCACGCCTTCCTCTGGAAATGTGGAATCACTGGCACAATCTTTTACGACAGGCCAAGCTGTTCAGATGACGCACACCGCACCCACAGTGCTGAACTTTTGTTTCTCACTCTCTCTCTATCACTCTCTTTCTCTTCCTTCTTCCGTGATTTTTTTGGAGAGTACCTGATGAAAGATCGACCAGCCGTTTATGCTGGATATTTATTTACCGGGAGATAGTTGATTTTGATCTTAATATATGTGATGGGATGATTTCTATAGACAAATAAAAACACTAAGCTTGGTGAAGAACAAAGGAGGATAGAAAATAATGAACAGTTTGTTTTAAAATATTGGGTTCGACTTTTGTATGCCATTGTTCGCTATTCCGTGGCTGATGTTTTTTGTTGCGTGAGCGTTTGTGGATGCTTTATGGATATAAATTACTTATTTCTTTGCCTGAAGGTTGTGTTGCACTTTTTAGTATTGAGAAGATGATGATCCTTTGTTTTCGGTTATATTTGGATTTTGTCTACTTTTTCCATATATTTTGGTAGACATAGATAGTTTTGTATGTTGAGTGAATATGAATCTAGGTTTTTTTACAAGTGGCTGGGCAGATGCCAAATAGTATTAAACGCATTGAATTGAATGATAAAATAGTGTTAACTATTTAATGTTGAAAGCATTGATGCGAGATATGAAATATCACGTGAATTATTGGTTGAGATATAAGTCCATGCCTAGACTCTGCTAATTATGCTTAGGTAACGAAATTATAACTAGTGAAAGTTCTGGTTTCAACCACCCTTGTCAAGAATTGTTTGTTACAAATCATTTTATCCAAGTGAGTCAATAAAATTTCATCAATACACATTTGGATCCATAGTTTCACTCTCTAAATATATCTTCTGTTTTTGTTTTTAGGAGGTCAATATTTTATGTTTTAGTTTTAATGTTATGGACACCGACTAGCCTCCATTTATTTATCATTTCATTGTTTTCTATTCTCCTTCCAAGAAAGAGACTCGATTTTTTTCTGTGATTAATTGTACTATCAAATTATCAATCGCAAAATTCACTAATTTATGATTACAATTATGTATATTCGTGTATAAACAAGAATATCTAGGGATCATCCGGTTTGATAGATACATTAGTACTAGTTAGATAAAATATTGGGTAAGTTAATATAGATTTTGTCTAGTACTTTCACCTTCATTCTCACAACAAGAATCCCCTCTTATTATTTCTATGGGTCTCATAATAAAAGTTTATTATAAATATAAGTATATCTTACATTCTACTAATTCATTTCACTTTTATTAATATAAAACTAATATATAAATTAATCACTAATTTTTCAACCTATTTTCCTTTATAATCTTTAAAATTCGTGTCAAATAAAATGTGCTCCTATTCCAGGACAAAGGAGTACTATATTAATATTTAGATTAATAAGAATAAAATAAATTTAAATATATTTATTACAATAAATATGAATCAATTTTAATTAATCCATTAAATAAATAATTAACTTCCATTAATGTCATTAGTCGAGAATAAATAAGATCAAACAACAGTATCCCATCATCAGCTTCTTTTCTCTACATTTCCGAATTATCATTGTCAAACATAAAAATCCAAAAATACACACACAGGGCATCGTGGAAACTCAGATATTTGGTAGGGAAGGATGATGGGAGATTAGACAATCTAGTCTGCTAGTCGCAAGATCGTGGAGGAAATGAGGCTATCGAGATGGGCCGAGTGTTGGGGTTTGGAGCCCCTTGCACAGCGGAAGTTATGCATTCACAAATACATCATAATTACAGATCTATTTGACCGATTATGGGATCAATTAACTACATGTTAAACACAGAATTGCATCAAAGAACGCACATAATTCATGTAAAAGGAATCAAAACCTAAAACACTAATTCCTACGGTTTAAAATTACCGATCTGATTCTCCAAAGAATCGGCGTTTGCTTGCGCCTTCTCCACGTGATGTTCTTCGTACTCAACCACGAACCTTCTAATATGTATCCCGAACTCAGAATCCGACCTTTGAGTGGACAAAGCTTGTCAGAATCGAAAAGGACTTGATTAGAAAGGAGACAAAACTCTAGTTCTGTGAAGAACCGATTTTTTCGTCCACTCCCAGAGGGGAGCACGAAATTATGAGTGTTAATCTCACTTAATCTTCTTTCTAATCTCTATTATGGGCCAGATTAGGGATCCATGGAGGTTGGACTTGAGCCAAACCTGTTGAAATTTTACTAATTAAATTGAGCCTCAATTTAATACAAGTCCAACAGAATATTATTATCAGCCACTATAGTAAAATAATATTGATTGCCCGTCCAATCCCAAATTACGAGTAATCTGGACTTTACCTCATTAATTTATTATTTCCCGTGTTTAAGATATATCCATTAATTAATTTAAGCCTGCTATTTGACTTTAATTAATTAATATCTTTTTCCAAGAGTTGTCTAGTTTAAAATCTTTATTTATTATTCTGGAATAAATTCCAACCGGCCGAGTTTCTGAATAATAAAACTTTTTTCGAACACCTCTTGAGGATATTATCAAACTGGACTCACCCAGCACACGATTCAGTGCAATAACAATACTAACACCTCTAGACATTGATCACCACTACCCAAGATACCAGGATTCTTGGATTGCGAAAAATCCGCACCATTTGATAAATCAAAGTAGTGCATAATCAATATCGTATGCTCAATGTTATGTCAACAATGATTAAGAAATAACAATCACCGAGACCTCGTCTTTCAGTAAATAGCAAGAAAGACTTATCTCAACTGTTAGATCCTTCAGTGCTATACCACACCAGTGTCGTTTATTTCCTAAGGTAAGAAAACATGCGGACTGACACTGCAACCTTTCACGATAGGTCGCCAAAGCCTATCTAGGTTGTGAAATTCTATTTCTCTTCTACAAATGACCGACTGCGTCACCTTCTGTGAACGTCGTTCACGACCAGTCTACTATGCAGAAGAATTAGACTTATTTGCTTCTTATACATTTAAATGTTTGAAAAACATCTTATAAATGCATAAGCAAACACCAATGGGATAAAATTAATTCTTCTCACCTTGGGTTAAAAGTGGATTGTAGAGTTTATTGTATACAAGCAATTCTATCCGTACAACATGCTCGAAATATGTTTTTTAGTATACCAATCCTAACACCGAGATCTAGAGTGAAACTGAAACCGAAACCGAAACTGAAATTCTAGATTGAGGGATAAAGAGAGGAGAAGTGTTGGCTTGTAAATAATGTATCAATGCAGTGAAAATAAATATAATAATGTATCAATGCAGTGAAAATAAATATAATGCATCCGTCCATTAAAAATAATCCATACCGCAATACAAATTTTATAACAAAATGAATAAAGTTAAAAAAGATTAAAAAATGATTAAATTATTATTCGTGAAAATGAAATCTGCCATATAAGAAAAATAAAATTACAATACACAGTTAAAGGTTAAGTTTAGTGAATGGACCAGAATCGAAAAATGAAACTATTTTTCACAAAAAGTGTATTAATAATGCACTAGTAACTAGTTCTCTTTTCAAATGTAGAGATGTAGCATCGATCAAAAAGACAGGAATTTATCCAATGTTGTGAATTATGATGCAAATGAAAATTCGACCGCAGTAGCTTTCCATCAAAATGCCATAAACAGAACACACTTGCCCCCACAAAAGGATGATGACATCCTCAAAATTAACATATTGAAATAACTAGCCTCGAAAAAATGGGTGAAACAAAAACCTAATATTTTGAGCCAACCTAAGTTATTAGATGATTTACATCAATCTATCTGTAAAATGAATGAGGAGGAGCATGATATGGTGTGCAATGGACAGACTCAAGAATACAAGAAAAACTTAGTTTATCTCAAACTGTACAATCACATATACATGCAAAACCACTGAAATACCAAATCAATAAGATCACCAAATAATAGAGCTATTACAGTTGAATCCGGGTGCAACAACAGTGAAGTGACAAAAGGTCGGCATAATTAAAGACTAGCGAATTACCAACAGAGTTTAGTACTAGTTAACAATGCCTGAGAACCCAACCGTTGTTTGACCAAGAAACCCTAACTCGTGGAGTAGAATACATTAACAGTGTAACATCCTATTGTGAAGCAAGGTTTGGTGTTGTTAAAATACAATGTATACAGCTAAATCCGAACATAGGACACAATGAGACCACTATCACAAGTCAAAATTGTCTCTACACTAAAGGATGATCAAAAAGCAGAATGACCAAACCTGAAACTAGTGTCTAGAATTTTATTTACATATCATACATATGAGACTATAGGGAGATATTCTACAACTAATGGTTCGAAAGGATGAATGGTCATACCCTACATGTAAGTATGAAGAAATTGTTTAAAAAAAAGCAGTTTTCCATGTAATATAATCAGAATAAATATCACAGATCCCTTCTGCACAATGGGCAAGAACCATGTCTAACCAGCCAAGTATCAATGCAAGGTAGATGAAACATGTGGTGACAGTGTGGCAAGCGACGTACGGTCTCCCCCAGCTGAAAGTCCTATACATTCAAAAAGGAGACTATTGAGATAATTTTTTTAATACAAATAAACAAAATGCAGTTGATGGTATGAGAAACCGCATTGGTACCTGAAGACAAACTGAACACGAAACTCCATCCCCTGAAGTATCAGCACTTTCATCTCCGGTGATTGTGAACTTTGGGATCTTCTCAACCATGTCTACCAATAAACCTTTTGCCCCTCCCGTGTCAAAGATGTTCGGGACTTCTTCAAATGGTGCTTCGACAGCTCCCATCTAATTCACGAAAAAGAACCAAGTAAGCAAAAGGTATCAATTCATGTACAAATCCAGTAATACTTTCTGGAAACCACACAGCCTTATATACCTGGCTTTGCACAGCACTGAGCATAGCTGGTCCAATACGTTCACGTACAAGTCTCCCACTCAGGAGGCTCGCTATGACATCAATCTACACAATCCAAGAAACCCATTATAAGGTTTTGGAATTGAACATATTTAAAAATGTGATTCTTGACAATGCACATTACTTTAATGGACAAACTAAAAGACGCAACAATGATACAGATGAAGGACGTTTCTCTCACCAGATAGAGGAGACACCCTAATCCAGATTCATCCGACTGCCATAAAAGCAAAGACGACTCAAAGACCTCAATAGAGAAAACAGCCCCGGAAATGGCTCCCACCGAAGCCCCTCTAATAAACCCACTTTCTGTCTCTTGGCCGATCAAAGCTCCTGTAATTGCACCGAGTAGAGTTCCAACTGCATAGACATGGACCGACGCATTTGTTAGCTGAAATATTTAAAAAAGGCCACAAAACAAAGAAGTATATGATGCCAAAATACATCGAATTCGTAATAAACAAATCCAGGTCCAATAATACCTCGTATCTAACATTGCAAGCATTTTAAAATGACAAAATAGGAACTTTGCACATAAATAATAACCCCTCCCCTCCCCTCCCCTCCACAAAAGAGACAAAATCTCAAAACCTAGATTAGTCCAAACCTTGGTTTTCCCCCGCTAAAATCAATACAGCTAAAAAGCCTAAAAGAGAAGCCAATTTTGAGAGCACATGAATAATATCAGGTGATAAAGATTTTCAAGCACAGAGATCCTAATTCGCCCAATTATTGAGGGATAAGACAAAAAGCACAAACAAGAATTAGGGAAACCCAACAACATGCAAAGATCACAAAAATGTGCAGAATAAGAGAAAGATGTTCAGAAATTAGAAAAAAAATGAGCAAAACGATGAAGAAGCGGAATCAAATGAGGAATTACTCACTCAAAGCGAAGAAAAATGTGAAAATTGCGGAGAAAACGTTCCCCAGTAGAGCAGAAACCGCGCATCGAATGAAATCTTTGATCTTATTGAGTAGAAATCCGAAGGAGGAATAGGTTTCTGAGGAGGAAGGCGATGATGATGATGGGGGGAAATGATGAGAGGGGTATGCGTAAAACTCCATTGATTCCTGAAACGGAGAGTCTACAATTACAAACCTTTTTGTCTTTCTTTGTAAATCGTTTCCCCTATTTTGTTCAGGTGAGGAAACAGCTGTCCCAACTATATAAACACATATGCATATAATATTCATATTAATTTGTCACCAATTATTTAATTGAATTTACTGATTTGGAAATATCTCCGCGACTCCAATTTTCTATTAATATTTCCAAAAAAATATCTGCAACAGCAACACTTATTTACTCGACTAGTGATGACACTTCAACATAAACTTTATGCACACTTAATTTAGACTGTAAAATTGTTAAGTGTAGTTAAATAAAAAAAGTAATTTAATATTTTAATAAGAAAAAGAAATGAACTTTTTTGCCAAATATAAAAGAGAAGACATCGTAATTAAGACAAACTAGAAAGGAAATATAGATATCTAGAATGTGATAAAGAGGGATACAAATTATTTATGATCATAACGTTTTAAAATTTAAATATACGTAATTAGCAATTATTTAATTTAAAATGAAAACCGTAAACAAAAAAAACTAAGAAAGAAAATGTTGATCATAACTTGTTTTTTTTATTTTAATTTTCGTAAAATTATTCACTTACAAATCACAACATCAATCAATTAGTGGACTTTCAAAACAAGAGTAGTAAATGGCAATAATAAGTTTAAGATTAATTCAGACGAACTTTGAGTATATTTCTAGAAAATATTGAAGAAATACATGTATAGTTTTCAAAATTGTTGATTGTTGATTGTTGATTGTTGAAGTCGTCATATAACACGCTTGCCACGAAATGTTTCATTGCTCATTTAATGTCTTTCATTATATAAACTCGTCTTGAAGCTACGAATTTTCATAACTACTCAATTTAATTTAATGACCATTTTATATTTTATATTGCGTTCCAATAATCTTATGCTATGTACGGAAATAGTCAATGATTCTTATAGTTATATAAAAGGTAGTATATTCACTCAATAAATGCTTCAAACTTCAAACCTTTCTCTTTTCCCCCTTTTGATATTTCAACTTTTTCAATAAAGTTTTCTTCTAGGAAAAAGGTATGTGAAAATAAATCATAACATCAATTAGTTATAGTAGTAATATAACATGATTATGAGCAATCGATTTTGTAAAGTATAGTAATGAAATTGATGATTGATTGCATATCCCTTTTCGCTTTGTTAGCTACTAGCATGAAATTTGCAGTTGTCAATTTGATAGTTTATTATCTTTTTCAACATGCTCACCAAAAACCCAACCACATTTAGTTTTTTATTTTTATTTTATAGTAATTTAAGTTATAAAGTGGTTCCTAACCCATGAAATATGAATGAAATGAATAGTATTTCGTGTGACAATAGCGATGTGACTGGCACATGCAATATAAAAATTCATAAATTCAACTTTCACAATGTAGTTAATCCTGAAATTAATTATTTTCTGAATTTGTCTACACAAATCCGATGCATATAGTTATTATTTATACAACTTTAAAATGTCAACGCACAATTTGATGAGGGTGGCGACATCTCGAATGAGAACCATATAAAAAGAAATGTAAAATACGTATGTAATTAATTACAGATAATTATACCAAAACCAATAGCTTTTAATAGCAACAATCCTGAAAAAGTCTATGGAACAGCGAAATATTCAAGAGAAAATTGCCATAAAACTTATCAATTTTTTCAATTTCCTAATAGTATACTTTGGGTGAATTATACACTCACTAACAATAAATTTTACTACTACTATTTTTCAATAAATTTACTAAATAATTCAATCATATCATCATTTTGAAACACTTATCCGCTAAAACAATAATATACTTATTATAAATAGGAAATCAAAATGTTTTGCAACAAGAAAAATGTTAGTAGAATTCATGATTTTTAAGATGATTTAAAATTGTTGGACGGGCCATAATTAGACCAAAATTTATGATTTTTCAGACAATTTTCACTAAATAAAATTAAACAGCAAAATCTTGTTCTTTTTGATTTGTTTGTTTAAGTTAATTCTACTAATTTTATTCAGTCGGCTTCAGGAACTCCACTCAGACACAATACGCTTTATTTGTATAATTCAATTTTATTTATTTATATATTTGTGTTTGGAAACTGTGGAATTAGTCTTCCTCTACTAAATTGAAAAACAAACAAATAAAAAGTACTCGGGAAAAACATTTAGGTTCATAGAGATGAAATGCATGCGTGGCTAAATTTACTTGGCGCGATGAAATGAAATATTGAATTGATTGTGTATTAGACATGAATTGATAAGTGGATGCATCACACTCAAAACATGAATTGATGATTGCATGAATTTCAAGCAACTTAAGAGCCATGCACCACCGATTCATTTTGATAAGTGGATGCGTCACACCAAAAATATGAATTGATTGTATAATGATTTTTTTGTGATTTAAACGCATGCCCAACCTACTATATTTAACACTATTAACATTTATTTATTGTTATTATTATTATTATTATTATCATTATTATTATTATTATTATTATCATCGTTCTCTATTGGATGTATCGAAATAGAAAAAAAGGACTATAGAGAAATAAAATTGAGAAATAGAATATGTGATTAGATTGTGGGTCGTAAAGGAAAATTTGGGGATTAAGGTATATTTATGGGTAGTTTTGATTATATAAAATGAAAAATTAGAATGAGCGTTTGAAAGAAAAATACTCCATATTTGTATGCTCTAAGGGACGATTATTGTCACGTTGTTGATGTAGATGGTTTGGTATTAATAATACGGGTCTAAACTAAATGTAAAATTAGGTAAGTATGAAACAATTATATACTTAAAAAATATTGATACGTACGTGTATATGGTCCTAACATTTGTGGGGATGTAGCCTAATACACAAATTCAGGAAATTGCATTTTAGGCTGAATGTGCAGTTGATGGAAAGTAAGCCTTATACTAATGAGGTATTGAGTTTGAACCTCCCACAATTTTATTTTGAGGGAACATCATTTTTGGTCCACTAACTTTGCCAAAGTATCATTTTAAGTCCGTGAACTTTGAAAATATCATTTTAGGTCCGTGAACTTTGAGTTAGTATCATTTGAGGTACTTTTTACTATTTCCAAGTTTTTTGGACGAAAATACCCTCAATACCTTAAAGTGTATATATTTTTAATAAATTTATCATATATTCATATTTTTTTATAAATATCTTTACAATATATTTTTGAAAAATTTTCTAAATATTATTTTACCTTAAATATTATCACTTAATTTTATGACATGCAAGTAAAATTGCTTCTTCAATTTTTTATATTAAATTTTTAAAAAAATTGAATAAAGAACTTTCTTTAATAATAAAAAATTGAATAAAAATCTTTTTATAAATATCTTTATAATATATTTTTGACAAATTTTCTAAATATAATTTGACCTTCAATATTATCATTTAATTTTGTGACATGCAAGAAAAGATCTTTATTCAATTTTTATTATTAAAGAAAAGTTCTTTATTCAATTTTAAAAAAATTAATATAAAAAATTGAAGAAGCAATTTTACTTGCATGTCACAAAATTAAGTGATAATATTTAAGGTCAAATTATATTTAGAAAATTTATCAAAAATATATTGTAAATATATTTATAAAAAATTATGAGTATATGATAAATTTATTAAAAATATATACACTTTAAGGTATTAAAGGTATTTTCGTCCAAAAAAACTTGAAAATAGTAAAAAGTACCTCAAATGATACTAACTCAAAGTTCACGGACCTAAAATGATATTTTCAAAGTCCACGGACCTAAAATGATACTTTGGCAAAGTTCGTGGGCCAAAAATGATGTTCCCTCTTTTATTTTTACACCTCTTATATGTTTGCTCTTTTCTATTCTTCTTGGAGACACGAGCATCGAGAGAGATACTTATAATTATTAACGATAGTAGAACTATTTTTTTTCTTTTCAAGCTTTCGAATATTAAAATTCTGACTCTATCACAATTCATCATATTAGTACTATAAAAAATGAGTACTAGTAATTTTTATGAAGGAATTAATATAAATAATAAGATTATTATATGTTAATAGAGACTCATAAACCAAGGAGTCCAACACCACAACAATTTTTTGTGATGATCCATTGTGTCGTTTTCTTCTAAGTAAAAAGAGACGAGGAGAAGGGATGCTTCTCTTTTGACAAAATAGAAAGCGTGTGATAACAGGATTGAGAATGGTCCACTAATTGTCACATGCTTCACCTTCTTTAATTACATTCAATTTCTCTTTATCCACTAGTTTACAATGCACTCGGTTTTTATTTCAACCCATGGCCGGTTTCTATTTTAAATCTTAATTAAATCAATTTAATCAAGATTTAGTCTTACTTTAGTTGAACAAGTCGTTGTGTACACTAATATCTCAGGCTATACCTAAAAGAATTTATTATTATTACTACTACTACTACTATATTATTATTCAAGATTTTCAGTTGTGGGTATGATAATTAAATAGGAATTGGTAAATTCCGAACGCATAAGCTAGAATAGGAATTGTTGAGAGAAAGGACGTATCGGTAAATTCTACTGCATTAGCTATCAATTTTTTTCTCTCTATTTTCTTAATAATTTCATATAAATAATAAGCTATTATGCTAACTCAGAAATTCAAATGACAAATAAAATTTATAATATTTTTTTTAAAATTTTACATCTACGTAGTTAGATATGTAATAAATACTTGACAAGTATAATAATACAAAAAACGAAATTATTGTTCCCAGTTGGATCGGCAACGTATTTCACACTTACATGATTATATCGGACTTTGTCTGTGAGACGTATAGTCATGCAAATAAAACTACTTATTCACGATGTTATGAGGATTGGGGCAAAACTGCACAATCAGTAAAGCTCGGTGATTGATTGTAGCTCGGTGTTAGCCGAGCTTAATCATGCTCGGCAGGGACTGATATGCTGTTCGGTGATTAGCCGAACTTGCAGGTGCTCGGTGATTAGCCGAGCTTGCTGGTGCTCGGCATTAGCCGAACTTAGTCGAGTTCGGTGTTGACCGTTGTTATTAACTGATGCATAGACAAACGTGAGCCGTCGGATGCGATTAGTTAGTTAGCTTAAATGACAGCCGTTGGATTTGTTTTGGTTGTTAGATTAGTGTTAGTCAAATAGAGTGCATAACCGAGCTGTGCAAGGAGAGTGAGAGAAAAAGATTTTTCATCCAATCAGTTTGTAATCTTCCACAGAAATTGAATAAAAGATTCCTCATCGTTTTCTCATTGAGTTCTTGGTTTTCCTTCGTTAAACTCATTTCAATCAAATTGTGTGTGTTGTCGATCTTGCTATTCGTTCTATTGTTGATCTTGACTGTGTTCGAGATTTGATCGCGTTACATCAGAGTTCACAAATTGGCGCCGTCTGTGGGAACGGAAGAAGACGACACATTCGACAATGTCTACTGCGAAATTTGATGTTGAGCGTTTTACTGGCGAAAATGATTTTGGCCTTTGGAGATTGAAGATGAGAGCTGTTTTGATGCAGCAAGGGGTCTGGGATTATGTGAAATCCAAGACGGATAAGAAGGGAACGCAGGAGGCTGATGCGGCGAAAGCACAAGAAATGGAATACAAGGCTTATAGCTCCATCGTCTTGTGCCTGAGTGACAGGGTACTCAGGGAAGTCCAAAAGGAGGATGATGCCGCAGGGGTGTGGGAGAAATTGGAGAAGATTTATATGGAGAAGTCGATTTCGAACAGATTACACCTTAAGCAAAGGCTGTTCAATTTCAGATTCTCTGACTCCAAGAATCTTGGGGGTCAACTTGAAGAATTCAGAAAGTGTATAGACGATCTTGAAAGTGTGGATGATGCCATGAAGGATGAGGACAAGGCTTTGATGTTATTGAATGCTCTGCCTCCAAGCTTTGAGCAGTTTAAGGACTCAATACTACTGGGGAGAGATTCGAAGGTAACTTTGGAAGAGGTATTCTCTGCTTTAAAATTGAAGGGAACGCAGAAATCAAACGATAAACCTATTGATCAGGCTGCTGAGAGTCTGAGTGTTAGGGTAGCATCAAAGAAGCCTTTTAAATTCAAGAAACCCTCATCTCAGAAATGGAAGCCTCCAACCACAAAGGGTGCAGATCAGAAAGAGACCAGGAGCTGTTTCTGGTGTAAGAAACCAGGCCATATCAGACAAAACTGTTTTGCTTGGAAAAAGAAGCAAGCTGAGAATGACAGAGAGGAGGGTACAGCTGCTATCACTGAAGAAATTGAAGAAGCAAGAGCCCTAAATGTGGTTAAAAGCAGCCCAATTTCCAAGGTATGGATCATGGACTCTGGGTGCAGTTTCCATATGTCATCAAATATTGAATGGTTCTGGAATATGAGAGAGTCAGATGGCTCGGTTTTACTAGGAGATGATCATGTATGCGAAGTCAAGGGTGTGGGGGATATATGTTTGAGATTGGATGATGGATGTTTAAGAACACTAACAGATGTTAGATATATTCCATCTATCAAGAGAAACCTGATCTCCTTGGGCCTTCTTGAAAAGAAAGGCTATAGGTTGACTCTATATGGTGGAGAGATGCTTGTGACAAAGAATGACCAGATGATTATGAAAGCTATCAGAAACAATGCTCTTTACTACCTGAAGGCTGATACAATTAATGGATCAGTTCACTCAACTCAAGAATCCATCAATTGGCATGCAAGGCTAGGCCACATTGGAGAAACTGGAATAAGACAGCTTTTAAAACAAGGTGTGATTAAGATGCCTAAGTCTGAGACACCAGTGGATATAGGATCATGTGAAGAGTGCATCCTAGGCAAAAGTAAAAAGCAGCCATATGGAGAGGGAAAACATATATCAAAGGAGCCTCTCCAATATGTTCACAGTGACATTTGGGGCCCTGCACCAATAAACAGCATTGGAGGAGGTAGATATTTTCTATCATTTGTTGATGACTTCTCAAGAAAGATATGGATAGTGATTATGAAAGAAAAATCAGAAACTTTTCAGAAATTTCAGCAATGGTGCACAGAGGTTGAACTGGAAAAGGAAAGGCCACTGAAATGCCTAAGAACTGACAATGGTTTAGAGTTCTTGTCCCATGAATTTGATGAGTTCTGCAAAAACAAAGGGATTAAGAGGCATAGAACAGTCCCTCACAACCCACAACAAAATGGAGTTGCTGAGAGGGCAAATAGAACTATCCTAGAGAAGGTAAGGTGTATGCTGATAGCTTCTGGTATGTCAAAGCCATTTTGGGCAGAAAGCAGCTTCAACTGCCGTTGTTTTGATCAACAAGTCTCCATCAGCTGCTATAGAGAGTGAAACCCCGGATAGCAGATGGTATGGCAGTGCTGGGGATTACTCAAGGCTAAGGCCATTCGGGTGTAGAGCTTATGCTCATATAAAGCAGGACAAATTGGAGCCTAGGGCTCTCAGATGTGTCATGATCGGTTATCAGAAGGGAGTCAGGGGCTATAGGTTATGGTGTTGTGAGGAAGGGAACAAGAAAGTGGTGGTTAGTAGAGATGTAATCTTCAAAGAATCTGAAATGCCTTTCCTCAACAGAGATACTCAGAGAACTCATTTTGAGGTGGAGAACCTGAGAAAACCTACAGATGCAACTCAGACTCATCCAAGTCCTACATGTGAAGCCACTGGTGGTGGAACTACTGAAAGCCAAACTGAAGTCAGAACTCCGGAAAGAGTAATTGCAAGAGACAGAGCAAGAAGGAATATCAAGCTCCCTACCAGATTTAATGATTATGATATGATGCATTATGCTCTAGCAGTGGCTGAGGAGATGGATTATCATGAACCTTCCACCTATAAAGAAGCATTGAGGAGTCCAGAAAAGGATCAATGGTTGCTGGCTATGCAGGAAGAAATTGATAGCTTGTACAAAAATCACTGTGTATTCATCAAGAGAAGAGATGGAGTTGCTGTGGCATATCTACTATTGTATGTAGATGATATGTTGATTTCTGCTAAGCATAAGGAAGAGGTGGAGCTAGTAAAATCTGATCTGAAATCTGAGTTTGAAATGAAAGATCTTGGCAATGCTAAGAAGATTCTTGGGATGGAAATTATCAGAGATAGACATCACAAGAAGATATGGCTGACTCAGAGGGATTATATCAGTAATGTGATCAAGAAATTTCAGATGGATCAAAGTAAACCAGTGAGCATACCACTGAGTTCTCAGTTCAAACTCAGTATGAATCAAAGCCCCAAAGATGATGATCAAAGAAGAGAAATGGACAAGATCCCATATGCGAACATAGTGGGAAGCTTCATGTACACCATGGTGTGTACAAGGCCAGATATCAGCCAAGCAATAAGTGTTGTAAGCAGGTACATGGCTGATCCAGGTCTGGAACACTGGCATGCTTTGAAGTGGATGTTGAGGTACCTCAGTGGTACTCATGATTATGGAATTCTATTTGATGGAAGTAAGAAGGTTGAAAAGCAGCCTCTATTGGGATATTGTGATTCTGATTTTGCAACTAACATTGACACAAGGAAGTCCCAATCCGGCTATGTATTCTGCATGTATGGTGCTGCAGTGAGTTGGAAATCCAGTTTGCAATCTGTAGTGGCACTCTCAACGACAGAAGCTGAGTACATTTCCATGGCTGAGGCTGTGAAGGAGAGCATGTGGCTGAAAGGAATCTGCTCTGACTTTGGAGTTGATCAAGAAGCTGTGACATTGCTGTGTGACTCAAATAGTGCCATATGTTTATCGAAGCACCAGACATTCCATGAGAGGAGTAAGCATGTGGATGTCAAACTACATTTTGTGAGGGATGAAGCTGAAAAGGGCTCGGTGAAGATTGAAAAGGTGGTTACTGAACACAATGCTGCTGATATGCTAACAAAGGTGTTACCCGGACTTAAGTTGAAGTATTGCATGGATTTGGTGAATCTGATTCAGCTGGAGTGATTGTGGAAGATGGATATGCTCTGTGGATTGTCCAGTTGTGTCCCAAGGTGGAGATTTGTTATGAGGATTGGGGCAAAACTGCACAATCAGTAAAGCTCGGTGATTGATTGCAGCTCGGTGTTAGCCGAGCTTAATCATGCTCGGCAGGGACTGATATGTTGTTCGGTGATTAGCCGAACTTGCAGGTGCTCGGTGATTAGCCGAGCTTGCTGGTGCTCGGCATTAGCCGAACTTAGTCGAGTTCGGTGTTGACCGTTGTTATTAACTGATGCATAGACAAATGTGAGCCGTCGGATGCGATTAGTTAGTTAGCTTAAATGACAGCCGTTGGATTTGTTTTGGTTGTTAGATTAGTGTTAGTCAAATAGAGTGCATAACCGAGCTGTGCAAGGAGAGTGAGAGAAAAAGATTTTTCATCCAATCAGTTTGTAATCTTCCACAGAAATTGAATAAAAGATTCCTCATCGTTTTCTCATTGAGTTCTTGGTTTTCCTTCGTTAAACTCATTTCAATCAAATTGTGTGTGTTGTCGATCTTGCTATTCGTTCTATTGTTGATCTTGACTGTGTTCGAGATTTGATCGCGTTACATCAGAGTTCACACACGAAGGGTTCAAAATACATATTTTTATATTGAGGGAACATCATTTTTGGTCCACGAACTTTGCCAAAGTATCATTTTAAGTCCGTGAACTTTGAGTTAGTATCATTTTAGGTCCGTGAACTTTGAGTTAGTATCATTTGAGGTACTTTTTACTATTTCCAAGTTTTTTTGGACGAAAATACCCTCAATACCTTAAAGTGTATATATTTTTAATAAATTTATCATATACTCATAATTTTTTATAAATATCTTTACAATATATTTTTGACAAATTTTCTAAATATAATTTGACCTTAAATACTATCACTTAATTTTGTGACATGCAAGTAAAATTGCTTCTTCAATTTTTTATATTAATTTTTTTATAAATTGAATAAAGAACTTTTCTTTAATAATAAAAAATTGAATAAAGATCTTTTCTTGCATGTCACAAAATTAAATGATAATATTAAAGGTCAAATTATATTTAGAAAATTTGTCAAAAATATATTGTAAAGATATTTAAAAAAAGATCTTTATTCAATTTTTTATTATTAAACAAAAGTTCTTTATTCAATTTTAAAAAAAATTAATTTAAAAAATTGAAGAAGCAATTTTACTTGCATTTCACAAAATTAAGTGATGATATTTAAGGTCAAATTATATTTAGAAAATTTGTCAAAAATATATTGTAAAGATATTTATAAAAAAATATGAGTATATGATAAATTTATTAAAAATATATACACTTTAAGGTATTGAGGGTATTTTCGTCCAAAAAAACTTGGAAATAGTAAAAAGTATACTAACTCAAAGTTCACGGACCTAAAATGATATTTTTAAAGTTCACGGACCTAAAATGATACTTTGGCAAAGTTCTTGGACCAAAAATGATGTTCCCTCATTTATATTTAGTAGATATAAAATTTAGATCCAAATTTTAAATCTCAAGTTGTAGTTAAACCCCAATCAATGTGTGTATAGTTATATAAGGGGTTTCCAGATGACCAGACCAGATTCAATCTTTAAATGCATGCGCCATATTTTATTTTATATAAATACTGTAGTAGAAGCATTAAATTGTAAATCGTATACCAAACACATTTAGTAGCATAGAGCTATGGTGACCTTGAGATCACGGGTTTAAACCCGCCACCCGCAAAAAAACTTTCGGCTTTAGTTTGCAAATTCAGTCGAGCAGTATTTGTCGGATTTCGTCAAAGAAGGTTTAATTTTTATTTTTTAAAAAAATTGTAAAAAGTTCTACTCCATGATTCACTTTATAAGGGTAGACCTCGACCCCAAATATAATGGCATGCAAGTTTGCAACTATTGATGTTGCCGTATGATGTGACAATAATTAGAGGAAGGTGAACCACGCAAATATTGATGGTATAGGTTACTCAAAATTATGATTATTTATTTCAAAATTTATAATAAGAAAACCTAATATAACTATTAATGGAGTCTGGAGATATGTACAAATACGTGGACCCAAAATCTGCAATATAGTAATTAATTCGAATAAGAAATGAAGAATTTTGTCGGATCCTCTGCAAAACTAGTAGAAGGCTTTTATTGTTTAATTAATTTATATTATTATTTATGATATTCCTCAACTGTAAATTGGAAAGGTGGTGGAAACAACCTACTTCTACAGACATTATTATTTCTTCCTCACTAAGATAATATACTTCATTTATTACAGCTGAATAATAAGGACCTAGTACCTTTTTCATTTAGTTGAAAGCTCAGATGTAGGAAAATGAATAAATGATATTGGAAGGTCTATTTTATGAACCAAATTGCATGAATTTAGATTAAAAAAAATATTTAATAATGACAATTATGATATACTGTGGTTATATACACATGATAAAGGAAAAGAGAAAAGGACAGTTATTCTTATTATATTGAAAATGACGTCAGTTTAATTAGGCAATAGATTCTAAACTACGACTATAATAAAAGGATTTAATTTGAAGAAAATGACGAATTTCATCTTTCAAATCACCTCTTCAAAGTCTACGATCTATGAATTTTAGTAAATAAAGGTGGAATAAGAAAATTGTTTTTTTTTTTTCAAAATTTGTTTGGAGAACTAATGCAAAAACATTTCCCAAACCTTAATATGCCCTTCCGCCCATCTCTTCAAAGTGAATGAAAAGTTCATACATATTAATCCAAGAGGTATGGTTGAGTGGCATGAGACTCGTTTATCCTTAACCAAATGGTCAGAGGATCAATCCATGTCTTTGGGTATGGAGCAACTTTAAATCCTTTGGCCAACTGTCCCACCCATTAAGGTACCTACAAATCAGCACAGTGAATAGTCACTGAGCCTGCCGATGGATACCCTTGATAGTTATCAAAATAAAAGTAAAAATTAAGCCCTAAGGCTCGAGCCATAAAACTATAAGCTAAAAATATGGACATTTGGGACACGAGAAAAATGATTTCAATAGTGTTCGTGACCAATGACACCTACTTTATTGTTAGTGTTTCATGAAGCTTAATGGTATTGTCACATAAAAATATGGACATTTGGGACGGCACGAGAAAAATGATTTCAATAGTATTCGTGACCAGTGACACCTACTTTATTGTTAGTGTTTCATGAACCTTAATGGTATAAATAAATAAATTAATGTATATTGAATAACAAGTTGAAGAGAATATTTTATAAATGAAAAGTGAGTTATTTTATGAAACGAACGGAAATGAAAAATGCCCCTATTTTTATAGAGAATATAGAGCTGTCAAAGAAATGCCCCTATTTTGATAGAGAATATAGAGCTGTCAAACTGATTGCATCAATCTAGCCCAGTCCAGCACAAGCCAGACTAGAGAACTTAGGGCCCGATCCAACCTAAGCCCACAACAAGAGCGGCCGGATCTGGCTGAACTTCTCTCAATAAGTTTAGACCCAGCCTAATCCCACTTAGTAAAGGCTGAGCCTGGATTATGCAAAATAAAATATTATATTTTTGATACTCAGGTCCTTTGTTTGTATAATTGTGTTATCATTCAATTTGTGCTTAGATGAAATTGAAAGTCTTGTTCTCGTATATTCAACCATTTGCTTAAATGAAACACAATTAGAATATATATACTAGTACATGTACATTGCTCCTATTCCTTTTAAGGGTCATTCTGTAGATGGAAGTCCATTTTGTACCCAGGCAGCATATCCTCCAGCCATGTCAGTAATCCCACTGAAGCCCTACAAACATAGTATACATTAACCTCATTAATACTACTTTATCTGTATTATACAACTAAAACAATTCTTCAATAACAAACACCATAAAGATTTACAATTAGTTAGGTGAACTCTATTTATAAGCATAGACAAAAATGTGAGTTATAACCCAACATGTGTCACACTCAATGTAGCTAGTTCATCAGGCATGCATAGAAGCTTGATAAAGTTATATATCCTCAAAGGCAAGATTGAACTTACTGCAGAAACGAGCTCCGATGCAGCCATTAACGACCTTTTCCCCAGTTG
Organism: Salvia splendens; assembly: GCF_004379255.2. NCBI lineage: Eukaryota > Viridiplantae > Streptophyta > Magnoliopsida > Lamiales > Lamiaceae > Salvia > Salvia splendens. The sequence goes on along the minus strand of NC_056053.1, from coordinate 19,320,181 downwards.
ACACCCCTGCAATCCGACGAATTTTTAGCACCAAAAAACTAACCCATTAATTACTAGTTTTGCACAACTTACAACAATAATCTCATCATCTTTTCTGAAATGAGCTGATACTTCTTCCAAGAATTTCGGATTCCTTGCCATACCTGTTTCAGTATATTACAGCTCAACTGTTAAGGAATCGTCGAACAACTTCTAAGAAATGACCCCGTCTAGATTGTATACACTATACACCAACTCCTAACAAATTCTGATCATTATTTACATATCTAAATTTCGACGAACAATCAAGCTATTGACAAGAACCGGATTCTCTCTGTTAGATTGGCCTCAAAACCAGAGGGCTTCATTGCACACTTTTCTAGTAACATGTCAAATTACAATTTTTTTCCTAGTCAATGTGAACAAATATTGCAAAGGGCGAACCTGAGCCGCGCCTCAGCATGAAAGGAACATTAACAGCACCAACGACGTGGCCAGCACTAAACTCCTCGGTGGTTCTGCAAAGTGCAAAATATGCCAATCATCAGATTTGTTCATTAGTCTGACAATACTCGGAAATTTTGACTAATTAAACAAAACTATCACCTAACATCGAGATAACGATGACCGGCTTGAAGTAGCTCATTTGCCACACGAACAGGGACCGATGTTGGCACAGCAGGCGACTGCACGTTGCCGCTCTCTGCTACCATCCCACTGCACAAAAATCATCAACAACAATGATCATTTGTGACTTTGAGGTTCAAGAATCTTGGCTAAGGATGAGAGTGAAATCGACAAAACGTAATGCAAGTTCAAAATCAAGTTCGTGTGCATCACAACATCCCAGTTTCAGAATTTACTTAACAACTTCAAATGAGTGAATATGGAGAAGATCATCAGAGGAAAATTTTGGACATTTTTCCCCTAAACCAAATAAGACTCCACAGATAGGGAAAGTGTAAACTGATTTCTCAAAATGATGACATGCAAGATCGGTACTAGTACCTAGTAAGACATTAGTGAAATTAAACAAGAATTCATCATATAATCCACTCAAATCAATGGGAAAAAAAATTTATTTGGGTGCAATTTGCAAATGAAATTAAAGAGCATAAAGCAATCGAAGTAAAAAACCAAGATTTAATATGAAAAATTAAATTTACTGAAACAACAATAGAATGCTAACCCAAATTTAATAGTATATGGAAATCAAGAATCATTACCTGAAGCCGGGAACTCGGTGGGTGGTGCTAAAACTACGTCGTATGATCGGCCCAAGCTGATTCTTGATCATCTTTTTAGGAGACACTGATGCACACCTAAAACATACAGAGAAATTTCAGAAATTAAATAATTACTTTACACATGCAGTAGCAATTTCACAAAAAGAAAGAGCAAAGTGAACAAGAAAATCACCTAGTATTTACATCCTGTTGAAGATTTGGAGGAAGTAAGGCAGCAGAAAATGATAGGGAGATGGAGCTCATTGTATTCTTTGAAAAAACTTTCTTGATTTTTGAAGAGGAATTAGTGGTGATACGAATATATGATGTTTGCATTATTTATGTAAGGGAATTGGGACCTATATATGTGTGTAAAATTGTGATATTTGTTTCTTTCTATGGTTTTTCTCCTCGAGTCTATCTAGATTGTGTACCAGAGAAATCCAATTATATGTGAATGGCACCCAATTTCCGCCGTTCGATAATCAAAATTCATTTTATAAATTTTACTACTATATTGAATACGCACTACACTTTTAATTTCATTTTAGGAAAATATATAAATTATAGTATTATGTAGCAATCTTATCTTCCTAAACAATCGTGCCAAAAAGAATATAGCAAGTAAAATAGGACGTTACATGTTATAATGCCCATATACACTAATGTTTCTATATATACTCATATCAAATTCATATAATTCAGTGTATTTTGTACTCTGCGTAATTTAGTGAGTACAAATATTTTTTAAATTATTCTTTTATTAATTTTTGGCCTCATGAAATGATTGTGTTATTTGGGTCGAAAATATCGGGAATAATGGATAGGTAGACACGTAATGAAGAAGTATATGGCTTATCGGTGATGGAAATTGCCCATTTTGATGTGGATAATTTCTAAGGTGTAGATGCTGACATATGTCTGAGGTGGCCCTCCTTTGTATTTATCTTATAGCAACTGTAACTCAATTTTTATTAATCACATTAATTTTTTAAGACCAACTAATCATATTCTGTGCGCTCCTCCTCTTTCATTCATGTGGTTATTCTCCCCAGAGTACATTAAGAGCATACACAACGGTGGCGCCGGGCCCCACATCCGTCCGCGCCGCTGGCAAGGACGAGGCTCGTCGCCGTGCCAGCGAGCAGGACACGTGGCGAACGGTGATTGGGCAACGACATAGCCGTTGCCTTTGAATATTTTTTTTATTATTAAAAATCAGTTTTTAATTAAAAAATGATTAAAATTTAAAAAAAAAATTCAGTTCCCAAAAAAATATATCCTTTTTTACTACTTTTTAAATTTTTTCCCCCCCAAAAAATACACACTTTCATCTATAAATATCCCCACTTTCACACCCAAAAATTCACATCAAACTACACAATTCTCATATTCATTCTCCCATATCCATTCTCATCTTCATTCTCTCATATCCATTCTCAACTATGACCCACATGCAACTTCAAACGCACGAGGCCATGATATTGGGTCTCCAAAAATAATTGGGGTTAGTGCCGCCGGATCAGTAGTCTTCCACGGGTAATATTAGCCAATAATTATGTAATTTTTAATTTTTAGGAGTTTAATTATGTAATTTTTAATTTTTAGGAGTTTAATTATGTAATTTTTAATTTTTAGTATTTTAATTATGTAATTTTTAATTTTTAGGATTTTAATTATGTCTTTTTTATTTTATTTGTAATTTGTAATATTTATTGTGGTTTTTTAATGAATTTTAATATTATGGAAATGTTTTTGTTTAATATTTTAAATTGAATTGTGCTCGTCCTTGCGGAAGAGCACAGCTGTGGGTGTTGTGCTCTTGCCAGAGAGCAGGCAGGAATAGTGGCGCCGGGCCCACAACCATGCTCACTGGCAAGAGCACGATTGTGGATCATTTTATCTAGGATAAAGAAAATAAATTCATTTCCTTCCATTAATGTACTCCCTCCAAATCTTTGTGAATAAATGTATCTTTCTAAATACGAAAATTAAGAAAAATAAATTTAGTATGTGAAAGAAAGAGATTTTTTTTGCTGAAAATGGTCAACAACTCTATTACTATATATGGAGCGTCTTAAAAAGTATATGTGATTTATTTTTTACTAAAGTCTCAAAATGGTCCTTAACATTTAGCGTTTTTTTTATTTTGGTCCAAAACATTATCTTTTAAATTATTCGGTCCCTCATATTTGAAATCGGACCAGATTTAGTCCTAAATTGACTGAATGGTTAAAATGTATCGGTCAACGCAATTTAAATCAATTTTGACTGGATTAAGATTTATAACTATGTTTTATTAAGGGCTAATACCTAATTAACCTAAAACTTAAATATGCAAAATGTAAAATAAGTCAAAATATAAAACCTGCAAATAAAAAATAAAATAAAAATGTTCGACTGAAATGCGAAGTGATGCAGATTCCCTATATAGCAAAAATCCCTCATTCACCCGCCCCTCCGGTAAGAGTTGTCGCCTCCGCCGGTGCAACCAGCTCTCCCCTCAAGTCAAGCATCGCGCCTTCACCCCGACTAGGAAGACACCATCATTCACGCCCACTCGCGCTTCGTCAACAAATGGGCCACCATTGTCCCCTCCTCTCCGGCCGCACCTGCAACGCAATAAAAAACCACTGCAATTCTACCCTCAAGCGCAAGTGCTCCTCTTTCACCGAAGACGACAACTCCTCCCTTGAAGAGATCTGTCACCTGCCGACTCCACCTCTGCCACTTATTTCGCCCTTCCCAGTCCCTCCACCTCCGATTCTACCCACACCAGCTCTATGCTCACCGATCCGCCCACGAGGCTTAGTCTCTCGCTCCCCGAGATCGACTCTGTTACTCACAACACTGACTCACAACTCATTCCCCAAAAATTCAACCTAATTCTGTACAATTACTGCCACCGCAGCCAATTCAACCGATGCAACGACAAGCGGGGGTCAATTTGGTACCCTTCAGCGCGGAATCGATATGAGTGATGCATGAGATAATTCGAGCAGAGGTAAGGAATTACATGGTTGGATTGGAGAAGTAGCGACGGCGAATTGAACACCAGGAGAAGCAACATCATAAATTGATACGAACATGGTGAGCAGATCGAACTTGACACCCTTCCGCTTCAGCTTCTCGACGCACTTGGCTAGCAGCGTCGAGTCCTCTTTCTCCCGGGCCAGCATCTTCTCGAGATGGGATTCGGTGTGGTCTTGTGCCGGATGGCCTAGATGAAGCCCAGAAGAAGAGCAGGGAGCAGAGGGAACCAAATCAGGAGCGGCGGCAAAGGAGGGGGCGGGCAACGGCGGCGGAGGAGAGTGGTGGAGTGGAAAGGGAAGAAGAAGGTGTCGAGAGAGGATAGAAGAGAGTGTTTGGAGAGAGAGTCCAAATTTGTTTTTAAAATAAGAAAAATATTAATTATTCTAATTTAAATCTCTACATTAGTCAAAATTGTTTAAACTGCCGTTGACCGTCATCTTTAAACGGCACCGTCCAAAAAGGACTAAATGTGGTCCGATTTCAAATGTGAGGGACCGAATAATTCAAAAGATAATGTTTTGGACCAAAATAAAAAAACGTCAAATGTTAGGGACCATTTTGGAACTTTAGTCTTTATTTTTCAATGTTCTTTAATATCGGGCATGATATAGATAATTACATGAAGATTTTTGTTATTTGCTTGACTATAATTCCCAAGACGTTAATTCATGTCAATTTTAAGTTCGACAAATCAACACAAATTAATATTGTTTGTTATTGGACTTTTTTTTAGCTCACCGTGGTCCATGGTTTAAGGCTTTAAGCATTGTGTTGCTTTATAAAAGAAAGTATTTCTTCACAGTTTGTAAAATTGATTTACAAGACCAAAATACATGCAAAATTACTGTATTTGGACTCAAATAACCCCGAAAGGCGAAAATATACTAACAAACACCCTCTAAAATCAAATTAATTTTGCATAAAAAAAACTACTATATCAGTTTGCCCCGTGCATTTGCACCTATTATACACAGGGGGAATTTTTTGTTTTGTCTACTAATTTTGTTAGGATATCATTTTTGGACTGTAATATTTTAAAATAGCATTTGAGGTTTATAAACTTCGATTTAATGTCAAATGAATTACTTTTTCATTGTTTCGAAATTTTGTTGAGCAAAAATAGCCTCAAGGCTACAATTTGGAATTGAGCTTACATGGACATTGAATTAAGGCATATCAATTTAATGAAATGAAGAAAATGAGACGAGGAAGAAATAAATGGGAAAGAAGAAAGAAGAAGAATGAGGAAAGAAGAAAGAAAGAGAGCTAAATATAATACGAAGTAGTATTTTAATAATGAAGAAGAGACTAAAGAGACGGAATTGTAATTCATGGCCTTGAGGTTATTTTTGGGAAATATTTTCTGAAAATATGAAAAATTAACTCATATATATTAAATCGAAGTAATGGACCTCAAATATTATTTTAAAACGATATAGACCAAAATGAGATACCATAAAATGGACCAAAAATTATACATTTACATTTATTTTGTTTTGAGTTGAGTCATTATTTAGTTTATGTAAAATAGGTTGAAGGGCCTTTGTTTATGTCGATGATCATCGCATTTATGTTTAATTAAATATGAAGAACTCAATTCACATTTCACACATAATAACTTTAATTTTGATTGAGATATTGGTCCCTAAAATCATATATTTTAGCTAAAATTTGGTTTTTTCTGCGAACTTAAAATTGGTCTAGAATATCACATACTTCGCACTTTATTTGGTATTTCTCACTGTATGTCTATCACCATATTTGACTAATTTACGAGACTTTTTTTGTCAATCATATTTGACACAATTAAATCAATGTAGTTTTTTACGTGACTTTTTATCTTACTTGTTGTGAACTTAAAAAGTGGTAATATCATATAACGTATCATGATTGCCTACGTAAAATAAGATTTTGATGAAAATATCTTATTTGGATGAATTTTTTGGAAATACCAAACAAGTGCAAAGTTGATGGTCTTAGGACTAAACGTCTCTTATTCAAAAACAATTTTAATATTCGTGGAAAATACTAAATTTTGGCCAAAGTTGATGGTCCAACCTGTATCCTATTTTGATTTGATTTTTCATTATTACGAAAGATGGTAGCATGCACGCTAGCGCGTGTCTGTGTCCTACTCTAACACATCCAACCTAGCAATAGTAATACTACTAATCTATATGCAGTTCTTTAGATTTAGCTTGTACTTTGTTCGATTTTGCATTCCCACATTCACTTATTATTTCTTTTATTTTAACTATTTATGTTATTTTTCAAGTAAAAGCAGAGTACGTTTTTTAATTAATTGTATTATGTGATTATATATGGAGTATTGGTTATTGATTTTAATTTGTTGAGGATCTTTAAGTAAAGCATATTCACATCAAGTTAGTAAGCTATCAAGCCACTGCAAATTTTATTTATGACAAGTCTAGTATTTAAGCTGAAGAATATGAGTGTGATAACTACTTAAAAATATTGGTACACTGTTATTGCGACTGATACGCGTAAGGGCCCGAGGATGAGCCCTCCACCAGTTCTTCAAAATTGTACACTAATTTTTTATTTTCTTTAAAAAAAGAATTATGTTAAATTCTAAATTGCTGATATAGGCATTTAATTTGCTGCTTTAATCCTCTTGTTTGTAACACTTGATAGTTGATACGTGATAGTATTATGTTCACGCAATATCCAAGTGTTCATAGTATGAGTTAGAAGATCTAAGGGTTGAATTGAACGAAGTGATGAACCGACTAGAAGAACATGTGAGACATTATAATATCTACAAGCTAATACACATTGGATGTATATTAGGATTTTATTTCTCTACTATCTTGCTTGCTATTTGTGCATTTAATTGCAACTTGCAAGATTTCTGTTTTGAATTCTCAATCGATAATCTATACAACATCATAAACAAGATCTTTGGTGTTGGAGTGTTCTTCATCAACATTAGCACTGCATGCACTTGATGCACACTGGAGAGGTGTGCGCGAATACGCCTGGGTCAGCGACTTGTTGGCCCGCTACAACTAGGGATGTTATTTCAACCTGAACCCGATGTAGTGACCTGATTAATCTGCTTAGTTTAGAGTCTTAAGGATAGAAAATTACAACCCGATCAGAAATCAGTCTAGCTCGTTCAGGTTGGCAGACTAGCCCCGTTGGGCTTCAAGAAAATATGATTTTTACTTGGTTTTTGTTTGTATTGCGTCACACCATTTTATTCATATCATTCATGTTTCTTGATACTTGATAGTATTATGTCCACTAACTCATTCTATTCACATTTTACTATAAAATTAATATATAAAAGTAGAACCCACATTCCACTAATTTTTTCACTCAATTTCTACTACATTTCTTAAAACCTGTGAGTCAATTCAATTGGTGTCAATTAATGCAGGACGGAGGGAGTATTATTTATAGAAAATATAGAATTTTATTATTAAAAAATTTACAAGATAATTTTAATTAATAGTAGTATTAGTTTTTAGAGTAATTGGTTCGGCTAACTCGAAACTCAAACAGTTAGTATTACAGTTGAAAAGATTTAATTGGATAAAATTAGAGTCCAAGTCTTAACTCGAGTAGGATTGACCCGAAATCTAGTGGATAGATGAAGTTGACATCATAGTTACACAACTACTTCATGTCTTCATCACCCGAGGGCTTTCTCTTCATTTGTGGGTGCACTACATTACTTTGTCCACCAGGTTGGAAGCTTTCCTGAAAATACTCACTATAATAGGAGCCTACCATCTATATGTATTGTAGTTGTAGTTGTACTTGTTTGATTACAAATTAGTATTACTCCCTATCGCCACTTTAGTTAAAATTTGAAGCCAGAAGTGGCAAACTTCCCTCGTACAATCTCCATCTCCATTGATATATACTCAATGTGGACCTCATCTTCTTCCTCATCTTCAACTTCCCACACCCCTACTTTTCCCACTGAACAAGTTTGGAATGACGTCATCCTTCCCTCCCATCCCCGCCACCCTTCCGCCGCCGGTCTCATCCTGCAGGACCTTTTCCCTATAGAGCCGCCGACCGCCGCCTCATGCCCTCCGCAACACCACTTCCGCTCACTTCTTTTGCATCCGCCGGAATCTCACACATTTTCCGGCGACCGCAGCCACAAGCGTATGATGAAGAACCGAGTCTCCGCCGCTCGCTCCCGAGCTAGAAAGCAGGAAATTAACTACTACTACCATTTTTTTCAACCCTTCGTTTCATTTTAAAGATCTACCATTAGGCTAACACACACGCACTAAATATGATATTTCATAAAAAATCATAAAATAAGTTAGAGGTTTTCATGTTTTGATAATTTGTGTTAGTGCATTTTATTTGTTGTGTTGAACAAATTATTTGCACTTTGTATAGTACATTTAATTTTGATAAGTATTTGAGGTTTGATTGAAAATTGAAATGAAAACAAGTTGTACGAGACTGATAGTATTTTTCAATGTTCATTTTGACTGACAGGCATATACGGTGGAGTTAGAATCACAAGTGAGTCTTTTGCGGGAAGAGAATGCCAATCTCAAGAAACAGCAACAGGTTGGTAGACATATTAAATTAACACAAAATAATTAATTAGGATGGATTTTAAGATAAGGATATGCTATTTTCCTTTTTTAGAATGTTAAATAATCCACATTTTTGAACTAATTCGCTTTGGACCTCAGCGGGCTTTGATGGCCTAACATTACCATTTTATCTACCAAACAACTAAATAACCCGTATAACTCATATATCTTGGCCTCATCGTAAAACATATTGAAGTATTATATTTAATATTTTATTATTTATTATTTTATTCTGCCCCCTCTATTCTTTAATCCTGGATTCGCCACGGAAAGCAAAGCACGGTTGGTTATTATATTTTTTAGTTAGTTTATTTATCTTTCTTCTCGAGTCATGACCTAAGCACTTAAAAATGTATTGAACCAGTCATATATATTGGTTTGTTCAATCTATAAGAATAACCGGAATAAATCGACTTTTTTCATAATAAAAGTGAGCACGATCTATTCTATCATAGTATCATGCATACAATACAAGATTAATAGAAATTTGTCAATAAATTGTATTGAGAGGAGTTGAATGTGGCAGGTGTGCATAGGCATAGCAGATGGTGAGAAATGTGAAGAGAAGAGAATTATGCATCGCACGTCATCTGCCCCATTTTAGGAATCAATTTAAGTAGCTAGCTAGGTTGTATGGTTATGATCCGTTGCTAGTCTGAAATCTTTATGGAATGTTTCCATATCTTAGAATGACAATGCTTTGATTTTATACTATTTGGGAAGAGATCGTCTAATTTCCGCATTAATCCCCTAAATTATATTGCATAAAACTTGCCTATGAATTTGTTATGTTATGATTTTATCAGATGAGAAATTGATATTGTTTCTTAAAAATCAATGTAACCAATATTTTCAATGAAGACAATACGAACAAATCTCCCTAGGCTAACAAAGAAAATTTGAGGTTGATAAATAATCTTGATAGGACAACATATTATTTCCATATACGAAAACAATAATATCAATAACGGCATAATTGTCTCATGAATGTGTAATAATGCATCCCAGCCGAATATATTCATCATTCGATTAACTTTAAATTAAGTCATAGCATACACTACAGTATTGCATATTAATATGATTTCATGGACATCTTTTAGACACCGAAATTTTACACAAATCAATTATTGTTCTCAAAAAATAAAAAAAAACCCTTTTCCTAACTTTTAATATATCTATCTATAAATATAGTTTTACAGCGGACATTAATTTAATGCAAATAATAAAATTAGATAGTATAAAGAAAAAATTGTTAGTATATACTTCATTCGTCCCCAAAGAATATGCACTTTGAGTTCGGCACAGGTTTTAATGTAAATTGGTAAAGTAAGAGAAATGTAGAGAGAAAAAGTAATTAAAGTATTGTTAGTGAAGAATGAATCTCATCTCATTAGAGAGAAAAAACTTTTCAAAAATAGAAAGTGCATATTCTTATGCGACGGACTAAAAATGAAAGAATGCATATTCTTGTGGGACGAAGAGAGTATTATTAATAAAAAATGAGACTCAGCTAAGTTTAGAAGATTACTACTAACTTCATTCCACAAGAGTATGCACTATTTCTTTTTAGTCCGTCCCACAAAAGTATATATTTTCGAATTTTTGAAAGTTTTTTTCTCCAATAAATTGAGGTTCATTATCTACTAACAATATTTTAATTATTTTTTCTTTCTACCTCTTTCTCTTACTTTACCAATTGTGTATTAAGAGTCTTATTATTCACAAATCCATTCTTAAAGATCGAACTAGAGACCAAATTTGGGCCACTCATTTTTCTTAATCTTGTGGATATGATTAATTTACAATTAATTTAATATTTTATTAAATAAAAATATTTTTTTAAATTTTTTTTAAAATTTGTTTTTAATTTTTTAAATTTTTTTTATTCAATAAAAACTTGCTGGAGTAAATAATGAACTATATTCACTAAATAATGAACTAAATAAACTTATAATCAACTTTAAGAATTGATTGAGAATTAATTCCATAAATATGTTCAAATGAATTTTCAAATTTTACTATAGTTAAAAATTGATAATAAAGTTTATTTCTGTTTCTGATGCTATTTCTTAATTGAATTCAGTTACTATATATAATGGGCGCCTGTTATGTAAATGAGTGATGCTAATTTGCAGATTGAATGTTAAAATTGCTTCACATTCTGAAATCATTTCAACGTATAGGGCCTAATATAATACTCATAACAACATAAATTAGTATATAACTCAACTGAAGCAAATAAGTAACGGTCAAGTTAATACCGGTTTTAATGGGGATCACTCCTATATTCATCCTGAAATCACGCGTCTATACATATATATTGCAAATAACTGCATTATGATTTTATTGTTCATCACTCTTATTTTTGTAAGTAGTATAATAATTAGTACTAGTAATTAATTATTTAAGAAACTAACTATATAAACGTATAAATATTACAATAGCCATCTAAAGTTGAAAATAATTTTGATTCATAACAATAAATAGAGGATTCTTTTTCAATTACGTCATAAATATCTCCATACATATATCTCAAAAGATCATAACTTCATAAGTATAATTTTTGACTAAAACAATAACAGTGATAGAAATTTAATTATTATAACTTCTACACTATAGTACTCCATTAAACTAGTATTACTATAAATGAATATCATCGATATCTATACATGTAACAAAATCTCTACTCTTATATGTAAAACTTACTCCTATATATATATATATATATATATATATATATACCAACTTACCATTGTAATTATAGGGATCATCATATGTAATAATGAAAACATTAAATCCAATGTTTCTTATAAGTCACGACCCTTTTTTTATTTAAAAAAAACAATCATAATTTGGATATGGGCCCTTACCATTGTTAACCTTAATTTTCAAAACTTTGAAACTTACATTCTATGAAAGTAAATGCCACTAAATACCAAAATTAAATGCATTTCACCTATATAAAGAAGAGTTTTAGAGTTGGTATTCTCCACATTATCATCCATCCTCTCCTCTCTTCCCTTCTGTTTTTAGTTGTTAATTATGCCAATAGATCGATAGATCGATGGGGCATCCATTACCATTGGATGTTCGTGATAGGTCGAAAATGCAAACAAACATGTGATGGGGCATCCATTACCATTGGATGTTCGTGATCGGTCGAAAATGCAAACAAACATGTGCATATTTCGATTCGACTTCAATATTTGGCTAAAGAAGATACATATACACCAAACTTGGTATTAATTCTACACGTTAGATAGAAAATGCGTTAAGGATGTACTCCTTAACCTCGATTAGATTCCTCCGTGAAGTCGCGGGAACGTTTGCCCGTCGATCGAACACGACAAGAACTAGGATCAATTCCTCCGTGAAGTCGTGGGAATCTTTGCCCGACGATCAACAACGACAAGAACTAGGGTTTGTATTGTAGAAGAAGAGAAAGTAACGTAAATTATCTTATTTCATGAATAATGGAAAATGAATAACAAAGTCCCTATTTATAATGCTAAATACACTAACTTAGGGAATAAGAAACTAATTATATGGTAAAGATATGCTAATATAATACTAATGGGCAAAATAATAGATATATGATAAATAATAATAATTGTCTCGTATCAAAATGATAGTAGTATTTTATTTGATTCTACACGTTGTTGGGACGGTAGAAAACTATAGTAATACATCTTCTTTGATTCTACACGTTTATACAGTAGAAAACGATAGTAATACATCTTCTTTGATTCTACACGTTTATACAGTAGAAAATGACTGTATCATACATAGTATTTAGATCTATACCTTGAATAGCTTTTTTTATTATATTTTTTGATTTTTTTTGTTGTTTTGATAAATACTAGTAAATTACATTATCGGTATAAAACGCAAACACGCTTTTTGTATGTTAAAAAAAGCTATCATCGTTAAAATATCCCGCCAAACCCTTTCATGAATGTCACCACTCTTTCAATTTCTCAAATTTTCACATCATCATGTTCCGTCGTCTCCTGCCACTGTTGCGCCGCATCATTGTGTCTCATCGGAATCGGAATTCCCCTGCTTCTTCAAAATCTCCAATGCCAATGGTAATTTCTAATCTGTGTGTTTGTTTCAATTCTGATTTGAATAGAGTCGAATCGAGCACTTTTGTAGGCAACTGATCTTGGCTTTCAGTTTCAAAGGATCGAGCACTTTTTCCAATTTTGATTTTGTTATGTGTGTTTTGAGTCGAATCCTGTTGTAGGCAACTGATCTTGGGTTTCAAAGGATCATGGCCAAATGTCTATTTCCTCATCGGAATTCCTCTGCTTTCTCCAGATCTCCAATGCCAATGGTAATTTCTAATCCGCGTGTTTTGTTTCAATTCTGATTTGAATTTAGTCGAAAGGATCGAGCACTTTTTTCAATTTTGATTTTGTTATGTGTGTTTTGAGTCTAGGCAACTGATCTTGGCTTTCAGTTTCAAAGGATGATGGCCAAATGCGCATTTCATAGGCACCATCTCTCTGTGTGTTTGTCCACTTTCATATCTAAAATTGTTTATGCAAGTCTTGGATATCTGTGTTCTCTTTACAATTTGGAATTTGTTTTGTCTGATTGAGTCAAATATACTGGATTCAAATCGAAGAATTATGATAGTTCTACATCATTCAAATCAAAGAATTGAAAATATCGAAAATAAGAATTATGATTTGTCTGATGCTAAACAAGAACACAGCTACTCTTGTCTAGGTCTTGGATATCTGTGTTCTCTTTACAATTTGGTATTTATAGATTCTGTTCTTGTCTATAGCATTCTTTATGATTTGATCCATTGTAGGAATATGATCTTGAAGCAGTCTACAATTTGATCATTTGTAGGAATATGATCTTGAAGCCGTCTACAAGATACGATTTGAAAAAATGATGGAAAAATGCCCATATCCGCTTATCATGTCATTCACAAGACTGTTGAACCGTATGGGGAAGATGGTATCCGCATATCATGTCATTCACAAGACTGTTGAATCGTATGGGGAAGAAGGGATTCTATGGCAAGCGGTTTGAAAAATTGATGAAAAAATGCCCATATCCGCATATCATGACATTCACAAGACTGTTGAACCGTATGGGGAAGATGGGATTCTATGTCCTTGCCATTGAGTCTATAAATGAAATGCTACAGGGAAAAGCGTCGATAAATTCCCCAATTTTAAAGATTGGAATGATGTGTTTGTTTAATGTTGGACAGCATCTATTTGGTATTAGTGGGGGCATTTCACAAACGTACTTGTGATCCTTTTTGTGGAGTTTTTTTGTTGGCTAACCCCTTGGGTATGTTTTCATGACAATGGTTCGTTTGACAATAGCCTTCTATGGGCGGCATTGGGGAGAGCGTTGGGGAGGTCAACGCTTGGCTGATTTGGTTCTTCATGTTTCAGCTTATCGAGTTCCACTTCCACCATTCATCAAGAGGGTGAACATTTTTTTTCGTTGTATTCCTTTCATCTTTGCTTTGGTTATAGTTATGTAATTTACTATCCTCAATATGCAGTCGGGTAAGGGTTCTCTGTGTATATAGTTAGACTGTCTTTGGTTACCACCGAAGAATTTATTGGCAACATATTCTGCCAATTTGGCACAATAACAGACATTGGAATTCAAGTATAGATGGGATGTATATTTCTATATTCACAATTAACTTGAAATTAAATGTTTTATTGCAGCAACAAAGAGTGTGTGTCGGCATTGTGAATTTTGAAGATGCAACTTTGATGAAAAAGGCCATTGAGGTAAATACTTGTTACAAAAACTAAGAAAGTTGTAGTCACCATGCAAAGTTCGGTTAGAATATTGCAAGTATTAAGTGTTCAATGATTTTGCTGTAATGCCGTGGCCATCCCTGATCTTTGCTAGCTGGCCCACTCCTACAAACTATGGAGATTCTATTTCGACCCTAATTTTATTTTCTCGATTTAAATTCTAGCCAAATTGACTGTTGTTTTGAGCTATACAAGTACAAATCTGATTAAAATCGATAGGAGTAGCAGCATAGTTTAACAGCTTTTAGCTTGAATTAGTTTATCCAATTTAGCATTGGATATCGATATAATTTGACAAAATTGAATTAAAATATGAAAATAATTCTGTCAAATTCACGGAATTTGTGTTAAATGACTGGCTGTGTTGATCTTTATGTGTGTGTTTCTTCATTTTTCTTGTTTGGTTGTTATATAGAATACAGATTACTGACTGACAAATGTATACAAGTAGAAAATAAAAAATTTGGGAACTTTTTAGTATGTCTCTTCTAGAAATATTACTATTTCTAGAAGATATTCATAAGTAAAGATGTTACTATTTCTAGAAGATATTACTATTTCTAGAAGATATTTCTAGAAATATTACAAAATATGAAAATAATTACTATTTCGGAATCATAAATAAAGATATTCATTCAAATAAATTGGAGGGTAAGTACTATGCGTATGAAGGAGCAAATATACATTACTAATATGTACACCATAATGCAAAAGAATTTGGGCAACCTACAAATAAATTACTAATATGTACTCCATAATGCAATAGAGATGGATAGAAGTAGGTAGGAGTATTATATTATTTCTACTCACCAAGCACCTGAAGCCCTAACATAATAGAGAATTCTCAGTAATCTCAAATGTCTCACAATCATAAGATTTCTTCAACAAGATTCAGAAAGAGAAAGAAAGCATGTGAGTTCAAACATCTGGATCCTTAGTTTGTAGTTGCTGGTAGTTTCAAAGCATTTTATATGCATAAGCCTTGCATTACTATGCTTAGTGTAGTTTTGCAATGCCTCTGCATTATTATGATTAGTTTAGTTTTGCAATGCCTCTGCATACACCATTTTCTTATGGTGGGTTACAGATGCAATAGGATGTTATATAAGTGAGTTTCGGGTAATATTGACTAAGTTAAATTGCTGAAGAGAGTTGCCACCATACAAAGTTCAGTTAGAAGAGTGCAAGTGTTATTAGTGCTGAACGATTTTGTTGTAATGCAGTGGCCAACCTGGTTATTTGATTGCTTGAATCTCATCTGAATTGCATGCAGTAAATCTATCCCGTAAGTTTATTATATTATATAGGAGTGATGACTAACACTGTTGTCAATCATGTTAATCTCCCTCCTAGATAATTGCAGACCCTCACTAAATTTGTTGCATTGGCTGTTTTATATAGGCTTCTCCAATAACAGTTGGTCGAGGAACTCCTTCAACTTCCTCGAAGACCTTGGCGGTGATAGGCTTACCAAGTGATGACAGATCGACTATGAATCATCATACAGACCAGCAGCAATAAGCAAATTGATTCAGATTGGTCTGTTTCAACTTCAGTATGATGTGGTTCATGTACAGTTTCCTCTAGACAAGCTCCATCAAATTGATCTAATTTCTTAACTGTCCGGGTTTACTACGCTTCTCAAAATCTGACATGGAAAACGTTGAACTATTATCGACAGCTTGACGATGTCTTTCTCCTTTAAGAACATTACTCAACCTCTCTACTAAGAATTTCCTCGTATCTCTGTTGATGAACTTAGGAGAACCTGTCCCGTTGTGAATACCACTTCTGTACGATCTTGCAGACTGAGAACGAGGTAAATTCATCCCTTGAGACACTATCTCTCACCTCTTGTGCGATACACTGAGCTGATTTTGATGGTTTTTCCCTATAAGGGGTCTCAATCCCTCGTCCTCTTAAAAGTTTGTAATTTAATTACGCAGTTCAAGGCTCGTCTAGTTTGGGCAGGTAAAAGCTTGAGATAATCAGTAGCCATGAAAGCTCCCAACATGCACAATATAAGCACTTGTAGAATTGGCATCAGAGACACCTCCAACAATGATAGATAGTAACCCCATTTTCCACCTCTTTTTCTTCCCAACTTCTTGCTCAATCTGCCATCCAAACAAGATTATTAGAGCAATTGAAACATTTTCATTTTCAACACAACTCATTTGAGAAAAAAGAAAGTTTTGACCTTCACATTTATTAGATCATGCAAGAATGACAGTAAGATATTAAGGCGACCTTCATATCTAATTTAAATAGCTAGAGAAATAGTAGTAGTAATATTTAAATACATGCATGTCTAATTTAAATAACAGCCTTTTTAGAATTTTTATTGTAAGACTTTCGAAATTTCTTCTTTCTCAATTAACCTCTACGCCACTCAATTTTCTTTAGAAAAAGAGTATATATGTAGTATTTGATTCTCATATGAAAAATATAATAGTCATAGGTTAGATCAAATGAAGTGAATTAAAACCATACTATTAATTAAATAATACGACTAGTACATTTTTTAAGAAATTGGTGTTTAAAAATTAAATACTAAGAAGATAATAAATTAGGAAAATAAAGTAAAATAAAATTGTAAATGTATAAAAAATTACAAAATATTTTGCCATAACCTAAATTAGATCAAAATGCATGGTGTCAAAGCTGTCACATCAGCTAAATTACATCCTCTATAAGTACTCTACGTGACAATAAACTATATTCACGGCAGGCTTGAATGTTTTGTTTGTGTAAATGAAATAATGGGTAGATTAATTGTGGGTAGATGTATGTGTATATATAGGCGATTGGTAGGTAATGACTCAGCTTTATATATATAAGAAGAGTAGGATATAGTCGGCGATTTTGAGTTTCACATGTTGTAATTTCATTTCTGGCCCCCTACTAATGTGCTACAATATCATAAGTAATAATCTCCCATCAATTTTCTTTCATTATTAGTAACGCAAAAAAATAAATACAATAATTGTTCGTGTATGATTTTTTAACCAATTAACGTGAAATTTATGCAACCTAAAATCCTCATCATCCATTATTAAATGTACACTACACACTCATCGATATTTAATTAGTTGTTGTATAAAGCCGTGTATGACATATATGGATTTATAAGCCGTGTATGATTTTTTAAAATACTTAGATCACGTACGGAGTTGGAGATTTTTACCCAATAAATCTTCAAGTAGGTTAACCCAAATGGTTAAAGAGAGGGGAGGGGGAAAGTAAATACTTTTATTAACATAAGCTTACTACAAAGTGAACACGTCTATACAATACAGCAAATAAATAAATATGTCACAAAAATATAATATGTTTTCATTTCAGGGTTTTCGCCAATTAAAAATATACTATACGGCCGGAGTAGTATTTACTATTCCCCTTTTCCTTTATTTTCTTATTTTTAATAAGTAGATCACATAGTCCATCAACTTATTATATTTACATTCTACTATATTTTTAATGTTGGAAAAAACGTGTGAAATAGAAAAAGGCTTTTAGCCTTTTATTTAAATTTTTTAGCTTTTCAACTTTAGGCCAAGACTTTTGAAGTGGTCTCTCCTATCATATAAATAGGTGGGTTTGAGAGATGAGAAATATCTTGCGATTGTTAGAAATAATGGGATAAAATTTTCAAGCCATGTACAGGCGGTACTCTAACTATTACAATCGAAGAAAAATAACAATAATAAGTGGAATGAATATTACAACGGAAATAATAAAACAAACCAACAATAAGTCGAGTCGAGGGAAGCCCTCTTTCCGCAAGACAAATTACGCCCCGGCTAGTGCTCATCTAAGACATGATTATGCCAATCGAAGTAGGAGAAAACATGAAATTCAAAGCTGGAATGAAGCAACGAACATTCGCAATGTCGATGCGCAATGAAGTTGTTAATTCCTTGAGATCTATTCTCTTGAGAATTGTGTTTATCGTTTGTCATTTGACAAGCAAGATCAATTTAGACTTGGTAGTAATACTTGGGATGCATGTGGTGTTGAATATATCAATGCACATATGGTTCGATATAATTGTGTACTTATTGTTGGAGACAATATTGTGCAGATTATTTGAACGTGTTGTTATAAACAACAAAGATCACGAGGTGGTCACAATGGTCTCCGACGTGGACCATGGTAATAATCTAAATAAATGGTTTGTTGATACGGGTGCCACATGTCATGTGTGCTCCTAGAGAAACGTTTTTTCTACTTACAAATCTCTTGGAGGTAGAAAAGTATGCATGGGAAACCAAGCCTCTTATGAGGTGGTTGGTATGGGTAATGTGTTCCTAAAATTAGGATCTGGAAAGGTTCTTGCCCTCAAGGATGTGCTGCATATCCCAGACATCCGAAATAATTTGGTGTCATGCTCACTTCTAGTAAATCATGGATTTTCACTAGAATTTGAGTGCGAAAAGGTTATAATGACCAAGAATGGAAAATTCATAGGTGAAGGTCACCTAGTGAATGGGCTTTTTGAGCTGAATGTTATGGTCATTCACCGTGGAAAAGGAATAAGCAATAAGGAAAATGACACATCTTCTTATTTGCTCGAGTGCTCTGATTTATGGAATAAAAGATTGGGACATATAAATCTAAATGTTATAAAAAGATTAGTAAATCTTAATTTACTAAAAGTAGATAATTTTAACTCACAAGAAAGATGTGAAGTGTATGTTGAAGCCATAATGGCTAAGCTGCCATTCCATTCGGTAGAGCGGAGCACAGAACCTCTTGAGTTGATCCATACAGACGTATGTGATTTGAAATTTGTGCAAACAAGAGCTGGTAAAAAGTATTTCATCACGTTTATAGATGATTGCATAAGGTATTGATACTTTTACTTATTGAGAAATAAAGATGAGGCAATTGAAGCGTTTAAAGACTTCAAAAATAAAGCCGAAAATCAACTTAATTGTCGAATTAAATGTGCTCAAAGTGATAGAGGTGGTGAGTATGTAGCACCGTTTGCAGAATTATGCCATGCATGTGGTATAATTCACCAAACCACGACTCCATATTCTCCTCAGTCGAATGATGTTGCTGAACGCAAAAATCGAACACTTAAAAAAATGATGAATGCTATGTTGATTAATTCAGGTTTACCACAGGACATGTGGGGGGAGGCTATGTTAAAGGCAAATCATATCTTGAGCAAGATTCCACTAAAAAATAGGGATGTGACCCCCTATAAGTTGTGGAAAGGCAAGAAGCCTTCGTATTCATACCTCAAAGTGTGGGGGTGCTTAGCGAAGGTAGAAGTGCCACCTCCGAAACAAGTTGCAATAGGCCCTAAAACAATCGATTGTATCATTATTGGTCATGCACTTAATAATAGTGCATATCGTTTCCTGGTTCATAGGTCAGTTGTGCCTGGCGTGACTGAAGGAACAACAATTGAGTCAAGAAATGCTATATTCTTTGAGAATGTGTACCCTTGCAAGAAGCAGGAGTATCGTTCTGGTGAAAGAATGATGGATGAATCCACTAGTTCTAATCCTCCAAAAAGGACGAGGTCAAGTCCTAAGGATGTAGAACCAAGACGTGGTAAAAGAGTTAAAATTGCTAAGACATTTGGTCCCGACTTCATAACTTTTATGTTGGATGACGAACCAAAGTCTTTGGCAGAAGCGCTGTCTGGCCCAGATGCGCCATTCTAGCAAGAAGCGATCATTAGTGAAATTGAATCAATTATGAGAAATAACACATGGGTGTTGGTAGACTGGCCGGAAGGCTGTAATACCTTAGGGTGCAACTGGATCTTGAGGAGGAAATATAAAACTGATGGTACTAGTGAAAAGTACAAAGCTCGCCTAGTTGTAAAAGGCTTTAAGCAGCAAGAAGGATATGATTTCTTCGACACATATTCACCTGTTACGAGAGTCACTTCCATTCGGGTGCTTCTTGCAATAGCTGTTTTGCACAATCTTGAGATTCACCAAATGGATATGAAAACTGTCTTTTCGAATGGTGAATTGGAAGAAGAAACTTATATGGAGCAACCAGAAGGATTTATAGTACCTGACCAAGAAAGGAAGGTATGCAAGCTAGTAATGTGACATCTCCAACCCAATTTTAAAAAAGGACACATAAATATATAATTAGTTCGCTAGTTAAAATAGCTTAATTATTATATGTAAATTGTATGCGTTAATTGGTAGATTAACTAATTTACTAAAGTGTGCCTAATGTTGTGTATGCATGAAATTTTTTATAGTTATACATGAGATATATATACACACACTAATATACATATTTGTAGCTTATTACTATAGAAAAATAAAAGAGAAAGGATAAGGTTGTGTAAATTGAGTTATTAGGTAATATGATACGAGGCAAGTGTAGGATTACATGCATAAAATAAATATGAGTCATGCACTTTATAATATTAAATTAAATAATTTTGATAAAGTTTTGGTGTGATGACTTATGCGTAGCAATAAAACAACTTTTGTGCAAAATTATAGGTAAAGCCAAATATAAATAGGGAGTTCATTTTATCAATGGGGGAGGAGAAAAAAATACACCGGTTTACCTACTAATATATAGACACACATTTGTTATGGATGAGAGTTTTTCATTTTAAGGAAAGAAAAGGGAGAGGTTCGAAGAAAAACACGAATAATGCATTAGGAGATAGAGGTTGAGAGAATGAAGAAGAAAGAAGGGTCGAGGGCCGTATACAGAAGAAAGAAGTAAAAGATTCAAATTGATTATCTCTATATGAGAGGCGTGTATAAATCACACTTTTAATTTTACATGCATTATATGATTAATTGTTATGTATTGAGTTGGAGTTGACTTATAGAAAATATTTTGGATCGTATGATGTGAGCCTAATATAGTTATGTATGATTTGAAATTATTTTTGTGGAATATGATATGGATATGTGAGTGGTGCAATTGATATGTTTTACATATGCTAGTGAAAGTACATGAATCATGTGACTAAAGAGGATCTGTGACAGCCTAGCACTGGATCTAAAATTTTAGAGGGACCTACGAGTCAAATACAGAGGGACCTATGAGTCCAAATTACAGAGGAACCTTCGGGTCATAGAGGAATCCCGGGCAGATATAGATATGAAATTGTTATGATATTATTTCTGATTATATGTGTTAGTTAAAGAATATGTTTGATATTTGTGTAGTCTGGAATTGAAAAGAGTATTTGTTTATTATCAATATATACGTCGAAGGGGATAGAGTATGACAATAATGGATATGTTTTTATATGACATTTGGACTATTTGAATCACTGAATTAAAAAGGATCTGTGACGGTCTCGCTCTGGATCTCATATTGGGACCTACAGGTCAAATCATAGTGGGACCTACGGGTCAAATCATATTGGCATATCGAAAGCCCCGGACTGATACCGGGCTTGATTTGTCACAGAATAATAAATTGAACAGAGAGGCATATGCATATGGATATTATGTTGTTTACGATATTTATTGCTCCTAATTATATGTATTGCTTAAAGAGTATGTTTGGTAATTGTGTAGTTGGAAATTAAAGGTGGAATTTATGTATGCTGATTTGTGACTCTTATAATCCACTAATATTAATCTAAAAAAAATATCAATGTTGTTTTGGTGGGCTTGAGTTGTACAAACTCTACGAATTATAGGGTCGGTGGCTAACGCTTTTTTGACAACCTTTTTATCCTTATCAGTTTGCGCAAAGAAAAATTTATAGTATATAGAGTTATAAGAGTCCAAGATGTTTTAAAATATGAATCTGAAAAACGTTGGTTTTTGTAACTATTTTAAATGTATACGTCAAAAGAGTTGGGGTGTCACAGGTAAGGTCCCTATATGGATTAAAACAAGCGCATTTGCAATGACACTTGAAGTTTGACAATGTCATGTTGTCTAATGGTTTCACTATCAATGAGTGTGATAAGTGTGTTTACATTAAGAACCCAGATAATGGTTTTGTTATTGTTTGTCTTTATGTTGATGATAAGTTGATAATGGGTAGTAATAGTGCCATTATTAACGAGACAAAAACCATGTTGAAAAGAAATTTTGATATGAAAGATATGAGTTTAGCTGATGTGATTCTCGGAATCAAGATTAAAAGGAATCACGAGGGAATTGCATTGACACAATCTCATTACATTGAGAAAGTGCTTAAGAAGTTTCACTCATTTGATTGTGAGCCAGCTAAGACTCCATTGGAACCCAACGTGCATTTGAGTAAGCACGTGGGTGAGCCTGTAGCTCAAGAAGTATATGCAAGGATCATAGGGAGTTTGATGTTTATCACAAACTGCACCCGACCAGATCTTGCGTGTACGGTGAATAAGCTAAGCCGATTTACGAGCAACCCAAGCAAGGAACATTGGAAAGCTCTGCGTAGGGTTTTGAGATACTTGAAGTATACTCTTAACTTTGAGCTGCAATACACAAACTATCCCCAACTACTTGAAGGGTATTGTGATGCAAATTGGATCTTTGATTCAAAAGACTCGTTTTCGACGAGTGGATATGTGTTCACTATGGGGGGTGGATCTGTTTCGTGGAAGTCAACAAAACAGACATGTATAGCTCGATCCACCATGGAATCCGAGTTTATCGCTTTAGACAAAGCATGGGAAGAAGTCGAGTGGCTTAGAAACTTCCTAGAAGATATTCCATGTTGGAAGAAGACAGTGCCGACAGTAGTGATACACTGTGATAGCCAAGCGGTTATAGGGAGAGCACATAGTGGCTTATACAATGGTAAGTCTCGAAATATTCGTCGACGACATAACACCGTAAGGCAATTAATCACAAGTGGTGTTATCGCAGTTCACTATGTAAGGTCGGTGGATAACTTAGCGGATCCGTTAACGAAAAGTTTAAACCGTGATCAAATGCATAAATTGCTAAAGGAATGAGACTGAAAACCACATCTTAAAAGATGATTATAGTGGTAACCCAACCATACGATTGGAGATCTCATGGGCTTGGTTCAATGGAAAATGAAGCTATACGATTCTTATTGTAACACTCGGAAGATTTTTAATCTTCACCCATTCTTTAGAAAGCATTGAGTGTTGTAACCTGCATGTGGTAAGGGGCTAAGTTTTGACTTTTAATGATTCTTAGAAACCTCGAGGAGGTGGGTATTACAGGATACCTGGAAAAGAATCACCTATGTAAGTGAAGAAGTGTGGGCCGCTTCAACATGTGAATCACTTATGAATCCAAAGTGGTGTTCCATGGCCAGTAAAGGACAAAAACGTAAGAAGTGATGAGTTTGTAAATAATATTGTGTCAATATTATTGTCTCGATATACACCAAGGAGGAATGGTTCAAGACATCACGTCCACCAGGCCGCCGGTATGCCTGATAGTGTTGACTATGGAAAGTTCAAAGCCCCAAGCTACTATTCCAAATGCAATATTGTTTCTCGCAGATTGAGCAAAGAGTGTGCATACATGTCTTGGGTTGGTTTGAGCTTGCAACGCTCTAACCAATATGGGAGATTGTTGGAAAAAACGTGTGAAATAGAAAAAGGCTTTTAGCCTTTCATTTTCTTAAGTCTTTTGGCTTTTCAACTTAAGCTAACCTCCAAGTGGTTTATGAAAATTCTTAATGCCAAGACTTTTGAAGTGGTCTCTCTCATCCTATAAATAGGTGAGTTTGAGAGATGAGAAATACACAACAAAATCATTCTCTCTTCTCTATAAGCTCTCTACATTCTAGTTTGCATATAGGAGCATTGCATAGCTCGATTCTCGGAACTCCATCAAGTTCGCCGGTGCCTAGAGTGTTTGAGGTGCTTCTACACGCTAGGAGGAAGTCGTTTTATTTTTGGGGACAATACGTCATTCCGTGAGCACTAGCCGAGGCGTAATTTATCTTGCGGAAAGAGGGCTTCCCTCGACTCAACTTATTGTTGGTTTGTTTTATTATTTCCGTTGTAATTTCCATTCCACTTATTGTTGTTATTTTTCTTCGATTGTAATAGTTAAAGTACCGCATGTACACGGCTTGAGAATTTTATCCTATTATTTCTAACATTTAATTATTAACTTTTTCGTCAAATTTCATTTACAAAATCAAGTACTCCACTACTAATATTTTTAAATTGGGGGTAAGTTAAAATAAGTATATAAATGACTGACAAGAATAAGTATTTAATGAGGGACAAAATATGATTTTGTGGGAGAAAGAGTTTAACAAAAAAGCCCATCGACATTCCCTTCCCCTTAAAATAAATAAAAACCTAAACAAACCCACCCCCAATTCCCTGTGCAATAAACTGAGGTCATGTTTGGTTGGCGGGAAAGTAAAGTTGGCAAGGAAAATGATTCCTGAGAAAATGAATCCCGGGAATATAATTTCTAATAACTTTACTTTCCCGTGTTTGGAAAATATCAAGATTTGAAAGTATATATTTGATTTAAACACTAAACTAAAAATATACTTATTATCATTTTTTATTTATTAAAAATAATAATACATATTACTTAATAAATTATTAATTACAAATGATAATAATTATATTATTTTATTTATTATTACGATGGATAGTTTAAATATGGATTATACATCATAATATATAATAATATAAAAATAAATAAGATTATTATTATTATCATCATTATATTTACTTAATTTTTAATTGAATAAATTTTATAATTTAAAATTTCACTACAATTTTATTGTTAATTACTAATTTATAAATTAATAATTATTATATTATTATATAATTATAATTATATTTAATAAATTATTATTATTATTATGATAATAAAAATAAAAATAAATATTAATAATATAATTATAATTATGATAATTTGAATTATAGTTATTTATTATCTTAAAATTAAGTATGATTTATACTTTTAAATTATTTTTAAAACATTGTAATAAATAATAACGATGATGATGATGATGATGATGATGATGATGATAATAATGTCACGACCGCACTTCCTAAGGATAGGAAGCACGGGAAATCGTGACTAGTGGGGGGGAAGTAAGAAGCGGGGATGAAGGGGGAAACAATCAAACAATTCAAGGCAATACCACTTAACAGTCAAAGACGAAATTCCATTTTAAGATAACCGACGTTTCAATCCCGAAGTCTACAACATGAAAGATAACAGAGTTCGACAATAAAGAAAATAACGGAGTCTCTTGGGACATTGAATAGCGGAAGCAATTTGAGAGTTTAGCTACTACTACGTATGAAGACATAATAGTAACCGGACCAGTTCTTGAATCACCACTCAACATCCTCCGCCTCCCGACCTCGCTCAACCTGCACATAGGGAAAACATATGCAGGGGCTGAGTACTTGGTGCACCCAATGAACTCACGCCCGAAAATATTCATCGTTAAGATATGTCAAGCCATCATCGTGTGGATCCCGGGTTTCACTTTAAAAGAACCGAGGAGCACAAGAAAAACCATTTCCATGAAATAGTGTCCGCGCGGACTAACATCATCCTCCATCATATACCATATCTGAACCATCATGTGAAACGAGACTGTGGCCACAATCTCGATCACTGGACCGGCCGACCTAGGGGACGGCTCACGATCCCCATCAGTGCACTAGTTAGTCTAAGTAGGGCGTAGACCCTAGTTAGACCCGAATTCGTTAACCATCAAAGTCTAGTAGAGTTTTATTCTAGTAGACAATCAGATAGGCAGTTTCAAAACATAAACACGGCATGACATACTTATAGAAACATCCTTATAACACCGTAAACATATTGATTTAAAATAAACGTTAAAGAATAAAGCCCACCTCAAATGCTTAAGTTTTCCGTAAAAATTCCTCGTTCCGACTTTCAGCGTGCGTGCGAACCACCTTTTTGGAAAACACATAAAGTTCACATCAAACCTCTGTAACGACGATAATTAGAATGCATGCACTCTAATTAAAATCTTTTAATTCTCTTTCTCGATTTTCGCGCACTTTCGGTTATTCGGCGGCCGCCCAAGGCGTTGCGTGCGACGCCGGTCGGCCGCTTACATTCGTTCTTTCCTCCGTTGGCTCCTCGTATTTTCCATAACGTCGAAAATAATTTTTTAAGAAAAAAAATTATTTACGCGCATACTCTAATTTCCGTAATTATTTACCGTTGAAAAAGTATTATTTCATACCTAGGTAAATTATTCACTCGTCAAAAGAACTTACGGAATTTAATTAAATATTTTCCCCCGATTAAACTCTCAATCACCGACCCGGGATTAAATTTATTAGCCACCTTATTCCTCCAAAATTACATAGTGAGCCCCCCATCAATTAAAAGAAGAGCCCAACAACTAAAAAAAATTAATCCAAGGCCCAACAACAAAAGTACATGGCCCAATTCCCTCTATCTTCTTCCTCTCTTTCTTCCCTCTCTCTCTCCTCCCTTCTTTCTTTCTCCCCGACTCCTTCTCTCTCGCCGACTGCCACCACGACGAAGGCATGCCGCCGTCGCCCCCGGCGAGAGACGTCGCTGCTTGTCACACCCCAACCTCTCTGACGTATACTCTTATAATAAATAAATCCCTTATCATAAAAGCAATCAATACACGTGTATAAATCATAGAACACCCATATTATATAAGTTCAAACCAACACTTATCCGCTACATATTTCAAAATATCCTGTAAAGTAGTAGAACCCTCTCACCACTCTATATACTATACATTTATCTACATGCAAAATGATGAGGAGGAGAAGGTTGCCAATATGCGTCAGCCGCCGAACCTGATAACACGAGGAGTTCCTATGACCCATGTCAGTCAAAACTTTACTGCTATCTTATTCCTGAAAAATTTAGTGGTTTATATGAGCCACAACTCAGTATATATAAATCTCCACCTTTAATCTCACATGATACAAACATCAAGCATATTCTTTTATCAATACATATAATCAGAAACAATATATAACATAATTTAAAAACAAACCATTTCGTATTCATATGCATATGTCACTCTATTCAGTTTATTATTCTGTAACAGTCAAGCCTGGTATCTGCCCGGGATTTCCAATATGATTGACCCGTAGGTCCCATTATGATTTGGACTCATAGGTCCCTCTGTATTTGGACTCATAGGTCCCTCTATATTTGGACACATAGGTCCCTCTGTATTTGGACTCATAGGTCCCTCTGTAATTGGACTCATAGGTCCCTCTATATTTGGACACATAGGTCCCTCTGTATTTGGACTCATAGGTCCCTCTGTAATTGGACTCATAGGTCCCTCTGTAATTTGACCCAAAGGTCCCAATATATCCACTGTGATTTCAGATCCAGGGCAAAACCGTCACAGATCCTCTTTAATCCAATGATTCACATAATCAGTATCATAAACATATCCTTTGCACTAATAACATATCCATATCATATTCGATCAAATTATCCAATATATCTAAACAAACATGTCCATTTCAGCAATCAAATATTCATATCATATTCGACCATCAAATCAAATAATTCATAGTCATATCAATTTCACACCATATAATCCAATAGTTCACTTCAATTCAACATATAACAAGCAACCACATAACACATGTAAAACTAAAAGTGTGATTTATACACACCTGATTATAACATATTGTACTCAAGCTTTCGACATCACCTTACACTATACGATCTTCTCCTCGCCAAAATGAATCGGACAATAGTTCCCTTACTTTTCCTTTCCCCTTTTTATTTTTCTCCTTCCTCCACAAGTTTAAAATACAAAAGCTATATAAATGATTAGGTGCCAATTATGCGACCGACTCATATTTTTTTTTACATTATTTAATAACCAATGTTGCTTTACGTGTCCAAATTGTAATAATACACAAATTCGTATCATTACACGTAGTAAAATCATAAGCCACGCAATCCTTAAAGGATTTACGAAGAAACACCTTATGATATATCATATATATGTATTACACGTTTCACACACTTCTATATATTTTAATTTATTTGCTATAAACATGCAATTTATATATAAGTATGTACCTTAATAGTATATTGCACATATACACACGTATTATACATGCAAACACATTTAAAATTGATTATTTCATATATATAATATTTTTGTTATACTATATATATATTTGAAAAAATTACTCTATGGTACACACTTAACATGATGTCCAATGACGATAAAAAAATGCATGTTTCGGGTTAGGGATGTCACAATTCTTCCCCTCTTTAAGAATTTTGTCCGCAAAATTCGCTTTCCCCATGAGTTAATGCATCCAATAAAATCACTAACCCGTAAACAAATGTGGATAATTCTTTCTCATTTTTTTCTTCAGTTTCCCAAGTAACTTTAACCACTGGGATCTCTTTTCTTCGTAATTGTTTAACCTGTCGGTCTATAATATTAACTGGTTCCTCTATGTAACTCAGATTCTCAGAAATCTGTATATCAGGATCTCTCAGAACATGTGACGGATCAGACCGATAACGTCGAAGCATGCTAACGTGAAAAACATTATGAATCTGCTTTAGCATGTTGACACGTCAAGCACCTCGAAACAAACTCTACGACTTTCTTCTTCCTCTTCGACCAACGATAATACTCTAATAATGATGTTATTTGTATATATGTAATCACTCTGCTTGACTTGTAACTCAAAGCATCTATAACAACATTCGCCTTTTTAAGGTGGTATTACGATGGTGTAATCATATTCTTTAAGAAACTCCATCCAATGTCTTAGTCTCATATTCAACTCATTCTAACTCATCAAATATTTCAATCTGTCATGATCGGCCGAAATTCAAAAAATCTCTCCATGCAGATAAGGATGTCAAATCTTCGAAGGAAAACAACACTGCTAAATCCAGATCAGAAATAGAATAAGAAGCTTCATATACTCGTGATTGTCCTTGACGCATAAGCAATAAACTTTCCATTTTTTTTAATAGAAGAAAACCAAATCCACGTTGCAGTGCATTACTATAAATAACATAATATCATATACTGTGGAAATAACCAATATAGACGACATAGTCAATCAATGCTTCAACTCATCAAAACTGTTTTGACATGCTTCACTCCATATAAGAGGATAACTCTTCCGTAATAACTTCTTCATCAATTCAACCATAATAGAGAATCATTTTCAGTTGACAAATACTTCAATATTCTGTATATCCATTTCTATTCTTCAACCTGATACCATGTGTCCTAATAATACCACATGATCTAGCTAGACTCACACTTACCCAATCTTGAAATAACATGTATATCTCGCAAAACTTGTAATACTGACTGCAAGTAATTAACATGCTCATCTGTACTTCGTGAAATATAATCGTAAGTCAATAAAAATAATCACTAAGTGATATAGGAATGGTTGGGAGACTTCGTTCATCAATGCCATAAATAATTTTAGGTGCAATAGTTAATTTGAAAGGCATAACCAAAACTCATAATGGTCGTACTGAGTTTAAAATGGTGTTTCTGCAATATTCTCTTTAGCTATCTTCAACTGATGGTATCTTGATCGAAAATTAGTACTCGAAAACAGTTGCATACCTTGGAATTGATCAAATAAGTCTTCTATTCTCGGTAATAGATATTTATTCTTCACAGTCACTTGATTCGACTTCCAATAGTGTATATAATGTCGCAGTGTGTCGTCTTTCTTCTTTAAAAATAGTATTGGTGCACTCCAAAGTAAAACATTGAGTCATACATATCTCTTGTCTGACAACTCTTGTAACTATTTATTCAACTCTTGAAACTCTAATGAAGACATTTGATAAGGATGAATAGAAATAGATACAGTACCTGGTAGTAACTCAATAGTGAATTTTGTCTCTTTATCAGGTGCTAATCCAGGCAAATCTCCACTTTGAATAAATTGAAAAGTCGATTTAGCTAATATAAGACAAGTTGCAATTGGTCGATACCATTAAATATCACTCGATCTCGTCTCGATGGTTATATTACCATTTTTTTTACATGATAAGCTACCTTAGTTCGATGAATCGACAACCAATCTATACTCATGATAATATCAAATTTGTGTATGAACAAGGGAATCAATATCCACTGGTAGCTCAACTGAATTAACTCGCACCACGCAGTCTAGATAAACCGTGTATACTGAAACAATGCCACCTCATAATCAACAACAAACATAGTTCTTGTTTAAAGACAGAATCTCTCTTTACTTCATCATCACAATACACTTCTTGCATATATTTATCATTAAATTCTCTAGGAAAATCGTCTGAACTTAGTACCAAAGGTTGTATAATAGCTTGTGAGACTGTTTCTCACCAATAGTAAGTATTGCTTCAAAGAAGAGACACTGTATAATCAAAACGCTCATCTGACGTACAACTCATCTGATTGAACACATGTTCTATCCTTTTCAACCATATCTTGGCCTCGGTCGGATCAGTAGTCTCATAAAGTCAACAATTCCATTTTTCGGTGCTATTTAATGTTTCTACCCCTTTAACTCATCATTGGTCCACGTATTTACTGGAAATCACCATATGATGCAATATGTATATGAGATGTTTCTATAATTAATTGATGATGCAAGCGGCTGACCCTTCTCTCCTCAGTGAGATATGTTCATGACAATACAAATGCAAAGAAACTTATAACCAATACGTATCATACGGAATGCATGGATGCAATGTCCCGGCGGGATCCTTATCCCTGCTCTGATACCACCTAAACTGTCACACCCCAACCTCTCTGACGTATACTCTTATAATAAATAAATCTCTTATCATAAAAGCAATCAATACACGTGTATAAATCATAGAACACCCATATTATATAAGTTCAAACCAACACTTATCCGCTACATATTTCAAAATATCCTGTAAAGTAGTAGAACCCTCTCACCACTCTATATACTATACATTTATCTACATGCAAAATGATGAGGAGGAGAAGGTTGCCAATATGCGTCAGCCGCCGAACCTGATAACACGAGGAGTTCCTGTGACCCATGTCAGTCAAAACTTTACTGCTATCTTATTCCTGAAAAATTTAGTGGTTTATATGAGCCACAACTCAGTATATATAAATCTCCACCTTTAATCTCACATGATACAAACATCAAGCATATTCTTTTATCAATACATATAATCAGAAACAATATATAACATAATTTAAAAACAAACCATTTCGTATTCATATGCATATGTCACTCTATTCAGTTTATTATTCTGTAACAGTCAAGCCTGGTATCTGCCCGGGATTTCCAATATGATTGACCCGTAGGTCCCATTATGATTTGGACTCATAGGTCCCTCTGTATTTGGACTCATAGGTCCCTCTATATTTGGACACATAGGTCCCTCTGTATTTGGACTCATAGGTCCCTCTGTAATTGGACTCATAGGTCCCTCTATATTTGGACACATAGGTCCCTCTGTATTTGGACTCATAGGTCCCTCTGTAATTGGACTCATAGGTCCCTCTGTAATTTGACCCAAAGGTCCCAATATATCCACTGTGATTTCAGATCCAGGGCAAAACCGTCACAGATCCTCTTTAATCCAATGATTCACATAATCAGTATCATAAACATATCCTTTGCACTAATAACATATCCATATCATATTCGATCAAATTATCCAATATATCTAAACAAACATGTCCATTTCAGCAATCAAATATTCATATCATATTCGACCATCAAATCAAATAATTCATAGTCATATCAATTTCACACCATATAATCCAATAGTTCACTTCAATTCAACATATAACAAGCAACCACATAACACATGTAAAACTAAAAGTGTGATTTATACACACCTGATTATAACATATTGTACTCAAGCTTTCGACATCACCTTACACTATACGATCTTCTCCTCGCCAAAATGAATCGGACAATAGTTCCCTTACTTTTCCTTTCCCCTTTTTATTTTTCTCCTTCCTCCACAAGTTTAAAATACAAAAGCTATATAAATGATTAGGTGCCAATTATGCGACCGACTCATATTTTTTTTTTACATTATTTAATAACCAATGTTGCTTTACGTGTCCAAATTGTAATAATACACAAATTCGTATCATTACACGTAGTAAAATCATAAGCCACGCAATCCTTAAAGGATTTACGAAGAAACACCTTATGATATATCATATATATGTATTACACGTTTCACACACTTCTATATATTTTAATTTATTTACTATAAACATGCAATTTATATATAAGTATGTACCTTAATAGTATATTGCACATATACACACGTATTATACATGCAAACACATTTGAAATTGATTATTTCATATATATAATATTTTTGTCATACTATATATATATTTGAAAAAATTACTCTATGGTACACACTTAACATGATGTCCAATGACGATAAAAAAATGCATGTTTCGGGTTAGGGATGTCACACTGCTACTGCCCCGTCGTCGAGGAGTCGACGCTTCCAGCCCGTCGCCGTCGTCCCTTACAGCCGTGCAGCTGCTGTTGGCGTCGTCGGTCGCTGCCGTCGCCGGATGGCACAGCAGCTGTCGCCGACTGCTGCTCCGTCGCCGTCGGTCGTCGCGCCTGGAGCGGAGGCAGACCCAGCCGCCGGACAGCCACCCACCTGCCATCGCCGAGAGGTCCAGCCGCCGGACAGCCACCACGCCACTCCGAACACGCCCGAAACCACCCCGAAACTTCCTGAAACACGTGCTATTACTATAGAGTTAAGTTCTTTCTAAGCTTCAGCTATGTACGGCGATCGTTTGGAAGATTCTAAGTTGGTTCCTATTTAGTTTGGTTATGGAAGAAAAGCTACGAAACAAGGATGTAATATGCATGAAAAACTAGAACAACACATGCTTTAAACAAGGAATGGATTATACCTCCAAGATGGTTGAAAATGGTGGAAAATACTCAAGGTAGTGGCTCAAAGCTTCCTCCTCCCTCTCGGCACTCTCTCTCGCCGCTTCTCCTTCTCTCTTCTCTCTTTTTTTTTGCTAAGTGAAAGGTTACAAGAGTAAGTGGGGGTGGCTTTGGGGTGTAGATATTGATGGGGAAAGTGGAGAGGTGGATCAAAGAGGAGTAAAACCGATCGGTCATGGGGAGGGGATGGAAAACCGTCGAGGGGGGGGGCTCTTTTTGGGCTTAGCTAGTTTAAAACCAAACTTGGGCTTCCATAAATTAAATTTCAATTGGGCTAAAACCAATAAATAAATTACAAGCCCAAGTTAAAAACTACCACTTGATGTATTTAAAGAGTGATTAGAACTCAAGTTATTTTATTTTTAATTGGACTTCAAATTTATTTTGAAAAGTCCAAAGTAATTTCATACTCCCTCCGTCCCGCACTACTCGCACTTATTTCCTTTTTGGGCGTCCCAAGTTACTTGCACTCTTTCCATTTTTAGTAAAAATTTTCACCTACAACCGTAATTTTTTACTTTCCTATACACTCATTCCTTAATCTCCGTACCGAAAAGGAAAGGGGCGAGTAGCCCGGGACGGAGGGAGTACATTTTTATATTTTTCGCATTTTCCTTCGTTAAATAAAATTCACGGGCCTTTATTAAATTTTGTTATCTCGTTCTTCATAACAAAAATTAAAGTACGAGAAATCGTACATAACTTATATTTGGTGTTGTTCTAAATATAAAATTCATTCAACCGTTCCTCAAATTACGCGCGTCATTATCCATAAAACATACATACCTTTCCACTTAATTCATTCGCCTTGCTAAAGAATAGCAATTTCATCATTGACCTTTCAACGAGACTTAAACGTGCCTCCCATCGTTCACAATTAAAAAAAAAACATAAACACATTCCTTTTCACACCACACACATAAACCACAATTTTTCCCATATCACATTTACCGAGAAGCACAACATTTCGAAATAATTTTATCAATTAT
The DNA here is from genome assembly GCF_004379255.2 of Salvia splendens. NCBI lineage: Eukaryota > Viridiplantae > Streptophyta > Magnoliopsida > Lamiales > Lamiaceae > Salvia > Salvia splendens. The sequence goes on along the minus strand of NC_056053.1, from coordinate 19,285,684 downwards.
TCCGTTACATAAAATTAATTTCAAACTTAAGGTACGGGTGTTACAAATAATAATAATAAACTGTACTATATTGCATTAAATAGGTAAGAATCCTCAAATTGGGAAAAAGAATACTTAAGAAAAGTTAGGATTCAGAATCCTGTAAAGTTGTACTAACTTTCCTTGTTTCAGGATTTTGATTATTTTCCCAGTTTGATTAAAAACGGAAACAAACACAGGAATTTAAAATTTAAAGAATCATATTACTTTCCCAGACAGACTCCTGGCAATTAAACATGTGTTTTGTTGATTTCTTGTATTCTCAAATATTATTCCGTCGGTTATCAGGTAAATCCTAATTTATCATGGCTGCCCGTCTGGCTTCCTCCGCTGCGCGGCGTTGTGTTCGATCTGTGAATTTCTTTTCACGGCGGGGTATTGGATCAAGAGCTCAATTCCTCCGAAGGTTTTTTTTTTCTCAAAAAAATAGGAAATTGATGCAGTATATGCTAACTTGTTTAAATTTAATTATGAATTTTGGTTAGTGAGGCGGTGGATCATAACAGAATCATCAATCTCAAGGATAGCATTATGGATAATAAGCTAATCTTCGGTCCCCCGCGTATGATGAATAATTGCATTAGCTTTCTGAATCATAAACTCAATTCTTCACTATTTGGATTGTTCACTGTTTGTTTTTGAAAAAAGATTCCATTTTTTTTAATTGTAGGTTTCCATCCTCCATGCCAGTCTCCTCCTCTCTGCAACTGCCGTAGCTGTGTCGTCCGCTCTTACTTCCGCTCTTACTTACCTCCTCCCTTCGTTGAAGAGATAAAATCTACTATTACATCATGCTTGAAGCCTAATCCTAAGCCTAAGCCTAAGCCAGACATTCTCTTGAGATGTCGTGATGTACACGATCGTGAGTTTTTTGCTTCATATTCTCTTGACCTGTCACCCCAACATTACGTATATCCTCCCTCTTTTCTACCCAAACAAGGTTATCTCTTCACCGGGGCTACTTCTAATGGTCTACTTCATTTTCACATTAAAAACTCGGGTAGTCATGTTCTTTGGAACCCGTTAACGGGTGAGTATAAGAGCCTTTCGAAGCCCTTTGTCGAAGAACATCTTTGATTTGGATTTACAATGTGGTCTGACCAAGAATCTCAAGATTGCAAACTGATGCATCTTGTAGATGCCATTTCTTCTTATCACTTGGAATTGTATTCGCTCAAAACTAATTCATGGAGGAAAATACCATGCACCCACGACTTTAATTATATTGAAACAGACAACGGCTATGCTTGCATATCCGGGGGTTTTTATTGTGTAGCACATCTAGAATGCAGTGGCCCCTGTATCCTTTCGTTTGACATTTCTACTGAAACTTTTTCCATCCTACCCACACCCATCATTTATAGCTACGGGATGCGCTATGATTTTCTAGAGTATAAAGGATCCTTATGCGTTCTTGCGAGTGACGGTGATGCCTTTCGTGAACCTGAACTTTGGGTTTTGAGCGATGATGGATCGTGGATGATCGAGACTTTTTTCCGTACTTGTACTCTTGGGTGGCCATTGTGGTTTTCACATGATGGTAATCTCTTGTATTTTGCAAGCTTAGTTGATGATGAGCTAGTGGTGTTTGATCGTGCAACGGGAGAGTTGATGCATCTTGAGGTCAGGTGCTCTTCTATGATTCCGTTCTATCGGAGTTTTACTCAGCTCAATCAGCTTTAAGATATTGTGATCAAGTCTTGGAATTGAGTTTATGGACTCGTGTGTAACTCTATATTTCTTTTATTTAAGATCAGTTCAGTTGTTGTGTTTGGATTTGTTTTGCAGCAGCTACTCTTGTGTAACTCTATTTCTAGGAATTTATTTCTTTTAGAATTTAAGATGAGTTAATGTTGTGTTTGGATTTATTTTGCAGTAGAACAAATTAAATTGCAGAATTCTTTGACCCATTTCCAACTTGTTTGTGGTGTGATTCTCTTGCATTCCTAATCATCATCAATTTTCATATTTTTGAACAAAGTTTCCATTTTTTTAAAATTTATTAGTGAAAAGTGGAATTAATGTTTTCATATTATCCTACATAATTTTTATCATAAGTTCTAAGTCTCCATAAAAGGTCAAGTGATGAATGAGTTCCCTACGTATTTCAAGCTCTCAAAGATGAACAGAGTGTTGAGCTTTGTGAACGGGAAAAATAAGAGTTTGTATTATGCATGCAGAAATGAGCAAGCGTAAGCAGAGAGTTAGTTTTCCATGCTTTTTTAGTCTTGATTTTATGTGTTAATACAAAACACTTGCGCATTTTTCATAAAGCTCTGTTTCTTTTATTTTTCACATTTTACTTTTTAACAAACTCGAATTGAGTTATAGTGGAGCTTGAGCCAACTAATATTGTGCTCGGCTCAACTCATATACTATAATAAAAAAAAATCTATAATCATCCAGTTAATTATGCATATGGTGATGATGACAATGATCGAATTAACTATATATAGTCATGCTTATAAATTCTTTTTTATCACAATTTATTTACGTTCATGAGTGACTGGTGAACTTCAATTTCTGGACGTTTTGTTGATGTGATATTTTTCCTCCGTAGCAACAAAATAGCAATGATACTCTACTTTGGATATGTAAGATGGTTCTTGCAATTGGACAAACGAGTAATAAATGCAGATGAAAGTGTATTTTTAATGCTTTTAGTTTTTTACCTTATAAATAAGAGAGAAAATGAACAATTGGACTCTAATGAGGTTATTCTGGTTTAATATGTTGTGTACTAAATTTCCATAAGGTGTGACCATTCCACGTCGAAATCCTATTTAGCTTTATTGGTACCATGGAATTGAAATTGAGACCTTCAAGTATCACAACTAACTTTTTTTCCTTGCTACACCATAATACCAGTTGTATTGTTAAAAACCTTTTTTTTATGGATATATATGAGAACATTTAAGATTTAACAACTCTTGATGGTTTATCCTCTTCTCTTTAACAACCATTCGATTGTTAAGGTTCATTAATGGTAATATATGATTATTCCTCTAAAATTAAGTTGCGAGATTACTTAAGTTGGAAGAAGGTGGATATGACTCATTATTATATAATCATCCATCTAAAATTAAGTTATGATCTCATAAAACAAATTTAATACTCCCTTCGTCCCACTTTAGGAATCACATTTGTGTTCGACGCAGGTTTTAAGAAAGGTAAAAAAAATAGTGGAATGTGAGTCCTACTTTTACATAGGAGTAATAGTTTTATAATAAAATGTGAGTGGAAAAAAGGTTAGGGGAATGTGGAGCCTAATTTATTGAATATTTCAACCAGGACTCCTAAAGTGGAACGGAGGAAGTACTACATATTCAATAATGAGATATAATCTTTCAAACCAAAGGCGTCAAATGAATAAGAAAAGACCATATATAAGCGAAAAGATAACAAGAGTAACAGAATTGCCCAATTGACTTGTTGCAACTACTTTGGATCTGCAAAATTGTTCTGATTACAATTATTCCATGCAATAACAGCTTTATAACATATGATTATTGGAGACAACTGCATAACACAATACATATTTATGTCACCTATAAGCGCAATACATCTTATATATTGTTCATACTCTCATTTAGAGTGGAGAACGTGATCATGAAAATGATAGCCTCAAGTCACGTACCTCACGCAGCTCAATGTCCTGGGTTTCACGTCGGCGCATAGGAAGAAGCGGAAGATCTCTTTGGTAATCGCATCAAAATGATGTAAGTCCCGCTCTTCCCCATTATCTCTTTACTCCCATGCTCTTCATTTCTATTCAAGAAGTCATGAAACATTTACTGAAATAGCTAGTTTACCCCAATATCTACTCCGTTTAGGGCTACTATCGAGATTATATTACTATTGTATATTTGAGTAAGACGGTAAATGAGATGATATCATCGTCTTGTAAAAGGGAATGCAAGACAATAACAGAGGGAACAACATCCTATTTTGTTTCAGCCTTATCTTCAAGTCCAAATCCAGATATTGTAGCAAGCTCTGACAATTGCTTTTCCCCACTCAAAACCTGCAATAGGAATCATATTACCGTGGGGCATCTCTCTCAACATAAACAACCAATGAAGCAAGCAGAACGAGGATAGAAAACAGCATATCATTTTCATCTTGATGGTATCTGGCAAATTATAGACCCACTGAGAGGTTAACGGTGAAGGGATAGGCCAGGCAGCCATCCGAGGGATCAGACCAAGTTTAATGAATACAAAACAGGACAAAAGTTTCTTAAAGAAATTAATCCTTTGAGTCCAAGTGAAAGGCATTTAGACTGCGAGTATACCTGACCGTCTATTATCCAGGTTGGAAATCCTTCAAGTTTAGCATCTACACAAGCCTGGGCCATTTTAGTTCCTTTATTTACTCCATCGGGGAAGCACTCCACATAATCCAACATTTTTGCTGCTTCCCTCCCAAAAAACTATCAAGCCAGCAGAAAACAAAAGTTAGTCTAAACTGTAAACTACCCAATCTCGAAATTTCGAATGGTTATATTTGGTGATATGAATCATGTGTGTGTCTGTTTTCTCTTGTTTTGATATAAGAGTACTTATTAGGGTTCATTGCCAGAAACCATGAATTTTGTTCAAATTCTGGTGTGTTCCGCAACTTTGAAAATCAGCCGTAAAATTCATGAATTTAACATTTTTCTCATTTTCCCTATGGGATCTAATTTGAGTGAAACTGTATCTAATGTGACATCCAAAAAATTCGACAAGGACAACACCACCAGTGAAATTTATCATTTTTCTCAACACAGTTAGCAAATAACTCAACCACGTCATCAATTTGAAACATGTGTGCACCAAATCAACATCATATTACAAATAGGAAATGAGATTTTTTTTGTCATGGGAAAATTGAGAAAAATGTTCTCATGGTTTTTAGGCTGCTTTTCCAAGATGCGGGATATACCAGAATCTGACCAGAATTCATAGTTTTCCTGAAAATTTTCCCTATTCATTATTCCTATATGGAGGCAGTGGAGCACTGTCTTAAAGCCTAGGTGCAACAAAGTTCTTAGGCAGGGCTGACCACCAGTAACAGTATCACGTTTTGATGAGTCCTATTCTGTATTGGAGGAAAGTAAAACCACTGCTGAAAATATGCTAGTTTAAGCAAAATAATCTCTAGCCGATTAGAAGTGAAATGGGAATCCAACGTTACAACTTGATATTTCTTATTGCATAAAATATCTGACAAGTTGAGACTAAATGTTCTATTTCCCAGAAACCAAGCAAACCTTTTAATCTAGTAACTTGACCACACCATGAAACATGTTCTGAAGGATGTCTTTTATCTTATGTCTAAGATCATTCTTGTCGTTTTCATGATCTAGTAGTTCTTTAGATACCAAGACCTATCAGAGCCGCAATACATGTATATCTTGTTCCTGCAAATCCATCTTTTTGAAAACAACAGTGAATGTTTTTGTCAATATGAATCATTTGGAAGTGAAACATGAAGGTAAGTACCTCTTTCTGATCAAGACAGTGTGAACACCAGAATGCCCCATATAATTTTGCTCCAATTGAATGTAAATGTTTTGCCAGAGCAATGGCAAAAGGACTTGACTCTTTTGTGATCTCAGTTTCAAAGTAAGGTATTTCAGTCTCCAACATGCTGTTGCACATTTATAAGGTCATATACACAGTAAAATATATTGGCTTTGAGCATAAGGTCATAAAGCAGATTATAGCACATCCCAGAAGCCCCTAAGCCAAGTCTAATCACTACTCAATATACGAAACTAACTATGCATCCAATGTAAGAAAGCAACATTTACAAGTGCCCAAGGTGCACATTATAGAACGAATTAAGAAAAACTAATAACAATTTGGCAACCTAGAGGAGCAAATCTTCAAGTAGATGATCAATTTACTAGCAGGTCCAAAGGTTAATCATTAGAAGCTTCTTAAGTGAGATGGCCATTCTTTAGGTATTTATAAATTTTCAGACTTGATATCACAATGATACAGGAAAAATCTTGCTTGGGATTCAACTCCACACTCCTACCACAAGTTTGCTGTACCACACCTCAATTAAAATCACACCACTTGAGAACTCAGTTACCTTGATGAACCTGGTTGGGCAGTATTATAAGATGCAGTCAACGCAATAACCACCAAGCTAGCTACAGATAGCTGTACGCCCAATAATTTCTGAAGTTCTTGCAGTCCAAACCTCTGCAATTTGGACCCCAAACATTCTTGTAATTTAATAGAACTAAGAGTTAAAAAGACTAAGCATTTCGTTGGCGACAAACCTTTATCGTTATGAAGAATAAGCTGAAGGACAATGTTGCAGATGCCAAACAATATAAACACGACTCTCCAGCAAACTCAGTGCTCAGAATGTACAAGAAATATGCACTAGCAACTGCCATAGAGGTAGTTATTCCAACTAAGACGGTCTCGTCATTAGATTTTCCAGTATCAAATTTCCTTTTCTCCCTACCCAATTGTAAGCCAAGGTTTGCAACTAAACCATATGCTAGCATGCCAAACAATGGCAGAGGAACGCCTGGAAATAAGAGAAAACGAAAACAATTTATATTTTAGAGGGACAGAAAAGCAATCAACACCTGTGTCAGAGACAGAGACTGCGGGCAACCAACATGAGGCAGCAAATAATTTTTCATCAGAATATTGCTAAAGACAATTGTTCTAACATCAGCATCAGCTGACATACTGAGAAAGTGGGGGTTGATACCAACAAATATATGATTGACATATAAAATGAAGTTAAACTGAGTGTCAACATACTTGCTAGCAAGAACACATTCTGCTGGTATGATCAGTAAGGGATAAGATAACTACAGAAGGTTTACATACAATTACAATTTACAATCATAGTTTAATTACCAACACATACTTTTTTTTGGTTTTCTTTTAATTTCACCAAAACAATCAATTCCTAATTACTATTTCGGAATCATAAATAAAGATATTCATTCAAATAAATTGGAGGGTAAGTACTATGCGTATGAAGGAGCAAATATACATTAACCTGCAAAAGAATTTGGGCAACCTACAAATAAATTACTAATATGTACTCCATTATGCAATAGAGATGGATAGAAGTTGGTAGGAGTATTATATTATTTCTACTCACTAAGCACTTGAAGCCCTTACATAATAGAGAATTCTCAGTCATCTCAAATGTCTCACAATCATAGGATTTCTTCAACAAGATTCAGACAGAGAGTGAAAGCATGTGAGTTCAAACATCTGGTCCGGTCCTAAGTTTGATTCATTTTCATCTCCATAAGTAGAACCTTTCAGCCTTTATACTTATAGTACATAAAATAAATGTTGTCAACATTTGCTTAGTAAATGTGGCCTGATCTCATCAGCATTTCGTTTGTAATTGTTTCGTGAATGTCCCAACACTTTGTTTCATAAAGTAAAGCCTTTCACTTATTCTAGGCAACCCCCCAATACTATCATCTTCTACACTTGCCACTCACGCCAAAACGCAAGCAAATATATACACTAAGTGGATGTTTGGTTGGCAAGATTAAATCTCATGATTAAATATGTATCATGTTTGGTTCATAAGATTGAACCCTACAACTTAATCTTAGATGTTAGATGGATTGTCTCGTGATAATTAGTCATAGCCTCCCCCTCCAACTAAAATAACCCCAAACTTAATCCTAGATGGATAGTCTCATGATAATAGTCATGGCAACCGAACGGCACCTAATAGTACTATGTAAGAGATGATACTCCAACTACACGAATCTAGCACAAAACCAAATCGAGTTTAAAGATTACCAAAAACAGAAGAGTAATCACTGGTGAGGATGGTGGTGCACGAGCCTCCACCCGTGGGGCAAAAAGCATCGGAATTCGTGAGTTTAAGGTAAGTCAAATACGCCGTCTCCAGCAATCCAATTCCTCCGAGAGCAGCAATCCATTTATATGCTGAGACGTCCGCATCGTCGCCATCGGCAGCGGCAACAGAAGAAGAAGACGAAGAAGAAGATGCAGAATCCGACGAAGGCGATGGAGCTGTTTCAGGCTCCGATTCAGCAGCCTGCTTACTACGCTCCGACACGCAATTCACCTGAACCAACACGTGCCCTAGCACCGGAACTCTTCTCTACCAATTCGAAATCAATTACAAACACTAATTAATCGTATTGCACGCTGGAGAGAGGAAATAACAGAGGCGCAGGAAAGCAGGAACTCGTCTGACCTTGAATTGGGGTAGCGAAGTAGCGGGGAATGAAGTCGGACAGAGAAATGGAGTTCGATTGGAAAATAGAGATGATGAAGATGATGGCGGCGTTATGCTGAAGGCCGTCGCCGCCATTAGCTCGCGCAGGTGCTGGTGTTAGCGTTTTCCGGCGTAGTGGTGGTTGAAGGTGTTGTATGGCGGTGGCGCAGTTAGTGTGGGGAGATCGGTTGTTTACAACTGTGCGTCGCTCAGTCAGCACTATCACTAATTGAGAAAATACTAAATAAAATTAAGTTTTTAATATTATTAAGATTTTTTAACTTGGCTTCGAGTATAAAAATATCGTAATTCGAACTTTGTTGAAGAAACTCTCCTCTCCTCTGTTTCCGCATCATACAAACAAACCAATCACATAGGTGTTAAATTGATCTTAAACACCAAATAAAAATTAATATTGGAATAAAATGTGGCATTTTTCATCATTAGATATTGTGGTTATGTTCGATATTAGCACCTCAAAAAATTATTTTACATTTATTGCAACCAAAAGTATGTCAATATCACATTAATATTTTTTAAAATGCGTAAAAACAATTAAAATGCAACAGTATTTCGTCTCTCTACAGTTCCGTGCTCTGTTTAATGCGAACTGCGAAGACTGAAGAGTAGTTTGCGATTCAGGTAACTAACTACTCTCTCTTCCCACTCCTCCAAAATTCTATTTCAATTCTAATTTTGTTTTCTCGATTTAAATTCTAGCCAAATTGACTGTTGTTTTGAGCTATGCATACAAGTAAAAATCCGATTAAAATCGATAGGAGGAGTAGCCCAGCTTTTAGCCTGAATTAGTTTATCCAATTTAGCATTGGATATCGATATAATTTGACAAAATTGAATCAAAATATGAAAATAATTCTGTCAAATTCACGGAATTTGTGTTAAATGACTGGCTGTGTGTGTTTCTTCATTTTTATTGTTTTGTTGTTATACAGAATACAGATTACTGACTGACAAATGTATACAAGTAGAAAATAAAAAAGTTGGGAATTTTTTAGTATCTCTTCTAGAATTGCTCCGAAAAGAAATGCATCATCCATTGCTTGATTTTGTTAAACTAGACTTGAAAATCAGATGTCATCACATTATTGTTCTAATCTAATTTTGAGGATTACAGAGCTAACTCCTAAAATAAACTGTATGCATATTTAAGCAACAATGTTTGTTTAATGATTTGTTGTGATTTGTGAACATTTATCCACCATGTCTCTTGATATAGTTGTTTTTCAGTTATTAATTTTATGTAAGTGTCGTCTTTCCGCTCCAGATAGTGTTATATATCAGGAAGATGCTTTTCCTATCTATGTACCGTCCATCTAATCAAGAACAGAAGAAATGCATTAAGAAGTAAGCTTCATCTCTTCTTGAAATGTGCTTTTCTTTTGTTTACTCTTTATTTCTTGGTGTTTATCTCTGTTTGCATTATGCATGATTATACTCTTCTGCATACCTCATTGACAGGTCTGGTGACTTTAATTACGACACCAAATTCAAAGGCGCTACTGCGCTTCTGCTCTTAAGCAAGACAAAGGAACTTTCAGATAGCAGTTTTCTGATTAACCATGCCAGAGTTCTAGTCGGTTCAGGTCTTGAGACGTTTGAGAAAGGCAAAAACGCTCTTCAGAATTGGAGGTAGTTGGGGCGTTCATCTGTACTCATAAGGCACGGTAGAAGTTATTTCATGCAACTGTTCAACCTTGCAGGCATTTCAATCTGAATTGGGCATTTGTCGACCCCAAGACTCCTATACAGAGCGGGGTGAAGTTCTGTGTGTGCACGAAAGCGGTTTTCCCTTGGCTTCTGATGCCACTGAAAGTTGTTTACGTTGATGACTCCAGTAAAGAAAGAAATGCTGTGGCCTCATATAGTTATGGTAGTGGGACTCTTCAGGGGCACCTTCTGGTACAGTTTTGGAGCTCAGTTTTTATTTATTCCTTTCGATAACTAAATGAACGCTTAGCTTATATTGGTGGGCTGTTTTGGTTGCGAGCAGGCAGGGGAAGAATGCTTCTCGATTACAATGGATGAACAGAACGATGTGTGGTACGAAATACTTTCAATTTCAAAGCCAGCGAACCCTCTGGCGTTTATTGGATACCCTTATGTACTTCTCAAGCAAAAGCATTTCGCTCGTGAGTCAGCCTTAGCGATGCAGAAACATTTATCTACAAAGTTAGACAATAAGTAATGCTCTCCGATACAAGACTCTTTGCTGTAACTAACTATTGGTTTAATGATATATAATGCGAAAAGATTACAAGTTAAATTTTATGTTTATGTTAGGAAACAGCAAAGACGAAATGTGTAGTCTGAGATGTGTGTTGTAAACAACATAGCTTTGTACCAATTGATTCAAGTTCCAAGATGGGAGGCAAAGTAAGAGATAAACTACAAACTTATTACATGCATATATGCTTCAATATCAATATCCATAAAATGAATGAACTACAATAGGCAAAAAGAGGGGTATAACGTGCAGAGTATATTATATTCATTGATAAACATGTAGTATGAATGTGCACTGGCCGATTTACCTAGGCCGCGCCTTGTGATGTTTCAGTGCTTCAAAACGAGCGGCCAGTGCATCATAGTCAGGCAGCTTCGGGTGCACACGTCGTGCTGGAATTTGTGGAGCTGGGCGCTCTGGTGGCCGATCAGCAGTGCCTCTTGCAGGCTGGTGAAACTCATCGTCACTGACTTCTTCATCTTCTTCATCATCGTTGTATTCATCATATTTGACGCCAGAGTGTGCAGGCAGAGGAGCATTGTTATAGCTATGTCTTCTATTAATCCTCCCCGTGTTGGCGCTTGGTGGTTCCTCCATCTCAATCTCTTCATCGCAGTCTGATTCTTCATTGAACGTGGTGTCTGTAGGCGCTCTCTGACAGTTATAGCTCTGCCTCCTAATCACCTTCCTCCCATCATCAACCTTCTGCTCATTTTCGACGCCTGAGTGTGAGTAGTATTCATAACCGCTTGTTTTTACTGTTGTTCTCTCATCTTCAGATTGATCATCAATGGTGGAATACTCAGCCGGGGGAGTTGGCTTAAACTTTGTACTGGATTTACGAGAAGTGTTGTTGAAGCCGCCTCCACTGTTGTGAGAAGCAGGCATCTGCTTGTTACCTCCATAGGCAGCTAGGACGGCTGCTGCTTCAGCAGCAGCAAGTGCTTTCTCAGCAGCGACGCCAGCAGCGGATGCCACATCTTGAAAATTCATGACATTGCCTTGTTGTCCCCTGTTCAAAAGTATTAACTTTGTGGTGAAAATGGAAGAACAAGATGCCCCAACATAACAACTCGTGCAAGTAATCGAGTTTTACCTGTTTGATGCATCATTTGGCTCAAGAGACGACTTTTGGACAGGCTTCAATGGCATACCCGATGCACTTACAAAACCATTTGGACCTTCCTGTGGAAAAAAAACAAGACTGGAGACTAAGAGTGTGCTGAAACAAGCATAGGAGTGGGAGAAAGAGATTGAGAGAGGGCATACGATACGCTCTTCTGGGGGCTTGAGCAACTCCTCCTCCGTTTCTGTGGTATCCCATTGAACCTGGTATTCCTTTGCGATTTCCTTCAAAACTTTCAACTTCACTTCACCTGATGGCGTCTTAACAGAGAGCTTTTCAATAAGCTGCAAGCAGACAAGAGTCAAATGCAAACATCGTCATGTAAAAATTATAGTACAGCTTATCAAACAACAGCACTCATCTGATCAAAATATAAAGTTCGAATGTAGGAACCGGAACACATACCAATCGGTTGACACCCGCATTGGGTCGCAGATCAGTAGCTGCAGAAACAAAATCCTTGCCATATTTCTTCTGGAATACGTCTCGTATAGCTAGTAACTCTGGTAGCTCTGAGCATCGAGGGCCAGCAAATATCAAACTCGATATTCCTTCTTTAAGGTCAGGCGGGCATTCCCTGCAACCATCACCAGAAACGTTATGTTTTTCACCATTCACATCACTCTGTGTCAAATGACACCAACTTCATCCAAACCAACCTTTGCTTTGCTATGATAGAGAGCCTTGCCACAATTAGATCGCAGAAAAGTTCGATTAACTCATTCGCTGCCTTAATATTCTGTTCCCTTATCACATGTTCAACCTACACAGCCATGAGAAGCATTTAGTAAGGAGCAACAACTCAAACTGTTTGAGGTAAGGCTAACATTGCAACCACAAAATCTACATTGGATTATAAGGTTAGATCAACAATACATATGATCCAATATTTGATGGATTAGCCTATATTTTTCCACCTATATAAATTAACATCCAAAGTAGTCACTAATAAGCTCAAAATCAAGGATGATAGATTAAAAGTAATGCATCATTACCCTCATTTGCCACCAAATTAAAAGGGCTAGGGTTCTATGGGGGCAAACCTTGCTTCTAATAACCCCAAAATCAGCTAAAATGCACAAAATCAACCCTAAATCAAACGCAAAAATGAAGCAGAGGTAAATGAGTTACTCGAATACGAGCAGTGGCATCTTGGCCGGACTCGAGAAGCAGAGCAATATCGCGCCTAATCTGTCTGATCACCACCTCTCGCTTGTTCCTCAGCAGCTTTATCCTCGCCACCGCCATTTTGGCCGACGTTTTGCTTCAAAACATTGGGCAAAAAAAGGGGGGAAAGCAGAATGTCAGCACATTTGAGCATAAAGAGAAAAAAGCAAGGCAGGAAAAAAGAGAGAGGAAGGATAACCATTTGGAGGGGTTGAAACTGCGACCGAAGACTGAGAGACCCATGGCGACGGCCTTCTTCCAGCGGTCGGCGGCGGCGCTTGGCATGATTTTTTCTACGACAAAAATGTGTGTTTTAGTAATGAGAGAATCAGCGTGGAGAGAGAGTGAAAAGGTTTGTACAACGGTCGGATGGAAAATAGAGATTTGTTTATTTATATTTAAAGAATTTATTAGGGACGTGGCGGATGGGGATTGGGAATGCTCTTTCGGCGAGGAATGAACAAATTTATGGGGTAGAGAGCCGTTACATGACTTAATGGAATCCTATGCAGTAAGTAGTACTCCTCCGTCCCAGGAAGATAACCTCTTCCTTGGGCGGCATGGAGTTTTATGTAATTTTATTTTGTTTGTTAAGTGGATAGAATAAAGTAAGAAAGAGGGAATAAAGTAGAGAGAAAAGTGTTTCCATGAGTCATTTTAAATGAGACCAAACCAAAAAGGAAAGTGAGTTATCTTTCGTGGGACGGAGGGAGTATTAAAATTAAATTTAGGAACATGCTGCAAATCTAATACTCCTGTATTAAAAAGTTTTTCATTTTGAGGGTTGAACATGTTAGAATTATCAATAAGCTAAAAGATTGTTTTTTAATTTACTTTGTGAGAAATAATTAGTTTTCCTTGATGTTTTTATAACGAATATCTTCTTCTATTTTAAAATAAGCTAAAATGGAGTACTAAGTATATTTTTAGAAGAAAAAATCACCTCATGGATTTGTTTTATAATTCACTTAGTGAGAATTATTAATTTTAAATATTCGTTGATGTTTTTATAGCAAAGAACTTCTATTTTAAATATTCCATTCATCCGCTAACAAATATCTCATTTTTAACTGATCCTAATATTAAGAAATTATTTGTCTTTGTGAAATATATATCATATTATTATACTATATTGATTTGATAATAAAATATAAGTGAAGTGATTTAGTGGAATGTGAATATATCGGCTAAACATTTAATGGTGGAGAAGAGTAAGGCAGTTGCTTAACATATCTCGTAGGATATAAATCTAGTTTACTACTACATGATTTAATTAACTTTATGCAAGAATGCTTTTCTTATCAATTCAATTTCTGAACATAAAATACAATAGACATGAGATGATAAGAACTCTAATATACAATCCAACCATATCATTCTCAAATTTGTGGCAATGGGATGGTTCAGTGCAGCATTTTCCTTCATGAGCTGTGTGCTGGCTGGCTGGCTGCATCATAGCATGGCGAGGAAGGATGTCTGTGCGGGCATTATTCTGACTTTAAGCAGCTGTCCCGTATAAATGATGCAGCTAAATTATAGGATGGATAGTTCTGGGGACAGTTATGATGAGACGATGCCACCAGCCAGCCATCCGACCCATGATTGCAGGAAAAGCAGTCGGATGGATGATTTGTTGACCGGCTGGAGACTAGTTGAAAGAATAGCATAGGAATTGATATAGAAGATATAGAGAGACTGCATATTTCCAGAAATAGTATGTTCATTCATTGTGATTGGAATTACGTGCTACACACATATATATAGCTACACTGGGAATAATACTCTATCATCACAAGCAATAGAAGCAGTGGCGGAGCCACATTGGAACAAAGGAGTACAACTGTACCCCAAATATTATCTCTATATTGTATGTATATCTACACAAAGTCACAATGTCATTGTTGGTCAAGTGGTTGTGTCTCTAATTTTCATCCAGAAGACTAGTGTTTGAAGCTTATTAGTGGCGCCTTCTCATCTTTTATGTTCTTCACTTCTGTCCACTGTTATTTGTGCAAATGGTAGTACTATTACATTTCTCATATTTATTATTTTCTCTCTTTTTTAAATATTCAAAAATGCATTTGAATATAGAAACTTATTTAAGGCACCTATCTTTATTTTTCTATTTTTCGAACTTATGTATTTTATACATATTTTTTTCTGTATAGTTTTTTCTATTGCATTTAAAACCAATAATTTCCTATTTATAAAAAAATTGACCCATTTTCTTATATCTTTATCATTATATATTTTTTAAATATTCAGAAGGATTTTAATTCTCTTTCTTTTTATCTTTTCGATTTTCTTCTGATGCACATCTTCACGTTTTTAATAATTAAAAAACCATAATTGTTTGTCGCACCCCCAAACAAAAATTCCTGGATCCGCCACTGAATAGAAGAGTGACAACACAACACATTTAACTGCCTTGGACCACAAGAGCGAGCTGGCTACCCTCTCTTGCTGCCAACGTTTTAGGTGGTCCCAAGAGCACATCTTTCTAGCTCTTCATGTTGTGAGTAGATGCCACGTCCTTGACTGAAGGATCTTCATTTTCACATTTAGCATCAACATTAGGATTGAGAGCAAGCTTTACTTTAGTGATCTTCATTTTCACATTTAGCATCAACATTAGGATTGAGAGCAAGCTTCACTTTAGTTTCAGCTTGCTTGAGAGTGCATGGGCTAACACCTCCCATCAATTCGAGAGAGGCAACTAAAGTAAAGCTTGCTCTCAATCCTAATGTTGATGCTAAATGTGAAGATGAAGATCCTTCAGTCAAGGACGTGGCATCTACTCACAGCATGAAGAGCTGGAAAGATGTGCTCTTGGGACCACCTAAAACGTTGGCAGAGTTAAAAATAGTAGGAATGTTTTGAGGTTTGAGCATCAGGAAGAGAGCTCTTGATTGAAGTAGGCCGAAAGGAAGTGGAGTTTGGGGAAGCTTTAGACTTGTGGACAAGGAGGAATTTGTAGAGACCATTCTCAAGGGTGCCCCGTAGAAGGATTTGCCTGGAAACCTGATCTCTTACAAGACAGTAAGAAGGATGAAACTCAAAGTAAACACGGTTATCTTTAGCAAAATGAGACACACTAAGGAGATTCTTAGACACTTGAGGAACATGAAGTAAATTACTGAGAATGAAACATCTGGAATTAGGGAAAGAGTGAGAATCAGGAATCACAGTGGAACTACCAACATGAGCAATTTGAATACCAAAATTATCACCAAGATGCAATGAATTACCTCCATAATATTCCGAGGCACTATTCAGATTTGAAAGATCACTTGATACATGATGTGTGGCTCCAGAATCAGGATACCAAGAGACTGAAGATGAGCTATCATGGCTGGAATCATTTGCAGGAGAGTGATAAGAACCGCCCCTGGCCTGAGCAATGTTAGCAGATGGCTGAGGATTTCCATAAGAGTGATAAGATTGATGATTTGGTCGTGGCTGAGATGGTTGAGGCATGAAGGACTGCTCAAATCTATACCAACAGCGGGCTGAGGTGTGACCGGGTTTTTGACACAATTGACAAGTAAGCCTTCATCTTCCTCTCCCACCAGATCTACCACCTCTGCCACCCCTAAAACCAGATCCATAACCAGACATTCTTCCACTTTCATCTTGTTTGTTGAAGCGATTATTTGCATCTGCACGTTGCCCAGTAGTTTGTGCAACATTCAAGGAAGGAGTAGATCCATCCATGTTGATCTTTGTGGATTTAGCTGCATCCAATCTAGATTCAAAACTGTGTAATAGAGATGTTATCTCTTGCATAATCCTTGGATCAGTTCTGACTGAGATTGCAACCATAACTGGATCATATTCTGATCCAAGGCCACCAAGAACATACAAAATTTGATCATCTTCAGATATGCGACATCCAACAGCCGCGAGTGCATCACAACAACACTTAACTTTTCCCAAATATTCCCTCATGGACTGGACTCTTTCTTGGAGGATTGAAGTTGCAGTCTATACTACATTATCTTGGCCTTCGATTGACCTGCAAAGTTAGCTTCTAGAGTTGTCCAGATCTCATGACTGGTGGTTAATCCAACCATGAGAGCAAGAACATTTTCAGTGAGTGAAGACTGCAACCAGGAGGCTAAAAGCTGATCCTGCTTGCAGCAGAAAATCTGGATTCACCTTCTTTTGAGTTGTACCTTCAATAGAAATTAAACGCGGAGGAGCAGCTTCTTCTCCTGTCAAAAATGGCTCCAGATCTAGAGCTCTAATGGTGGACATTAGTTGTTGTTTCCACACTAGATAATTACTTTAAGTGAGCTTAATGGCTATAGGGTGTGTTTGGGTTAAAACGGGAATAGAACTTCTGTTTGAGGATATTGTTAGGGTTTGTATACTAGAAATCACCTTTGAGTGACTGAATACTGTAAAACTCTAATAATTATTTTCCAATGAATGCAACAGATTATTTTTGTCATAATGTTGTTATTTTTTACATTTAATGGATGTTTATTGCATATTTAAATGTATAAGCGAACATAACATAAGTGTAAGTCTTTGTTCTAGTAGACCGGTTGTGGGCTGCGCTCAATTTAAGGTACGCGGTCAGTTCTGAACAAAGAAAAATAAGAATTTCACAACCCAGATAGACCTAGACTACCTATCGTGAAAGGTTGCAATGTCAGTCCGATTATTTTTAAGCCTTATTGAAATATGATGACGTTGGTGTGGTATAGCACTGAATGGATCTAACAGCAAGACGAGTCTTTATGCTATCTACTGAAAGACGAGGTCTTGATAATTAATTTTTTAATCAATGTACGTTAGCATTGAGCATACGATATTGAGTATCTACTACTTTGACTTACCAAAGGTGCGGGTTTTTCGTCACCCAACGATCCAGGTATATTGGGTAGTGGTGATCATTGTCTAGTGGTGTTAGGATTGCTATTATGTTGAATCGTGCGCGAGAAGAGTCTCGTCTGATAACATCCACAAGAGGAGCTCGAAACAAGGTTTTATTATTCTGAAAGCTAGTTGGAGTTTAATTATTCTATGAATAATAAATAAGAGTTTCTTGCTAAGTCCACTCTTGGAGAATAAAATATGTTAATTAATTAAGTCCATAGTAGACATTAATTA
This sequence comes from Salvia splendens, assembly GCF_004379255.2. Taxonomy (NCBI): domain Eukaryota; kingdom Viridiplantae; phylum Streptophyta; class Magnoliopsida; order Lamiales; family Lamiaceae; genus Salvia; species Salvia splendens. The sequence continues at coordinate 19,267,754 of NC_056053.1, read as the reverse complement.
ATTAATGGATGTTTCTATCTTAAGCGCGGGAAATGAATTAAACAAATAAAAGGAAACCCGGAATACTTGTAATTTCGGATTTGGAAAGGCAGTGCAATATTACTTGTGTAGTGGCTGCTTATAATATTCCAATATAAGCTTATATTAAATTGTGAGTTCAATTTAATTAGTAAAAAGCTAATTGGGTGATGCAATGTCCAAATTCTTCCTTAGATCCCTGACTGAGCCCAATATGTGACTTAATGTAAATAGGAGAATAAAGGAGACAGAAGACATAATTATTATTGCTAGAATTTTCGTCCCCCTCTAGAAAGAGAGAGAATTCAAAAATTGCTCCCTCCATGAGCTGAGTTATGTCTTCATTATTCGAGTCCTAGTATTCTGGTGAGATTTGCCCACACAAATATCAGTATACAGTCCGGGACACCAGTCAAAAGATCAGAGGTCGAGTACTGAAGATCTTCACGTGGAGACGGAGCAAGCCATCATCGATTCTTGATTGAATCAACGAGGTAAATTGGCTAATTCCGTAGTGAGCATGTTTTAGGGATTTTATATGCTAAAACATGTTTTAATTCAAGTTATAAGCATGATACATGTGATAATTACGCGAATAGAATTTGTCTAAATAATCTGCTAAATAGATCATTTTATGTGATCGGATCTCGTGCACGCTTCCGCTGCCAACCCCTTCAGATATATCCTCCACATTTGACCCACCTTTCTCAGCCATGATTCAAAATAAAGAAAAAGAGAACAAATGGGAAATACGCAGAACCTAGGATGAACCTAGGCTCTGATACAATGAAAGAATAGCAGAGGAATTGATATAGAAGATAAAGAGAGACTGCATATTTCCAGAAATAGTATGTTCATTCATTGTGATTGGAATTACGTGCTGCACACATATATATAGCTACACTAGGAATAATACTCTACCATCACAAGCAATAGAAGAGTGACAACACAACAAATTTAACTGCCTTGGACCACAAGAGCGAGCTGGCCACCCTCTCTTGCTGCCAACGTTTTAGGTGGTCCCAAGAGCACATCTTTCCAGCTCTTCATGCTGTGAGTAGATGCCACGTCCTTGACTGAAGGATCTTCATTTTCACATTTAGCATCAACATTAGGATTGAGAGCAAGCTTCACTTTAGTTTCAGCTTGCTTGAGAGTGCATAGGCTAACACTAGTACATGCGTTTGAGGAGCTTGATGAGTTCGTAAGTTCTTGTATCTCTACCAGAGTAGAGGCAAAGATCTAGAGCAGTTAATCCATCCTGAGCAAGAACGGAATTGGGGAAGAAAAATAAGATGCATAAATAGAGCTGAACGAATAACATTTATAAAAATGGAAGTGCATTTCACAGCCGATGACAAAAATAAGCACCTCATGCTATTTCTCATAGGATGACTACTATGAAGATTGAAGAGTAGCTTTGAAATTTCAAGACTAATCTCTGAAGCACAAATAATACCAATAATCTACTTATCATTTCCTCCCAAAGATCTTACCTTGTTCTTTAGAGATTTATCAGCTCCCTTGATCAGCAAAAGCCTCAGTATATCTGTCCTACGGGATTGCACTGCTAAATGCAATGGTGTCCATCCATCCTGTTAGTAATACGAGAAAAAGAAAAAATTAAACTCAGGGTACCACTTAAAAATGAGTCAATATAGGTAGCTTACATTATCTTGAAGATTTATGTCAACATTGTACAATAACAAGATCTTTATCATCTGACTAGAAGCTGCGAAGACAGCATAGTGCATTAAGGTAGCTCCCTCCTGTTGTAGCGAAAAAAATAACTCAGAAACAATACTAAAGCCAATAGTTCTTCCACAGCTTTGACAGTGGTAAAAACAAGGAGATAACATGTACAAATATTTGGAACCGAAGAATGATAAACTAAATAGTTGGTCCATAGTGAAGTTGACTACAGAGCTGAAGCATCTAGCGAAATGATACTGTAGTTGGTTTCTATTGCCAATTTTGTCATGAATAAGTTAATTCTCATGTTTTATCCAGAGGCAGGGCCTACAGTGTATGATATGCAGTAGCATGACATCTTCTTAATCACAATATATGTTCCTAAGGTCCTAAAAACAAGAGACTTTAACTTACATTGTCACGAACAAATGGATTTGCTGATTCTCTCAAAAGGAAGTTAAAAATAGCCTGCTTCTTGGCAAGAATTGCTTTGTGAATTGCAGTCAATCCATTCTGTAGGAAAAGGGACCACAACAACAAACTGGGATTAGCAGCAAGATTGAGATAATGACATCCTTCCTGGTAGATACTATTACAAGGGAATAGGAATCCAGCAACATGGGAATTCAGTCGCACTTTACCTTGTCTGGGGTATTAATATCAAGGTTGTGCTTTAACAAAGAATCAACGAGGTAAAATTCTCCCGCGGCAACAAGGGTATGCACAGGATGCCATTTCCCCTGAAAAAATTAATTGGCACCCTGAATTAGCACACATATGCTAAAATAGCAATATCATTGTATCCTGGCATCTGAGAATCATTAGAAACAAGAGAAATTTGACCATTGAAATGTTAGGGACGTCTCGATATATCCACATTTACACGACATTACACTATTTTCTCCCAACACAAGAGTCACAAGCCATGAGATACTCACCGAGGTAGCAACTGCTACATCAGGAACCCGCCTATTCATCATTGCCTTCTCTTCTTGTGAGAACAATTTACGAGTGCCTTCAATAAAATTGCAATCACAGGGAAATGAATATTAGAGATAAGAAAGACCAAAGAGGCATGTAGATAGTGAGATAAGTACAATACAAGCACCAGATAATCCACCACATTTCCTAGGATGACAGTTATGAGTGGCCGGTAGAATTATCTTAAGCAGTTGAAACTTATTTATCACAAGTCATAAGCCTCATAACATTACCATTCATACAACTGAGATTCATATTCAATATGTGACTGCTAATCTTCAAATACTTATGTTTACATATCAAGGCTACTATCGTACACTACGAACCCAAGAAAACTAGATCACCTCGGCTCCTACACTTAATCTTTCGAGTACTAAACACTCTCCTACCTCCCCTCCGTGGGAAGATTGTGCATGCAGGATAATGCCATACACTTCTCCGGGCTTATAACAGAGGAAAATCCCAATTTTTTACCAAGATCGTCATAATTCCACACAGATAAGATGACATAACTTCAATTACAGTTCCCAAATCTCAATTATCAAGTCTAAAGACCAAAACAACAATGACATCACAAATGCACAAGATCAATTCCCGTCACAAAATCAATGTTTATGCGCTAATTCAACACAAAACCAAACAACAAGCTGCAGCAAATATACCTTGAGATTTATTAACAGCGCCGCTCTCATACTTGCCACTACTGAAAAACGCAGAAACATCCTCCAATCCTCCTCCATACACTGTCAGCCTCGGATTCCTCGGCGCCACTCTACCTCCACCAACCTCTTCATTTGCCTCTTTCCGAGGCTCAATCTCCCTAAAATACTCCTTCTTCGGATTATCAAGCACCACGGGGCTCAGCTGCTTTATCTTCTCCTGCTTAATTTTCTCAAATTTCTCCAGCCTCGCTTGCTCAATTTCATCCTGCCCCTCCGAATTCAGAGGCATCAGAGCCTGCCTCCGCTTCATCACCCGCGTGCCGTACTCCAATTCCTGCGCCATCTTCCGTCGCTCCTTCTTTGAGATGTTCAATTCCTTCTGCACATCCAGCCACTCCTCCGGAATTAGGTTTTCCGCGGCGACATCCGCGTCTTTGTTGGCAGTCGATGTAGTGGAGCGCCTAGAATTGGTGGTGATTTCAATAAACGGGTCGTTGAAAATGCCCTCTTCGTAGACGAGGCAGTCACCGATGGCAGGTTCTTCGTCGTCTTCGTCTTCATCCTCGTCTTGTGGGCGAGGTGGTGAAACGGAGGCGTAGAGAGGTTGGAAAGTTGAGTGCAGGTGCTTGAGGGCGTGATTGTGGTTTGGTCTGTGAAATTGGATGGTGCGAGAGTGGGAAAGGGGGGAGATTGGGAGGAGAGGGAATAGTAGAGGAAGGTTTTGGGGGTTTTGCTGAATTGTTGATGTCCAAATTGCTGAGGACGCCATGGCTGTGTTACTGTGTAGGTGTGAGGAGAGGGGATATGATAACTTTTGGAGTAAACTTTCACGATTTATAAAAAAAAAAAAAACAAACTTTGCACGATTTATAGGCATGTGAAATTAAGTTTTACTTGTGCTAAAAATTGACTGAATAAGTGTGTGAAAAACCTTGACTCGATTTATAATGTATGTATGCTTTGATCACATAAATGCTTGTATAAACTCAAGCAAGTATGGTTTCAAAATCCTAAAGTCAGTTGCTTGAAAAATGTTGGAGGCAAGCAAAGGATAAGAGCCAAAACAAAAAAAAACAAAGCAATCCTTCATGATGAGGAACACTCCGAGTAGGTGAGCTTGCCTTTGTCTTGGGAGATTTTGCCACATTCTAACTTAGTTAGTGTTGCATCATCTGGTGATACAATGGAGTATAAAATATTACTACAAGTGAGTAGATGAGTGATTGTGTGAAATTGAGCGTGTGTTCCACACTGAATAAGGTGCCTGATGGAGTACGTACTAAACAAGCCCAACAGCAGTAAAGCCCATCAGCCTAAAGCCCAAGAAAGAGTATCAGTTCGGCATGACTAAAGAGTATCAGTCCGGCACAACCAAAGAGTATCAGTCAGGCATGACTAAAGAGTTCAGTTCGGCACAACCAAAGAGTTCGGCCCCAGCCTACAGCTCGGTAAAAGCCAACTAATCAAACTCTGCTCTCAGGTCGGCATCAAGCTCTACTCTCAGATCGGCAAAAGCTGCTCGGCAATAATTCAGCAGTTCGGTCTCAGTATTCGACCGAACTGGGAGATAGTGGACTCATGCAGAACCTCCACGACCTCCACTACACCCACGATCTATTTAGTGGTGTCAAGCAGTCATTAACTCTTGCAGGATAGTGGACCCATGCAAGGTCGCCACGACCTCCACGACATCCACTACCTAATAAGTGCTGCATGCCACGATCTTGGTTCAATGTATAAATAGAACCTAGGTCAGATAGATAGTTTTTTCTTCTGTTAACTTCTGTTAAGCTCTCTAGAGAGAAAATAGCGAATAGCAAGTCTGTATTGTTAGCTGTAGAAAACAGATCAAGCAATACAACTCTGCCCTCTTTTCTTCCCGTGGATGTAGATTTACCTCAGTAAATCGAACCACGTAAATCTCTGTGTGTTGATCTTCTTTCATTTTTACGAGCATTCATCACCATCAAAAATTCGCCGCCTCATCACTGGCGCCGTCTGTGGGAAACAGAGAACAAAATTTGTGATAAAGCGAATTTTTGACCCTTTTCCACCCCAAAAAATGCATACCAGATCACATAACACTCATAATACCGTTCGTGATAACCGTGAGGAAGCTAGTCCAGCTCGCAGGTCTGAAAAACGGCCTCGGGAGACATCTACCTCCGGTTCTCACGAAGAAGGAGCAAGCCACTCCAGGAGTCATCGCACCGAGTCTTCCCAGCAGCCCAATTTAAATGAAGCTGTCAAGCTGTTCTTGGCCGAGAAGCAGGAGGAGTTCTTAACCTTCCTGCAGAAGAGCCAACAGCCGGAGAAGACAACGGCGGATTCTCCCTCCTCATCCAGACATGAAAGTCACTACCGCAGTAGTGACGTGTCTTCCAGGAGAAAGAATCCTCAACCTCAACATGCTCCTGCTCCTCCTCGGTACCGGAACCACAGGAGAACTCCATCTCCTCCGTACCGAAGAGATGTCGGGTTCGCCATGTACGGAGCATTAAAGACTCCGTTCTCGGACGATATTACCCGAACTCCTTTGCCTCGGAACTACCGGACACCGTCAATGACTTATGACGGGCTGGAGGATCCTCATGACTTCCTGGGACGCTATCAATATAATATGGCGAACCAGGGTCTCAATGAGGTCCACATGTGCAAGCTGTTCCCCGAGCTGCTCATCGGGAACGCCAGAAGGTGGTTCGACAGCCTTCCTCAAGGCAGCATCAGATCCTACCGAGATCTCATGGATGCTTTCCACAGGAGGTTCTTTCAGAAAGCGGAAGCCCGAATCACTTCGGCTCAGCTGCTTTCTATACGTCAAGGTCGCGACGAAAAGATCAGCGACTTCCTGACGAGATTCCATAAGGAATGCCTACAAGTAGATAATCTCAACGATCTGCTTGTCATCTCGGCATTCCAAAATGGAATCCTGCCCGGAGCTCTCTACAGAAAGCTCGTTGAGTGCGGTCCGCAGACAGCTCAGGAAATGTGGGACATTGCGGACCAGTTTTCTCGTGCGGATGAGGCAGACCGTCGAAAACGGTCGTTAGACAGCTCATCCCAAGGAGACAAAAGGAAGCCCGATCAAAGCGACCAGGTGCTTCCTCGCCGAACTCCTTTTGAAAGAATTCAAAGGGCACCGGTACAAGGCAGATTGGGGCCACGTCTCAATCCTGAGAAGCCGCCCGCTCAGTTCGTACCATTAAACAAGTCAAGAGCGGAAATTTTCGAACTACATTCCGATATGTTCGAAAAACCAAAGCGGATGACGAAATCAGCCGCACGGCGACTTCAGGATCAATATTGCTCCTTCCATCAAACCCACGGTCACGATACCGAGGAGTGCCGAGATTTGGCTGCAGGTATTGATGTTCTTGTGAAAACAGGAACGTTAAAAAAATACCAAAGCAAGCAGCCGAAAAAGAACAAAAGGCAGAGAAGTGCGAACTGCAATCCTCAGGATCCGAAAAGGCATGAGGATCCCGAAGACGACGACGAGCCGCAATACGATGGAGTAATCCTGACTATTGATGCTCTCCCAGCCGGGAAGACTAAGTCGTCCCTAAAAGCAGAACGCAGAGGTTCCAATCAAGAGGAACCAACACATAAAAGGCTGAAGAAAGACGAAGTGATTACATTTTCAGATGCCGATCCCGTCCCAGCCATCTCTCCTCACCAAGACGCTATTGTCATTCAAGCCGGGGTGGCAAACAAACTGGTCCACAGAGTATTTGTGGATACAGGAGCGTCAGTCAGCATTCTTTTTAAAGAATGTTTCGATAAAATGGAAGTGGATCCAGCTCGGCTCAGTCCGGCTCCACTTCCTCTGAAAAGTTTCGCCCAGGAGGACACCCGCCCTGAAGGTATTATCAGCCTTCCGATCACGGTGGGAAAAGCGCCTACAAGCTCCAATACGATGATCGAGTTCTTTGTGGTGAAAGCTCGGTCTCCGTACAACATCATCCTGGGGAGGGATTGGCTCAACACAGTTCGGGCCGTTTGCTCTACTTATCACCTCACCATCAAGATCCCCACTAAAGGTGGGATAGCGGTCATCCGAGGTGATCAAAAAAGAGCAAAAGAATGTCTGCAGATTGCGCTTAAAAGTGCCGAGCAATCAGTTCGGCACCATCAAGCATAGCAATCACAGCAACCGGAGTCGGAGGCAAGCGAGATGACCGAAGTCACTTCAGAGCCGAACTCAATGACCGTTCAGTTATACGAAGATGATCCATCCAGAACGGTCAAGGTCGGCTTCGCAGGAACGCCTCTACTCCGGGAAAAGACCATTCAGCTCCTCAAGGAGTACAAAGATGTCTTTGCATGGTCTCCGTTGGACATGACCGGAGTGCCCCCCGAGGTAATCACTCATCGGTTAAATATTGATCCTTCAATCCGGCCAGTAAAACAGAAGCAAAGACTCTTTGCGGCAGAAAGAAGCCAAGTCATCCATGACGAAGTCCGCCAATTACTAAAAGCGGATGTACTATTCGAGGTGAAATATCCTTCTTGGGTGGCCAATCCTGTGATGATCAAGAAAAAAGGAGGAGGATGGCGGATGTGCATAGATTTTACCGATCTAAACAAGCACTGTCCAAAAGATTGCTATCCCCTTCCGAATATAGATAAAAAAGTAGAAGCTTTGATCGGCTTCGAAATTTTCTGTTTTCTTGATTTATACAAAGGATATCACCAAGTGTTGATGGATGAGAGTGACGCTCCGAAAACAGCTTTCATTACCGATTTCGGCATTTTCGCTTATAAAAAGATGCCATTCGGTTTAAAGAATGCCGAAGCCACTTATCAAAGGATGGTAGACAAGCTTTTTCGGCACCTAATCGGGAAACAGGTTGAAGTGTATGTCGACGACATAGTTGTCAAAAGCAAAAGCACTTCGGAGTACGAAGACAACCTCAAATCCACTCTCGACGTGCTCCGAAAAGCCAACCTCAAACTCAACCCCCAAAAATGTACCTTTTTGGTAGATTCAGGAAAATTTCTGGGTTGTTGGGTTTCAAAGGACGGACTCAAGGCAAACCCTTCAAAAGTTCAAGTCGTTCAAAACATGGCAATGCCGAAGTCCATACATGACGTGCAAAGGCTAACCGGATGTCTAGCCGCACTGAATCGATTCCTTTCCCAAGCAGCCGAAAAGCAACTGCCGTTCTTCAAAGTGTTGAAAAAAGCACCAAAGTTCGAGTGGGGAGCCAAGCAGAAAAAGGCCTTTGACGAGCTCAAAAGTTATCTAGCCAAGCTTCCTATTCTCTCTGCTCCAACCGAAGCCGAAGTAATATTCTTATACTTAGCGGCATCAGATCAAACCATCAGCGCGGTGCTTGTACGAGAAGAAGGCCTAAAGCAGTTTCCCATCTACTTTACAAGCCGAGCATTAAGAGGTCCAGAAACAAGGTATCAACCTCTGGAAAAAATTGCTCTGGCGTTAGTAAATGCAGCAAGGAGACTGCGGCCATACTTCTATGCTCACAAGGTATGCGTCTTAACCGATCTGCCTCTTCGGCAAGTTTTGACCAAGCCAGAAGCATCAGGCAGAATCGCCAAATGGGCCATAGAGCTGGGAGAACACTCAATCGAGTACCTACCTCGGAAAGCCATCAAGGGACAAGCCTTGGCAGATTTTCTTGCAGAGGCCAAGTTCGATCAAGCAATCCCTGTCATTGCCGAACAGAAAAAGTCTGCCAATGCCGAACTAGCACAGCCCTTGGAATCCGAAGTAGAGCCGCCAGACTGCTGGAGCGGATTCGTAGATGGAGCTTCAAACAAGATAGGAAGTGGAGCCGGAATTTTACTCGTCGCTCCCGACGGACACGAGGTAACCTACTCACTTCGGTTCCTATTCCCCACTACTAATAATGAAGCCGAGTACGAAGCCCTCCTGGCCGGACTCCAGTTAGCGCAAAGTCTGCTCGTCAAATCTCTCAAAGTCCATTGTGATTCACAAGTCATAGTAAATCACATGTTGGGAACAAGTGAAGCCCGTGACGAGAGAATGAAGAAGTATTTGGACAAAGCGCAAAGCATCAGCCGAAGTTTCTCCTATTTTCGGATAATCCGCGTTCCCAGAGCGGAAAATAGCCGAGCAGATACCTTAAGTAAGTTGGCCTCAGATCCGAGCTCAAAGGCGGAAGAATTAATGCATCGAAGCATTGATGAAGCCGAGGTACATTCAGTATCCAGCTCGCCGAACTGGATGACGCCGATCTTGCAGTATCTGGATCAAGGACAATTGCCCGAGGATAAGAGAGAAGCTCGGAAGATCACGTGCCGAGCACTTCGGTACGAACTTCATGAAGGAGTCCTCTTTAGAAAGTCTTACCTCCAGCCGTTATTGCGGTGCGTAGGACCAGAAGAGACGGACTACATCCTCAGAGAAGTTCATGAAGGATCGTGCGGCAGCCACATCGGAGCTAGAGCTTTAGCTAAAAAAGTTCTAAGATGGGGATATTATTGGCCAACCTTGGTACAAGAAGCAGTGCAGCTCGTCAAGACATGCCCGAAGTGCCAAATCCATGCAAATATCCCAAGGATGCCGCAGACCGATCTATCCACTATGCAAAGTCCTTGGCCTTTCATGCAATGGGGCATAGACATAGTGGGACCACTTCCTCAAGCTCCTCGGCAAATGAAATTCCTAATCGTTGCCGTGGACTACTTTACGAAGTGGGTGGAAGCTGAACCATTAGCTACGATAACGAGCTCGAAGGCATTGGATTTCGTCTGGAAGAACATAGTGTGCCGATTTGGCATACCCCACATCCTCAACTCGGATAACGGGACTCAGTTCACCGACAAGACGTTCAAGAATTGGTGCCAAGAGCTGAATATTCAACAGCGGTTCACTTCGGTCTCTCATCCACAAGCAAACGGACAAACGGAGGTAACAAATCGTATCCTGGTGAAAGGGTTAAAAGCTCGGTTAGAACAAGCCAAAGGACAATGGGTAGAAAATCTCCCTCAAGTCCTATGGTCCTACCGAACTACACCCACAACCTCCAACGGTGAAACTCCGTACAGTCTGGTATACGGCACTGAAGCCGTGATTCCGGTGGAGATCGGCGTACCCAGTCCCCGAACTCTAAATTTCTCAGCAGAAATGAATGACGACGGACTGAAAGCTGAGCTAGATCTTGCCGAAGAAAGAAGAGAATTGGCATGCATAAAAGCAGCCAAGTACAAGGAGCAAGTAGCCCGGTATTACAACCAAAGGGTGAAGAAGCTGCAATTTCAAGTGGGAGATCTCGTCTTGAGAAACAACGAAGTAAGCCGAGCAGAAAAGCTGGGCAAGCTCGAACCCACATGGGAAGGTCCGTATCGGGTGTCAGAAGTCCTCGGCAAAGGGTCTTATAAATTGGCTCACATATCAGGAGAACAGGTACCCCGAACATGGCACATTTCCAACCTCAAAAAGTTCCATTTGTAAGAGACAGTCCGGTCAGTCTGTCTTGTGTCTAGTTCGGTCCTAAGGCTATGTGCGTTTTTTGTCTCTGTGCTTTATTTGGCTTACTTGGTTTTTTTTTTTTTTTTTTGTCTCTGTGCGTTTTTGTCTGTCTGTTTCGTCTGTCTCTGTGCGTGTCGTCTCTTACAAATGTTACTGAGGTATCTTGTTCTTCGAAGGCTGATCCCCTTCTTAGAACATGTACAAGCCAACGATTGTGCGTCAAAGCTTCTACAGAAGATACAAGACCACAATTCAGCTTAAACAAGCAGTTCGTCTGAAACGAGCTGCAACAAGCCAACAATTGTGAGTCAAAGCTTCTACAGAAGATACAAGACCACAATTCAGCTTAAACAAGCAGTTCGTCTGAAACGAGCTGCAACAAGCCAACCATTGCGAGTCAAAGCTTCTACAGAAGATACAAGACCACAATTCAGCTTAAACAAGCAGTTCGTCTGAAACGAGCTGCGATAAGCCAACGATTGCGAAGTCCAAGCTTCTACAGAAGATACAAGACCACAATTCGGCTTAAGAATCAAGCACTTCGTCTGAAACGAACTGCAACAAAAGTCTGATTCTCGCGATAAAACTTGCCTGAATTACGACTAGGGAAAGTCCGATCCACGCGATAAAACTCGCCGAATTAGGACAAGGGAAAGTCCGATCCCCAAATTAGGACAACGGAAAGTTCGATCCGAGCGATAAAACTCGCCAAATTAGGACACAAACCAAGTCCGGTCAAAGAAGAGTTCACTTCATCAGACCGAGGACAAACATCAACTTACCCCGTACCTTTATCCAGAATGCCGAAGTGATTCACTTCACTTTCCGGAGGGGGTAGTGATGGAGTACGTACTAAACAAGCCCAACAGCAGTAAAGCCCATCAGCCTAAAGCCCAAGAAAGAGTATCAGTTCGGCATGACTAAAGAGTATCAGTCCGGCACAACCAAAGAGTATCAGTCAGGCATGACTAAAGAGTTCAGTTCGGCACAACCAAAGAGTTCGGCCCCAGCCTACAGCTCGGTAAAAGCCAACTAATCAAACTCTGCTCTCAGGTCGGCATCAAGCTCTACTCTCAGATCGGCAAAAGCTGCTCGGCAATAATTCAGCAGTTCGGTCTCAGTATTCGACCGAACTGGGAGATAGTGGACTCATGCAGAACCTCCACGACCTCCACTACACCCACGATCTATTTAGTGGTGTCAAGCAGTCATTAACTCTTGCAGGATAGTGGACCCATGCAAGGTCGCCACGACCTCCACGACATCCACTACCTAATAAGTGCTGCATGCCACGATCTTGGTTCAATGTATAAATAGAACCTAGGTCAGATAGATAGTTTTTTCTTCTGTTAACTTCTGTTAAGCTCTCTAGAGAGAAAATAGCGAATATCAAGTCTGTATTGTTAGCTGTAGAAAACAGATCAAGCAATACAACTCTGCCCTCTTTTCTTCCCGTGGATGTAGATTTACCTCAGTAAATCGAACCACGTAAATCTCTGTGTGTTGATCTTCTTTCATTTTTACGAGCATTCATCACCATCAAAAATTCGCCGCCTCATCAGTGCCTCAAATAAAGGTTGAAGTCCGACGCCAAAGCATTCTTCAGAACAACTGAGAGAAGAATCGTTATTGATTCCATCGGAAGTTGAGTCACCAATTTTCTTTAATCAGAGAAGAATCGTTAGTGATTCCATCGGAAGTTGAGTCACCAATTTTCTTTTATTAAAATCGAAAGATGAATAGTACTCCCTCCGTTCCCTCATAGTTGAGGCGAAACTTTTCGGCGAGTTTAAAAAAAAGACGTTGAGTGTATTAAATAAATATATAAAAAAAAGTAAAAAAGGGAAAAACGTAGAGCGAATAAAGTAAAAAGTGAATAAATTAGAGAAAATAAGTAAGAAAGAGAAGAAGTTTACTATATATGAAAATTACTCAACTGTCACGACCACATCTCCCTAGTCAAAGAAAGTGTAGCTTTACCGCGACTAAAACATACTGAAACTGTCTCAACTCATCATAAGATGCTTAAATCAAAAGAAACATTGTCTGAAGTGTGTTGAGGGTACAAATCATGCTGAATCAGAGTAGTTATGAGAAATTGTCTTTGTTAAATGAATGTTCTGAATTTGCGCAACGGAAGAGTACCAAGACAGATGTAGTATGTATGAAGACACACTACACCCGCTACCTTCCTACTTATTTGGTCTTCTGTCCCAACACCTCCTCGGCTTTGACAGCGATCAACCTGCACATTAAAGAAAACAAAATGCAGGGCTGAGTACTTGATGCACTCAGTGGGCTCATGCCGAAAACTGTTTTCTTTTAGTTGTCAGCCAAGCTGAGTGAACGCGGGGTTTTACTGAAAATTTATCCCGGTCACTAAAATCTGTTATTTCTTTCTGAAAATAGACTGCAGTCTCTTAAACTTCTGATGATATGCCATATCAGTTGCGTGAATCGGGAATGTGGCCACATTCCACGACCACTGGGCCGGCCAACCTGGCGCTAGCTCACGACCCACGAACCGGCCAACCTAGCGCTAGCTCACGGTTCCTATGTGTACACTAGTCCGAGTAGGATTTACTGACCTACTGGGACCCGAATTCGATTTAACTGGGTTGGCATAGCCAACAGATAGGCAATCATAAAACAAAACATGGCATGACAACTCATTCAAATAATCATGTTTTCACATAAAACACGCTTTAAAAGAAGGAAGAGAAAGAAAGCCCACCTCAATTGCTTAAACTTTTGCAAAACGGGTGTTTTCCTTGTCCTGAGACTACTCGTCGAGCGATGACGTTCCTTTACAAAATTTAATATACTCAAATTAGGCTTTTAAAGAAATGCTTATCTTGCATGAATGCATGCCTAAGCGTGTGCTCTTTTATTTTATCCCTTTCTTTCAAAATCTAGAAATCTTAGTTCTGTAATTAAATCGGGGATTTAATTTATTCGGAAACTGGCCGAACTGTGTGGGTATGCTACACTTCCCAAATTAGTTTCTTAAGTATTTTGAAATACTTTCTGTGACTAACGGAATTTATCAACTGTTTATTTACTGGAAACTATTCCATCACGGCTAAATAAATCCCCTTTTCTTCCGTGGCTTAGGGGAAAAAATTCCGTTACACTTTAGAATTATTCTAAGGTAAAGGCTCCAATTAAAATAATGGCCAAGAAATAAATTCCCAGGCCCAGTTTAGGAATCAAATATTCCTGCCCAGAATGTATACTTTTTCTTTAAAGCAAAAAGGCCCAGCTTTTCTTCTTCTCTCTTTTTTTTATATGGCCCAAGTGAATTAAATTTGAATGGCCCAACTCACTTATAATTCAATGGGTAAAGCCCAAATGCTACTTGCTCCATCGGTTCCTCCCCTCTCTTTCAATTCCTCAAATCCATTTGCAAAGGGAGGCGGAATCCTAGCCGCTCCCCCTCCTCTTCTCTCGGTGAGACCACCGTTTTGCCGTCACCTTCTGACCGCGGTCGACCGGGGCTGCCGTAGTCACTCCCGGCGCGTCTTCCTCCAACCATCGCGCTCCCTCCGTCGCTTCACGGCTCGCGGTGCCTCTCGCGATGACATCGGTATACGACATCACCGCCACCGCCCGCCGTCGAGGATGAACAGCCGTCTCGCTGCAGCCGTCGCCGATCTCTTGGCGGATCTGTAGAGCTGCCGCCTTGTCTCCGGCTTCTCGATGAGCAGGACCGTCGTCTGCGACGATGCTCAGCCCGACTCTCTCCGTCGTCGCACCGGAGATCTCCTCGCCGGACAACCCCTTGGTCAAGCTAAGTCTTTTTCTTCCATCCCCTTTACTCATTTCCTTGTGTTGTGGCAGTTGCCACATGTTTATCTAGGTTTCTGAATTTTGGAAGTCTAAGATATAGATGATGTTCGTATTTGATCCTGTGGGGACTTGTTATTGTAGCTATTTGTTGGTTTTGAAGCCAAACTCCATGTGTGATTCTACTAACAGGATTGTCGAGCCTAAGTTTGTGTCATGTCTGTTCAAGTGATTATTTCATACACTTGAATACCAACAGTGGGTGTTGAAATGTTCGAAAATAATTCTTGAGCATCTATGCTCCTAGGTTCTCATGTTCTAGCTATATGCTTGCTCTAAATGATGCATTTATAGTGTTATGAGGATTACCTCTTGGGAATGTGTTGGTTTGAAGCTGTCGGTCTCTGGCTGTGCTTAGAACCGAGCTCTCTGTTCACAAAGTGATCCTCTTCACTTCTTACTTGTTATCTATCTGAGTGGAAGGTGTTGTGGTGTGGTATAGTGTAACCGAGGGGTTTACATGTGTATATATACATATATCTTGTAACTGAAAACTGCAAAAGCTGAGTGTTGGCTGGAAAAAGGAATCCACAGGCTGTACTCTGAGCCCCTGATTTCTCTCTAACTGATTTTGGTGGCTTATGGGGGTGTACTCGTGAAATGAATGGGCTTACACCTTTGTTTGTTAACCTTATTGTAGAGTCCTTCAGGCCTTATCTGCTACTGTGCATTCACTGCATTTTTGTGCCTCTTTTTGCAGGTACAACCGTGAGTGGCAGCCATTGCATCTGGGGTGACTGACCCCTGCAGCTGCTGGACTGAAGTGCAAGGCCCAACGTCTGTTCCCTCTTTTCTTTGGCTGCAGTGTACAATAGAGTACAGCCGACTGTGAGCAGCCTTGCAGTGTGCGGTTGTTGGAGAGGGGTTTACTAGCTGATCTTGCCCTTCTCGGGCTTGTCTAAAAATCCGGGGCCGAGACGGCCCGGTGACGAAGGCCAAAGTAGTTGTTAGGGATTTCCAAATGTAATAGCGTAGCTCGACTTTTATTTTCGTCGTCAAAGTTTGTAATTTTAGCTTGAGATTCTGAAAAAAAAAAGTAACTGTACTCCTTTTCAAGAAATAAAAATACTCCATCAAACTTTAAAAAGTTCTAGTATTTTATTTCATAACTCCCGAGAAATCTAAGTCTCGGCTATTACATTCTACCCCCCTTAACAAAAATTTCGTCCCGAAATTTTGTCTCGGTTAGGTAGAAAGTTGTGGGTACTTCTCTTTCATCTGGTCCTCGAGCTCCCACGTCGCCTCCTCGCGGCCGTGATGCTTCCATAGGACTTTCACTGTTACAATATTTTTATTCCTCAACTCTTTAACTTTTCTGTCCAGAATTGCTTCTGGCTTTTCTTCATAGCTCAAATCTGGTTCTAACACCATCTCTTCTTGGTGTACTATGTGTTTGGGGTCAAACACATATTTTCTCAACTGTGATACATGAAACCCATTGTGAACATTCCCGAAGCTGGGCAGAAGCGCTAATCTGTACGCCACAGGGCCGACTGTTTCTAGGATCTCGTAAGGTCCGATAAAACGCGGTTTTAGCTTGCCCCTGACGCCAAATCGGGTTATCCCTTTCGATGTGGACACTTTCAGAAAAACCTTGTCCCCTGCTTTGAACTGTAGATCCGTTCTGCGAACATCTGCATAGGACTTCTGTCTATCTTGAGCTTCTTTGATTCTTCCTCGGATCTGTCGAACGATTTATATCATTTCCTCTACCGTGTCTGGTCCGAGAATCCTTCTCTCACCAACTTCATCCTAGTAAAGTGGTGATCTACACTTTTTTCCATAGAGTGCCTCATACGGGGCCATATCAATAGTTGCCTGGTAACTGTTGTTGTAAGCAAACTCTATAAGTGGAAGTACTGTCTCCCAGCTTACTTCACGGTCAAGCACTACGGCTCTTAACATGTCTTCCAGTGTCTGAATCGTCCTTTCGAACTGTCCGTCCATCTGTGGATGGAATGCTGTGCTGAAATTCAACCGAGTGCCTAACTCTCGCTGTAGGCTCATCCAAAATCTAGAAGTAAATTTTGAATCTCGATCTGAGGTGATCGTTACTGGCACGCCATGCAGGCGCACGATCTCTTGCACATAAATTTGTGCCAACTTGTATGATCCGTATGTGATACGAATTGGTATGAAGTGAGCACTTTTGGTGAGGCGATCTATAATTACCCAGATGGCAGTGTTTCCTCGCTGTGATTTTGGCAATCCTGTCACAAAATCCATTGCTATATGCTCCCATTTCCATTCTGGAATCTCGAGAGGCTGCAACTTCCCATAGGGGCGTTGATGTAAAGCCTTCACTTGCTGGCAAACCAGGCATCATTCTACAAACGAGGCTATGCTTCTCTTCATGTCATCCCACCAAAATTGCTTCTTCAAGTCCTGATATAACTTCGTACTTCCAGGATGGGCAATGTAGGGCGTCTCATGAGCTTCACTCATGATCTCATTCCTAAGCGCATCATCGTTGGGTACGCATAGTCTTCCTTCAAAGTGAGAGCGTTATCCGCCTCTTCGCGGTAACTATCTCCTGTTCCAGACCCCACTATGAGACGAACCTTTTCTAGGGCCTCATCGCGTCTCTGGGCGTCGATGATTCTGGCTCTTAAATCTGGTTCTATGACCAAGGTGGAAATTCTGCTGTCCACTGTCTCCGGGTCTCTTACTATTTCCAGTCGCATCTTGGCAAATTCCGAGATAAGCTCTTCCTCCTGGGTGAGTAAAGTAGCCATTTGAGGTGCAGTCTTTCTGCTCAAGGCATCTGCTACCACCGCTGCTAATTCCAAGTCGTGCGTTGGGTAGTTCAACTCGTGCGGCCTCAACTGGCGTGACGCATATGCTATCACCTTGCCCTTCTGCATCAGCACGCACCCGAGTCCGACCTTCGATGCATCTGTATACACCACATAGTCGACTCCCGCTTCTGGCTCGGCTAGAACTGGCGCTGTGGTCAATTTTTCCTTTAGCAACTGGAAGCTTGCTTCGCATTCTGGGGTCCAATTGACTTTAACTCTTTTCTTGAGTTGTTGTGTCATCGTCCTTGCTATTTTAGAAAATCCTTCAATAAATCTTCGGTAGTATCCTGCCAGTCCTAGGAAACTCCGAATTTCATTGGGTGTCGCTGGTGACTGCCAACGTTGCACGGCTTCAACTTTAGCGGGGTCCACTCGGATCCCTTCTGCTGTCACTATGTGTCCAAGGAAACTCACTTCGTTAAGCCAGAACTCACACTTGCTAAACTTAGCATAGAGTTTCTCGGCTCTTAACGTCTCTAAGGTGGTCCTCAAGTGTATCCTCGTGTTTCTTCTCGTTCCTTGGGTACATGAGCACGTCGTCTTTAAAAGCTAGGACGACCTTGTCCAAATATGGGCGGAACACGCGGTTCATTAGGTTCATGAACACGGCTGGGGCGTTTGTAAGCCCAAAAAGGCATTACAGTAAACTCGTAATGGTCATATCTGGTGCAAAGTGCAGTCTTAGGTATACCGTCTTGTCGAACTCCCAGCTAGTGATAACCCGATCTCAAGCCCATCTTCGAGAATACGCTGGCTCCTCGCAGCTGGTCGAAGAGGTCGTTGATTCTCGATAGAGGTACTTGTTCTTGAGGGTTAACTTATTTAGCTCTCGATAGTCGATACACATTCGCAAAGTCCCATCCTTCTTCTTCATGAAGAGTACTGATGCGCCCAAAAACGATACACTGGGTCTGATGAAACCCAGGTCTACTTATTCTTGTAACTGGATCTTAAGTTCTTCTTATTTCTTGAGCGCCATTCTATATGGTGACTGAGATAATATGACTGATTCAAGTCATTCCTTTAGTAATTCATTTCGTCTGGGTGATGAAGCTATTTCTAATCTTAGATTTCATCGCCAGGTATTGAGTTCTCTAACGCTTGCATCGATCGTAAAGGTAGTCATTGAGCTGCCATAATGATCTCGTAACCTCTCGCTCAGTTGAGGTAGTCTACTTTTACCGCTTTCAAGGTGCTTTTGAGCTTACTGCGACTCTTTCGTCATGATTTAGTACAGACTTGTTCTACTCGCGTCAATCCTTGAATATTAGTTTAGTGCATGTGGAGGTGTTGGCTTCTTTCTCCCAACGCTACTGTCTCCATGCCCTTTTTGGTTCGACTGAGCGATTCATGGTGAAATAATCTAGCATGACTTTCCAAAGTGATCTAGATCTCGTGTCCAGATTAACACAAAACTCTATCGACAGCTCCTTTCTGAGCTGCTTAATTGAGACGTGGCATATCGTAGAACAATTCGTCGCATTTTATTGCCAACGTTTGCCCTTGCTCTATATTATAGGGCTCTAAATCCTGTTCCCTTGCGATAACTTCTTTTAAAAGGAAAAATTCAATTTTTCCCTTCATAGTAGGGACGGTGAGGGTAGCGGTGCTATCACGCGTTCCTCTTCCCGAATGTCTCTCCAGCTTTAGCTTTTTTTTTTCCTGGCCACCTCTTAGACGAATCCCTTTTGCTGATGGGATTTGTTCCGTCAAACACAAACTACGAATACACTCGTACTTTCTCCATGGCTTTCATTATATGCCCATGATTGAGTCTTTGTTCTTGTGGCTTACTTATCTTACTCGGAGTAAGCATTTTGATCGTTCAAACTACCATATAGGTCTTTTACGTCTTCGGACATCATTTAATCCACAAATATTCCTTGATATTTCTCTACTCAAGGCTAGTTGCTTCTCTATACAACAAAATATTCGATCTTCCACCTGCTGGTCACAAGCGGTACGTAGATTCGAAGTATTTAACGCTTTGCTGTCGGTTATGCGACGCTTCTGGTTGGTGCATCATTTCCTGCACGTGTCTCCATGGGGACGTATTTATTATGCGTATCTGAAAGAAACTGAGACCATGCCTTTTTCTGCTAGCCTCGTATCAATAACTCAATGATTAATCTAATAGTCTTAACTTGGATTATTATTCACACAAGAGAGTATGACTGAAAATCTGAAGGGCTCCTGAATACCCAACTGGACAAGAATAACATCCCTTGTTCAACTTTTATGAATTTTCGTCGATAATCGACCTTGAAGGTAAGTACTGAGTTCATTCAAAGAACTACGTAGCTCAACTGGTTTCCAGGTAAACTCATAGAAGCTGAGGCTCACCCCTGGTGGGAGCTAGAAATAATCATGAGATGGGTCATGAAAACTGGATGGAAATGAATTAACTGTAAATTCCCATAGTAAGCTGCAAAATAGGACAATACAGTTGTCCAATTAAACTGAAAGGATCTGAGCATCAAGGACAGTGGTTCAAACATGTCATCGCCTAAGATGATCAACCACGAAAATTTATAAACGTAGGCGATTGCAATGAAGGAACATTGATCATGTTTCAAAGGCATCTTGATATCAAAATCACATCAATGATTTCATAGGTTCATTAAGGCAACGCACTGAAATGAACTATTCAGAAAAATCAGCTAGGGCAAGCTCATTAGGGAAAGGTGCAATATGCTTGCCTTAACTTCGAGCTGCAGAAAAATTCCGAGACTAGGAATAATACATGTACTGGAATCGAGGTCGAAAAATTTCACCTTTGTAGGATCTCAAAATAGGGAGGTAAAAAGTTCCAGCACCACATGAAATTCCCTGAGGAGAATGTTTAACTGTCTTGATCACTCTGGGGATCACAACGTAAGCATCGTAAGAAAGAAATTTCATTGCATAGGTCCAAGAAATCGAGATATAAATCTCCAATATTGTGGCTCAAAGGAGGCAACAACAAATAACGATGCCTGGAACATAAGAGTATCCCAAATTTGGGAACTGAAACTGAGTCACCGCTTTCCTGAAGAGAATGAAAGTGGCGTACTACTTGCAGAACGTGAGTCAATCAAAGGTCTTAATAGCCGACAGGACATCGTTGTCCCGGAGGTTCAAAGAATGTCTGAGGAATACGCTCAATCCGAAGATCATAGATATGAACAACCGTAGAATTTAGGGTTTACGACTGGAGCTTAAACAGTCAAAACTTTACTCTTTATGTACGATGAGTCAAAAGGACTGCAGTCCATAAGCTGGAAATGAGTCAAACCTCGCACAGAAAAAGGAACACTGACATGGTACTTGCGAGTCAAAACTAGAGTCTGAATAGACGAGGGTATCGTCCTTGGAAGGACTCTTAGAAGGGATTTCATTGGGAATCCAAGTAAGTACTATTGATTATAATCATTGGTTCTAGTTATGTGACACTCCCTTGTTTTACTTGTGGAGCTCGCACATGGTAAACGCGTTCTGGGAAACCATACATTCCAAGATGGGGTTCCTCGTGCTGTTAAACTGATAATCGCAGCTGGATGTCATACTTTCATATCGTTCTCGATAACTTAGAACGCTGATTCTGGTAAAACATTACATTCTCCATCGTGCTTCGTAGCACGCTATAAGTATCGCTTCTGGATCACGTAGCCACTTGGGCTTGTTACGCCACATTAGATCACTTTACTAGATCGCGGGTATGATCTCTTTCCGTGTAGGGATGCATCTCCCGAACAGGCTGGAAAGTAAACTATTTTCGTTATAACTTGGTCTTTGTAAAGACATTGGGAACTTCTTGGTTCATCGTCTAGTATACATATATATATGTATACTATCTGTGTGCTTAAAAGAATGGACTTCCTTTAATTGCTGTCTATAAGTAGTACAATAGTACTTTTTGGCTCGTCTTTTCTTTCTCATAATTCCTTGGAATTTGAAGCTTGCCCAAACTGATGGGTTTTAGTTGGTCTCGTCGCCCTGGAAGGCGGTAACAAATTCTTATTCTGCTAGTACTTGATCCTGAAAGTCTCACCTAAGGTACTTTTCTAAAGCACTCTAGGTTCACATACATAGTCCCCATGACATCTATACATTCATGTCAAGCTCTTTAAACATAAATCACAGATACATTAAGCATATCTCATGCAAAGTATCAGCTAGCACGTTGCGTCTTGCAAACTTTTCAAATAAACATTTTCGTTCCCATTTAGGGCTATGAAATTCTTTTTTTTTTTGAAAATCCCATGAAATTCATTTTCATTCTTAAATGGAAAAAATATTTTTCTTTCTTTAAAAAAAAAATTCTTTTCTGGACGAGCGGGCGTCGACCCCTGTTTCTGCTGCAGTTGATCGTGTCGAGCTGAGGTGTTGGGATCTTGTACTTAACATTCTGTTCATCTTCTAGCCTAGTACTATCTTTTCTGGACTGAGGCTTAGAAGGAAGGTTCTTGGGTCAGAGCGAAAGAAAATTGCTCTGATACCACTCTGTCACGACCACATCTCCCTAGTCAAAGAAAGTGTAGCTTTACCGCGACTAAAACATACTGAAACTGTCTCAACTCATCATAAGATGCTTAAATCAAAAGAAACATTGTCTGAAGTGTGTTGAGGGTACAAATCATGCTGAATCAGAGTAGTTATGAGAAATTGTCTTTGTTAAATGAATGTTCTGAATTTGCGCAACGGAAGAGTACCAAGACAGATGTAGTATGTATGAAGACACACTACACCCGCTACCTTCCTACTTATTTGGTCTTCTGTCCCAACACCTCCTCGGCTTTGACAGCGATCAACCTGCACATTAAAGAAAACAAAATGCAGGGCTGAGTACTTGATGCACTCAGTGGGCTCATGCCGAAAACTGTTTTCTTTTAGTTGTCAGCCAAGCTGAGTGAACGCGGGGTTTTACTGAAAATTTATCCCGGTCACTAAAATCTGTTATTTCTTTCTGAAAATAGACTGCAGTCTCTTAAACTTCTGATGATATGCCATATCAGTTGCGTGAATCGGGAATGTGGCCACATTCCACGACCACTGGGCCGGCCAACCTGGCGCTAGCTCACGACCCACGAACCGGCCAACCTAGCGCTAGCTCACGGTCCCTATGTGTACACTAGTCCGAGTAGGATTTACTGACCTACTGGGACCCGAATTCGATTTAACTGGGTTGGCATAGCCAACAGATAGGCAATCATAAAACAAAACATGGCATGACAACTCATTCAAATAATCATGTTTTCACATAAAACACGCTTTAAAAGAAGGAAGAGAAAGAAAGCCCACCTCAATTGCTTAAACTTTTGCAAAACGGGTGTTTTCCTTGTCCTGAGACTACTCGTCGAGCGATGACGTTCCTTTACAAAATTTAATATACTCAAATTAGGCTTTTAAAGAAATGCTTATCTTGCATGAATGCATGCCTAAGCGTGTGCTCTTTTATTTTATCCCTTTCTTTCAAAATCTAGAAATCTTAGTTCTGTAATTAAATCGGGGATTTAATTTATTCGGAAACTGGCCGAACTGTGTGGGTATGCTACACTTCCCAAATTAGTTTCTTAAGTATTTTGAAATACTTTCTGTGACTAACGGAATTTATCAACTGTTTATTTACTGGAAACTATTCCATCACGGCTAAATAAATCCCCTTTTCTTCCGTGGCTTAGGGAAAAAAATTCCGTTACACTTTAGAATTATTCTAAGGTAAAGGCTCCAATTAAAATAATGGCCAAGAAATAAATTCCCAGGCCCAGTTTAGGAATCAAATATTCCTGCCCAGAATGTATACTTTTTCTTTAAAGCAAAAAGGCCCAGCTTTTCTTCTTCTATCTTTTTTTTATATGGCCCAAGTGAATTAAATTTGAATGGCCCAACTCACTTATAATTCAATGGGTAAAGCCCAAATGCTACTTGCTCCATCGGTTCCTCCCCTCTCTTTCAATTCCTCAAATCCATTTGCAAAGGGAGGCGGAATCCTAGCCGCTCCCCCTCCTCTTCTCTCGGTGAGACCACCGTTTTGCCGTCACCTTCTGACCGCGGTCGACCGGGGCTGCCGTAGTCACTCCCGGCGCGTCTTCCTCCAACCATCGCGCTCCCTCCGTCGCTTCACGGCTCGCGGTGCCTCTCGCGATGACATCGGTATACGACATCACCGCCACCGCCCGCCGTCGAGGATGAACAGCCGTCTCGCTGCAGCCGTCGCCGATCTCTTGGCGGATCTGTAGAGCTGCCGCCTTGTCTCCGGCTTCTCGATGAGCAGGACCGTCGTCTGCGACGATGCTCAGCCCGACTCTCTCCGTCGTCGCACCGGAGATCTCCTCGCCGGACAACCCCTTGGTCAAGCTAAGTCTTTTTCTTCCATCCCCTTTACTCATTTCCTTGTGTTGTGGCAGTTGCCACATGTTTATCTAGGTTTCTGAATTTTGGAAGTCTAAGATATAGATGATGTTCGTATTTGATCCTGTGGGGACTTGTTATTGTAGCTATTTGTTGGTTTTGAAGCCAAACTCCATGTGTGATTCTACTAACAGGATTGTCGAGCCTAAGTTTGTGTCATGTCTGTTCAAGTGATTATTTCATACACTTGAATACCAACAGTGGGTGTTGAAATGTTCGAAAATAATTCTTGAGCATCTATGCTCCTAGGTTCTCATGTTCTAGCTATATGCTTGCTCTAAATGATGCATTTATAGTGTTATGAGGATTACCTCTTGGGAATGTGTTGGTTTGAAGCTGTCGGTCTCTGGCTGTGCTTAGAACCGAGCTCTCTGTTCACAAAGTGATCCTCTTCACTTCTTACTTGTTATCTATCTGAGTGGAAGGTGTTGTGGTGTGGTATAGTGTAACCGAGGGGTTTACATGTGTATATATACATATATCTTGTAACTGAAAACTGCAAAAGCTGAGTGTTGGCTGGAAAAAGGAATCCACAGGCTGTACTCTGAGCCCCTGATTTCTCTCTAACTGATTTTGGTGGCTTATGGGGGTGTACTCGTGAAATGAATGGGCTTACACCTTTGTTTGTTAACCTTATTGTAGAGTCCTTCAGGCCTTATCTGCTACTGTGCATTCACTGCATTTTTGTGCCTCTTTTTGCAGGTACAACCGTGAGTGGCAGCCATTGCATCTGGGGTGACTGACCCCTGCAGCTGCTGGACTGAAGTGCAAGGCCCAACGTCTGTTCCCTCTTTTCTTTGGCTGCAGTGTACAATAGAGTACAGCCGACTGTGAGCAGCCTTGCAGTGTGCGGTTGTTGGAGAGGGGTTTACTAGCTGATCTTGCCCTTCTCGGGCTTGTCTAAAAATCCGGGGCCGAGACGGCCCGGTGACGAAGGCCAAAGTAGTTGTTAGGGATTTCCAAATGTAATAGCGTAGCTCGACTTTTATTTTCGTCGTCAAAGTTTGTAATTTTAGCTTGAGATTCTGAAAAAAAAAGTAACTGTACTCCTTTTCAAGAAATAAAAATACTCCATCAAACTTTAAAAAGTTCTAGTATTTTATTTCATAACTCCCGAGAAATCTAAGTCTCGGCTATTACATCAACTATGAGAGAACTTCGCGATATGAAAAAATGACTCAACTATAAGGGAATGAAGAGAATAATATTTTCTGGTAGACAATATTACGTCGGCAAAAATTCTCTGAGCAATAATTTACACGATCATGATTAATGTGGAGACCTGTCTTCACCTTTTTGCGCTTTCAATTAAAAGCAAACATAATCGAATATGTTCATTTTCTTGTGTTACACATGAATGCCTTTTTCTTTTTTGAAACCAAGTTTTTCCCAAATAATTAACTATTCTTCATATAGTTAGAAATAACATCATCAAGAGAACGAATATTATTTCTCTACATTTTGCGCTTTCAATTAGAAGCAAACATAATTGAATATGTTCATTTTCTTGTGTCACATATGAATGCCTTTTTCTTTTTTGAAACCAAGTTTTTCCCAAAAAGTTAACTATTATTCTCTACTTATTTCGTTTATTCAAAAGATTGAATATGAGAATTTCGAAAGCAACATCTGATAAAATATTCTGAGTGATTGGACATCTTGTATAATGAATCTTTGTACTATCTTTTCGATTTTTTTTTCTATTTCAACATCATCAGAAAACTCAAAAAATTGGAAGGGGCGATTTTCTCATATATTGTTTGAGCCCAAAATAGTGCAAGAAATGGCGTTTATAGTTGTAAATTTTTTAGTTTACCGACAGGGGCAAAAGTGTCACTTCGTTGAGTAGTTGATCTGGCAGGAAAGAAAGTGGTCTGGCACTTGAAACCGGAAGTGCAACTCGCCTATTTTAATTTTTATATATATAATCACAAAATTCATTCACACAGACGAGCTCAAATTTAGCTTTTGAAATAAGCGACTGGGTTTAGGGTTCCGTCGTCTCTGCTCCTACTATGGTAAGATCGATTACTCTCTTTGTCTTAGATGTTAATTTCTATGAAGTTCATCTGTATGTACGTCATCTGGGTGAAAATCGTTGATTATAATATCAGAAATTCCCTTCATTTTGCAGGCTGATTCTCCGAGAAAACGGTAACGATTTTATTCTTGAATCTTTGTTCCGATGTTATTTTTCATTACGCTGATACATTCATTCACGCGCAATTGTGCTAGGGTTTTTCCGATCTATTAATTTGAGAGGGGGGGGGGTGCGGATTAGGGTTTCTATTTTCGAGAAGAAACTAGGATCGCAGATAGAGATAGATTAGCCTGATTGTGTTTTTGCTCATTGTTAGTTTTTTTGCTATTTTTCTTGGCAGTTTTGGTGTGGGTTAGGGTGCTTGTGCTATGTTTTTTGGGCTTGGTCTTTATTTGATCAAATTTGCATTTGATATTCGTATTATGCCAGTTTGGTTCGTGATCTGTGTTCTTTTGATGTGTGTTAACTTCGTGGGTGTTGTTTTTCAACCTCAATTGTAATTGTGTTAATGTTGGTGCAGTTATTTGAATGTATGCTAGTATCTGGGTAACATATGGGCCGGCTTTGTCTGCAGTTATTTTGATGTATCAAGAATTATGAATTAGAATATGATGTGTTTGCATTTACTTTTAGAAGCTTGGGAGTGATAATGAAAATATTGCATATTCTCTGTAGTTGTTGTATCTGCATAGCAGCATAGGCGTGCCAAAGTTTCAGTTTGTTTGATTTTCACAATTGCTTAGCAATTTGGCATGTATTCTTTTGGCAGCCACAACATTATATAATTTCATTCTTGTGCCTTGGACCCAAGGTCGTGTGATGTAATTTTCATTATAATTAGTTTTAGGGTCCACGTTTCTTGTCCTTCCCTTTTTGATTTGAGCTACACTTGTAGATAGCTTTTAGCTTTTGGGTTAAAGGTTCAGTAAGCAAGTCTGATTTCTTTTTCTTTTTGCAATCATGAGGATTCCTTACATGCTGATTTCTAATTGGCATGGTTATCATTCTGTTTGTCTAGAGCTAATATGTGTTTGGACAGGTTTTCTTTACATTATCAGTGGTTGACACTTGGATTTTCAATTGAATGATGTTTAGGTATGTACGTTCTCCTTCTCCATGGGAAGAAAATTCGAGATCCAGGTCAAGATCTAGGTCCAAATCTAGATCATGGTCAAGACCAAGGGAGAGATCTAGATCAAGGTCTAGGTCAAGAGGTCGTGGCACTGGCAGGTTAGTTTTAACATCCTTTGTCTGCATACTTAGTCTGCTACCCTGTTGATATTCTTTTTATGTGTGTTGATCTTTATTTCATGTAGGGAAGAAGTTGTTAATGATGGAACTACACTTTATGTTACTGGCCTATCTACAAGGGTCACTGAGAAAGAACTTGAAGATCATTTCTCAAAGGAAGGAAAGGTTAGTGTTTATTGGATCTTTTGTTATAGTATTTTGTTTCATTATTCTTTGAGTAAGTCACACACAATATATAGTGTAGATCTAAGTTATGTTGAACGTATTGACTTCAGAACTTGTGATTTCTGAGTTGGTTGAAGTTTGAAAATAGTTTTTCAATCTCTTACACTGCCTCCTAAGGACCAATTTAAACTTATACCGGTGCTGCTGGCATTTTCAATTTATTCTTCAGGTTAAGTCCGTCTTTTTGGTTGTGGAGCCTCGATCTCGTGTATCTCGTGGATTTGCTTTTGTTAATATGGTCACTTCAGATGATGCTAATCGCTGTATCAAACACCTCAATCAGTCCGTGCTTGAAGGCCGGTACATAACTGTAGAGAGGGTAAGTTACCTGTATGATAGAAGTTGGCATCTGATGACCTATTTGTCTGTAAATCAATCTCTTTGACCTGAAGGTTTTCTGGTTATATTCAGAAGATATTGCATCAGCTATGTTGGCAGAAATCAAAGATGATCAGTCCATCCATCGCAACAAGCTAAAACAACTAAATAGCATCTATATTGCCCCAACAACTTTACAACCTCAGCGAATACTCAACTCTCAATTAATCAAGCGAACCTCAGCAAATACTCAACTCCCAATTAATCAAGCGTTTTTGTCAACATTGAAATCAGGCTGTTGTGGTATCCCATACCTGGCATTGATTTTTCCTTTTTTTATTTGATTGATTAAAGCAAATGCCAAATATAATTTTCTTAGTCAACTTGTCTTTGTGTGCATTATCCTTAGAAAAGATATAGGGAACATAAATTATATATTTTTTAAAATAATGCTTTTGAAGTTGATGATTCTTTTATTCATGCCTTGTATTGAGGAGCTCTACTTTCTCTTTATGAGCAAAAACCTGCTTCCATTAGCTTATATTTATAATTTTTCTTTAGTCACGGCGGAAACGTGCAAGGACTCCCACTCCTGGTCATTATCTTGGTCTGAAAAGTTCACGGGGTGATGGTGAGTTCTTTGTTTCTCATTATTTAAGTTTTTTTAATGTTGCATACCAAACTAATTTATTGCTTTGATGGAAGGTTATGGTGATCGAGGAAGGTATCGTGGAGGATCCAGCCGCGAAGATTATGGCTACAGGAGGTCTCCTAGACGCTCGCCATATAGAGGTGGGCGTGATTACTCTCCCAGAGGTGGACGAGATTACTCCCCCAGACATTCTCCTTATGGTGGAAGTGGAAGATCCAGAAGGGAAAGGTCCAGGTCATACTCTCCTCCCCGACACAGCCCCGAAAGGAACTATGCACGTGGTTCTAGGTGAAATGTGACTTCACTGTTGCAGTTGTTTTATAAAATGTAGAACCATCCTTATCCTTGAGACTTGTTTGAATCAATAGATTGATGCACTATTGTCTGTTCACTGTTACGTTAAGTGTGATCAACTTGTACTTTAGATGTCCCCTTATGTGCAAGCATTGCTGTTATGAGTGGATTATCATTATACTGGTCTCTTTTGGCTTTCTGGTTTCTTAGAAAGACCTATTGGTCAATAAAAATGCAAGATCCATGTATTAGTTTGTAGGTGCTGGTCGTTTATAAGCATTTTATCTGCATAAGCCTTGCATTATTATGCTTTGTTTAGTTTTGCAATACCTCTGCATACACCATTATAGTGGGTTACGGATGCAATAGGATGTTGTAAGAGAGTCATGGGTAATATTGACCAACTTAAATTGCTGAAGAGAGGAGTTGTCACCATACAAAGTTCAGTTAGAAGATGGCAACACAGTATGTTGTAAGAGAGTCATGGGTAATATTGACCAACTTAAATTGCTGAAGAGAGTTGTCACCATACAAAGTTCAGTTAGAAGAGTGCAAGTTGTTGCCATCCAGTTTGTTTGATATCTGGTGACTAAGTCTTGTCTCATGAATCTCATCTGATTGCTTGCAGTAAATCTGCCACGTAAGCATGTTTATATTATAGGAGTGACGACTAACACAGTTCGTTAAATACCAATGAGCCGGAATTAGCCATTATGTTTTCTAAGTTGACTACATAAGAGCAAAGGCCAAAACTGGTCCTAAACATATGTTCATTTTACGATTTTAGTCTTAAACATTATCTTTTGAATTTTTTTTCCCAAACATTTTAATTCGGATCACAATCGGTCCAAAGTTAATTATCCCATCAAATTTTAACGGTCAACGTTTTTAATCTCGATTTTGATCAAATTAAGCTGCTAAATAACACAACAAAATTTAGCGACCGAACAAATCCGTCACTAAATCTCATGGATTTATTCTCATAGAATTCAAGGTTGAAGAAGTGCCAAATTCCTCATTTAATTCCATTCCAAACGTGGTAATCCTTTCATCAATTCATACCTCAATTTCATACTACTTGTCGAAATCAAACAACAACAATTTCTTTTGACAATTCTTTTGACAAAAATCACCATAGCTTTTCCCCCAAATTCTAGCACCACCAAGTTCAATTCACCGAGGTATAATGCCTTCCAATTTCGAACTTTACACACAGCAATGCACGCATACATTTTAGCATCCAACTCATGCTTTCAAACTGCCATCTTGGACTCCCACACGGAGCGAACTGATTGAGACAGCAGGGGAGGGCGACTCCGATTTCGTCGGCGAGACGGCGGCGATGCTGGTCTGAAATCGGGATAGCGTTTGAGGAAGCGCGGTGGTCGCGGAAATCACAGCGGTGGCGGCGGCTGTCAACGGCGACGGCGACGAACTCCTCAAGGGCTGGAGTAGTGTTGAAATCGAGAGAGAGGAGAGGCGGCGCCGATGTGACTGTGAGTAGGGAGTGTAGTCGGCGATGGAGAGTAATCGGGCGTTGTTGAATTTGAGGAGGCGGTGAGGAATTGAAAAGGCGACGGCGATGGGAGTCCCTCTCAATTTGGGGAAATTTGGCAAAGTAGCGTGAGGGAGAGAAGAGGGGCGGATCCTCCGAGATTGAGAAGGGAGTATATGGCGCGAAGTGATGGGAGAAGAGAGTAGAAGAGAGTGATGGCGCCGAGCAAGAGACGGATAACACAACAAATCCGCCAGAGTCATGGCGCGTAGCAAGAGGGACGGCGCGGCGGAGACGCCCGTGTTTGTGCACGAATTCGATTGGGAGGTGGAGAGGATTTGCAGCGAGGAATTCCTGTGGGCGGAGAATTTGGTGGAAACGAAAGATTTGTTGGGGCATTTCATCATTGGAAAATTTGAGGATAATCTCTCAATTAGTGACGGATTTGTTCCGTCGCTAAATTTTGTTGTGTTATTTAATAGCTTAATTTGGTCAAAATCGGGATTAAAAATGTTGACCGTTAAAATTTGACGGAATAGTTAACTTTGGACCGAGTGTGATCCAAATTGAAATGTTTGGGACCAAAAAAATCAAAAGATAATGCTTATGACTAAAATCGTAAAACAGACATATGTTCAGGACCAGTTTTGACCTTTACTTGACTACATAATTTGAAAACAAACTGACTCATTTTCTACCCGTTTATGAAATAATGAAATAATTCATAAAATTTATTCTTTCAGAATTCATAGCTCAACTGAAATTCCACAAGTTTATTCAAGACCCAACAGGAAAGAATTAATTAAAACGCCTGCATGTGAAATAAAACTTCGATTCTTTAAAATAAAGAATATGGTTTCTTTCACCCGCTCAAATGGTGAAAGTTAAATGAAATCGTCTGTACAAAACTTTCGACAATTTTTCTATAAAAGCTGTATCTCAATCTGCCAAGGCCGTAAACAGTATCCCATTTCTATTTTTCCGTGTTTAATCAATATTTTATGGTACTACCTCCGTCAGTCCCACATTAACTGTCACATTTACTTTTTCGCACTCGTTTTGTAAAAATGATAATAAATAGTTAAACTCGAGAAATAGTGAAATAAAAAAGAGAAAAAGGTAGAGAAGAATCTTCTTTACATTATTCTCTCTTATTTCACTATTTCTCGACTTTAATTATTTATTATCATTTTTATAAAACGCGTGCAAATGTGACAATTAATGCGGGACGGAAGTAGTACATAAAGAACACAAAGATATCTGATATTAGTATTCCAATATGAATATGTAAGATTTGATCCATGCTTTCCCCATTCCATCATATATTTTCAAGAGTATTTCCATTCGCACTATGCAAATGAGAATCTAGAGAAGAGAGAAGGAGCTGATCGTGAAGAATCACTTGCAGGGCTAGGCGGAACTTCACTTGAAGCCCGGTAGGCTTGTTGACACTTCTGTATCTGCAAATGCATTACAGGCTTGTTAGTAAGCTGACAACTTTGTAAAGAGCAGTTTGAAGCAGATACTGAGCTTTCAACTACAGTATCGAGGAGAAAACCCATAGCAGGATTTGAAAAAGTCCATATCTGACAGTTTATATTTTCTAAAACCCTTCATTTCTACTGAATTCAAGCAGAAACTAAACAAATACGAGTACTAGATGAGACTGTCTGCAGCAGCTTGTAAACAGAGAAAGGTGCCTATAATTGGAAATAGCTTCGGAGGTGAAAACTAGTCTATCAAGTTTCAAGTTTTTTATTCAAGTTTGCATATTTTGTCATGATCATAAGCAGCAACATTCATTTAAGGAACTTCACAAGGGCTGGGGAAATCTTTCCCGCATGAGACACAACCATAGTGCATTAGCAAGAAAAATAAGCTGTCTGCGGCCAACATGCTGCACTTATTTTTTCACATGAAACTAGTGGAGGATATGAAGATAGACATCTTTTTCCACACAAGGATTATTGCAACATTAGAGCATGGAACAATAAAGGACAAAACAAACTCACCTCATCAGGGCTGAACTGAAGAAGCATTCCTACAACAGGTAGCAATCTCTCCACCTCACCTAACAATTGAATGGTCATGGAGCAGAGATTCAAATAATCAATATTGCATATAATTAGTGGCTGTTCGGTTTGTTAGACAAAATAATAATGAGATGTAGTGTACGATTAAGTCGTGTGATTATTTTAGTTGGAAGGGGATGTCTATGACTAATTATTACATGATTATCCATCTAGAATTGAGTTTTGAGATTCAATCTCATGAATCGAACACAATAAATTTTTAATTTCGAGATATAATCTTGCAAACCGAATAGCCACTACAAATGAATACATGTTCACCTCCTTGTATGAGAAAAACATCCAACTAAATAGCTTGATGACCCAAATCAGCTTGTTTTTTTTATTCCTTTTCATTTCTTAATTGTCCATCAACGAGATAGCACCAGGGAAAACTAAATTGCTGTCCAAGTTAAAGCATTGAAACATGGGGGAGGCCTTGGGCTGGGTAGTTGGTCATGAAAGAGTAGGTAGTAGGTACAGTTGGAGATGAGAGCATACTGAAAGAACAAGATACCTGTCTCTAGAAGCTTTAAGATGACATTTTTAAGATACGTCAGATCGACTCCTTCCCTCTTCTGCATTCTTTCCATGTTCCTAAGTTCTTCTTTCAGCATGGCTTCCTGCAACATTATCATCAAGGTTACAACAAATATCAATTTTCAAGTGTAAGCAAATCTGTTTATATCGTTTATAATGCTGAAGTAGCACAATAAAGAGAGGGAATGCGTAATTGCCTGAATGAGTATGCCTACACAAAATCTCAGAGACACTAAAATCTAAATGTCTATGCAATTGAAACTGTAATAAAAATATGAAAGTAAGTTGTGATCCACACTTGTCAAGATACATCTCCCTCCAAATTTGGGGTGTTCTAGCCCCTGTTTCTTTTCGAACCGAATTGCAACTTTAAGAATTTATATCAAACAAATGGCATTCTGTGCACTTCCACTGTTTCCAAAAAACTTCAGCGTGGCTGCAACCTATCAACGTTTTGGAGACGGTACACAGGACAGTTTTAAGGAGCGTGCCGGTGCCAAACAATTTCTATTTGCCACTGAAGTGAGGGCAAATGCTATTAGAGGAATTATAATTGAATGCAAGAGTGACTCAATTAGTGCACTTTTCTAACTTCCTGACATATTTTATACCAAAAGAAAGTGGACATTGTCAGCTAACTTCCCGTCGGTGTAAGTTTATAGTTCACCAACCACAGCAAAGCACTGCAAGGCCCCAGAGCATTTAATGAAGACATTGACAGCATTGGGT
The DNA here is from genome assembly GCF_004379255.2 of Salvia splendens. Classification (NCBI taxonomy): domain Eukaryota; kingdom Viridiplantae; phylum Streptophyta; class Magnoliopsida; order Lamiales; family Lamiaceae; genus Salvia; species Salvia splendens. The sequence goes on along the minus strand of NC_056053.1, from coordinate 19,234,297 downwards.
AGTCCACTGATCTCAGAAGACTTAAATAATGATAGTAAAAGAGGGTCTGGTACGGCAATGAGAGAGTTTTTTTAAGTCCATGAGGACCGCTGCTTAAGAATTTCTGACTAATACATTTAAATGGTTGGTTGCTTTGAGAATGACATTAGCTTTGGGCATCTTCAAAGTTGCTAATTTTCCAAAGAATTAGAAGGGACTTGGGTAGAAATCTATCTCTACAATGAAAAAAAAGAAATTCATCATCTAAAAAGAAATACAACTTACACGTGCAAAGTGTATTATTTTCATTCTAAACTTACAACTTAAGATTTTCAAATGGCTTGGACATCTAGAAACGAAATTGTATAGTACATAGATAATCCATTAAGCAGCTTCTTCAAGTACAAATTCAAAAATTGCAGGAAGAAAGTTAATTTTATCAGATTGAATCAACCCCAACCCATATTTGTGAGATATGAGATAAAATGTTATATACCCGTGAGAGTTTTTGATAATCTGATCCAAAACAATCAATTTGGGACAACAAGAAAGAATGTTTAGTATTCAAGTTGTACAAACACTAGCAATATGAAATACCTGCTGCCGGTGAAGGCGATTTTCGTGCTCCAGCTCTTCAAGTTCCTCCTGCATTTAAATAATCATAAACGTCAGTCAACAAGAAAATTTTTATTGCGAACCAAATATGCAAAACCTTGGAAACTTTTAAACTGCAGAGCTGGCTATTTCAAGATATTATACTACCTAGATAACAGTCCCATGTATAACGAAGCAGATTTAGATCCTATTTAATTTCGACATATTAATAGGCATCAGTTCAGAAATGGTATTCAGGTTTAGAGTACGTTTGTAACGGAGTTTTAAGTAAGGGATTATTGAAAAAAATATTTTAAGACATTCATTACCTGACTTCTAGTCTATCAAAACTGTAGTTTTGTTCAAAGTTCAAGTCTTTTGCAATCAGTAACTGTAGTGGCAATGCTTTTGAAACTCTAAAATTCAACTAGAATGAATTTTTCCGTACTAAAGGACAATAATTCTTCACTGACAACCCAAGAAAAAAACCCAAAGGAAGTCTATACCAGTGTTCAAGTGCAATTCAAGAAGAAACCATGTACACTTCTTCCTATATTTCTCTTATTGTTTTGTTTGTCTTTTATTTTAATGAACTATCCACTACCACACTGACTAAATAGTTTCTGATGTCGACACTCATCCATTTATAACTACAAAAGAAACTCAGAAACTTGAATTTATGTTGGCACATAAAAATTACTAGATTATTTCTACAAGACGTACTTGAAGTGCGAGAATATGTCGTTGCGTTTGGGCAAGCTCATCTTCCCTTTGGGCTTGTTGTCTTGCCAAAATCTGAAAAATACAACTAAATAAAAAACTAGATACTCTGCAATGTACATGATAAATATCCCAATCAAGCCTAATCTACGGAAATTTAGTGAAACAAACTAAACCAGTGCAATGGCAAGGCTTCAGCTGAAAGAAAAATTGTCTGAATCACCCAGTAAGAGAATATCAGTTATAGCAATGGGATTTGTTTCTTGATGTCAATCTCCTCATATAAAAATATCAGTAGTTTTAACTTGTATTACCAGGTACAGATATTGGCAAGTTCAGAAACCCTTTTCACTGAGTGATCAGATATTCCTGTTTACCTAGTGAGAATAAAGTCTTCTTTCAATAAATTTATACTCAACTATATGCAGATAAGATCTACTTCAATATGAAAAATATCCAATTCAAGAAATCTTGCCCTTTCTCGACAGGCCACAACCTACAACTACAATTTAGGGGTTATTGACATCATAAGAACGGAAAATATTATTTCACATGCATGCTAGGAAGAGAGAGAAACTCTAAATATGACATGTTTATATTTCAAACACAGTGTAACTTCGTCATGTTACAGAGAAAATTACATACTAGGATCTGTTGATCTGCAGCTGAAGTACTAGAAGTTGAGGCTTCCTGTTTATGAACAGCTGCATTAACCAGTTTCAAAGGAAAATTAAAACTCAGGCAGCTCGTAAGCAGTAGACTTGTGGTATTTTAATTTCTCTCAACATCTTTATGAATTCAAAAATAATCCTTTTACCTGTATGGTCCTCAGAGTATTCAACCTGAAAAATAATCAAGACACGGTAAACATTTCAAAGAACTTGCACATTAGGGTTATATATCTGGAGCATAAGTACTACATCGAATATAAAGACAAAAGCCTAACGGAAAATCAAATTTGACTTGTAGGTAGGTATATAATTTGTGTAGAGGAGGGAGGGGCATACAGAAGGCCTTGAGTCCAGCAACTGACGGAGGTTCTCATTATCATCCAAAAGCCTAGAAATCTCTTTGTCCTTCTCCTCCATCATTTTATCAGCCAGATCATGAAAAGAACGTTGCTCCTCCTGACAAATATATAGATAAAGAATAAGAAAATGAAGCAAATACTCAGTTCAAAAGATCCATATAATAGCCACAACCTTCAGCTTTTTACATTGTAATTTCAGCTCATATACTTCTTTTTCCATATTTTGAGTGGAACACTCTTCATTTTGCCTTTCCAGTGCCTCACATCTCACTGTAAAGTTAACATTCAAGTTAATGAACTGCAGTTCTGCGATAGAGTAAAGGAATATGCATATAAGCTAGAGATAAAAAGATGATTGCACTACATCGCCATGTCTCTTCCACATTTTGGAGGCTGCTATCCCATGCTTCTTTCTCAGATTGATGTTTAGAAAGAGTAGAGTCAAACTTCAATTGCAAACTCTTAATCTGTTGCTCTGCTATGCTGAGAGCTTCATCTCTGAAGGATGCAAGTAAAGTTAGAGCATTCAGAATTTGTAAGTTATTGATTGAAAACAGATTCATCTGCCATCGAGCTACTTGGATTTTAATACCGAACTTGCATACGATAAACAAATCACGATACATATCAATCAGTTACATTTTAACGGGGAACCTTCCTACATGCGTGCACACATGTGTGCAACGTCCATAGCTAGTATCATGTTCCTTATAATACATGCATGTCAAAAAGTTTTGAAGCAGAGTCACAGACAGAGGAACAAGACAAATTGACAAGCACTTCCAAGTGCACATGTATGAAACAGGAAATTAGACATCCTGGCAGAGCATTGTATTATGAAAATAAGACCCAAAGGACTGGGCATGGAACACACCTACATCCTAACTTAATTTGCTTTATGATGAAATTTAGAGGTCGGAATAATTGTACAAAGAAAAGGAAAAAGAGAAAGTAGCAGAGTAATCGTTTACAAAATTGCAAGGAAACATAAATTTTTGTAGAATTACAAATTGTCAAAATATAAGCCAGACATGTACATACAGTGACTGGAGTTATCATTGGTTTTAATTACCTTTCGGCTTTTCCAGGTCCCACTGAGAATGTCTTAGCATGTATCAGTGGGTCCCGATAACACTATTGCTAGTGCAATTTACGAAGGGCATCGGTTTTTGTAAGACATTAGTGGTGGTTTATTAGTGATAAATAATTGGTTAATTACAGTTATACATTTGAAAAATAAAAGTATGTATGGTTGATTTTATTTTATAGTATCTAATAATGGACCCACTGTAGTGATGATGAACATATGATAGGATAGACGATGTAGGTTTGGAAAAGGCGCTTTAAAAATTCAATGGATGTAGGGGGCATGTTTTGAGTTTTTTACATGGTAGAGAACTGAAAAGGGGTTTGAAGATGAAAAAAAATAGTTGCATCAAATACTCACATTCTGAAGTTCCACTTAAAATATTATGCAGATTATAGTAGTTTCAATGATGCATACACTCAAGCACCACGACACAAGCAAAAGAAAAGAAAAATAAACTAATAATTTCCAGCCTTTTGTATATCATACTTCATTACACTGCAAATTGTTTACCAAATATCTATTTTTTGGTGGACTATATGTAAATCTTCTTAAGTTTAATTTGGCATATAGAGAAAAATTGGTACCTGGTGAAAATCTCCTTATCCAAATTTTTCTGAGCATCTTTAAGGTCCTGGAGAGCTTTATCCTTTTCTGAATTTACCAATAGTATTTCTTTTTCAGCATCCTGAGGTACAACGAAATCAGGAATTATGAGGAGCAAGATACAAATATGGGTTCAAGGATTTTTCTGTCTTCCCAGAAAATCTGGAACAGTGGCTGGTTTAACCTTCAGAGCTTCCTCAAGAGCTTTGACTTGATCATTGTCCCTTGCAGAAGCTAATTCAGCATCCTTTTTCTGAAGCAAGGCATGAGCTCGAACTTTGTAAGAAGCAAATTCGCTTTCAATGCGATTTATCTGTAATTTGTAACCATCAGCAAGATGAAAATTTGAATCGCTTCCAAATGCAACACACGAAAAGATCCAATAAGCAGTCAGAAAGCAACAAGGACACTTAATCTTCTGATAAAAATTAACAGATCTAATATGTGAAAGGAACAACATTATTATTAAATATTAATCATTTCAAGCTAAAAGTGCAAATGGGTTTTATTTTTCTTGCATTTCCCATGAAAAACACTTTTCTGGAAAATTAATTACCAGAATGTTAAAAGTTAACCAGCAAAGACAAAATTAGCAATTTCTCTTAAAAGGAGGCATAAAGAAATTTAAGAAAAACCTTTTCATTGGCTCCCATCAGCTCAGAATCTTTGTTATTCAGCAGCTGAGTTTGCACAGAGAGTTCCGACTCCAATTGACCTGATAAAAGAGAAATGAGAATAGAATTCCATGTCTTAAACAAAAAAAGAATGCTAAAGTAACATAAAATACTTCTCAATTTTGCTGCTTCAACTTCAGCATGTATTCGGTTACTCTCAGAAATCTCCAGCTTTGATTTCAAGGACTGCAATGTAGTTTCCAGGACCCCTTTTTCTTTCTCCTGAATGACGACAAACATTATATTCAGAGATTTATGCAATGTTGAAAGTCTCAACTTTCTAGTAACTTGCTTGACTCATAACATCCACAAAATCAGAAAACTAAAAAACTGTAATACATGTTCATTTTTCAGATGATTGAGCTCTCCTTTCAAAGTCTCCATGGCAGCTCTGAGTCGTGCAGCTTCACCACTTGAAGCTGCATCCATCTCTGCAATCTTGGTGTCTTTTTCCAGAATTAAAGCCTGAAAATAGATAGGTACACAATCCTTATTACCTACAAATTAAATAAACTCCAAAATGCCAGTCTCCTACTTCTGAAGTAGGATAAAAATATGATATTTACTACTCATACAGTATACATGGAATACAAAATAAAGATAATAAAGATCAATCACTGGTGCTCATAATTTGAGAAAACAAACTAAAGAATAATAAGTGAAAGTACCCGCAGAGATGAAATTGTCTCAGTTGCTCGGCTTCTCTCTGCTAAAACCTCAGCAATTTGGGCTTCCAAATTCTCTACTTGCTGAGAAAGAGAATATATGAACAAGATATTAAAATCTCAAGCTGGTAAGATGCACTTAGAAGTAAGCTCACAAGAAAGAACCCTTCATGTATTGATGTCTGCATGAATTTCACCTTTTGATGCTTTAGGGAGAGTTCTGTAAGTGAAGCTTGCCGCTTTTCTTCAGCCAACTGCAGTAACCCCTGCAGGTCTTCCAGCATCTGCAAAAATTCAAGCACGTGTTCTAAGTAAAGTGAAGTGAGTGTTTTCATGCAAGACCAGTGACGATGCAATTCTAATGAACGGACTGGAGACCATAGCATTTGAAAAAAAGTATTTAGAACAGGACAATATTCAAAGTTCACTTTATTATCAATGTTGAAAATTGTTTCCAGATAAGTCTGACTATTATGTACCATGATATGTTAATAGTTGTGTCACTTATATGAAGTCAATTAAGCACCTTTCTTTCTTGAGCCACATAATAAAACCAACTAAATTATATAATCACCCAGAACATAAGATAAACATTTGATATAAATGGCTATACAGAGTAATTTCCGACATATTAAGCATCACTCATCCATCCAACTTACTTTATTATCAATATTGAAAATTGTTTCCAGATAAGTGACTATTATGTACCATGATATGTTAATAGTTGTGTCACTTATATGAAGTCAATTAAGCACCTTACTTTCTTGAGCCACATAATAAAACCAACTAAATTATATAATCACCCAGAACATAAGATAAACATTTGATATAAATGGCTATATGGCAATTCTTAGTGTAAGAATATTATTGCCAAACTGATGAGTATTTCCGACGTATTAAGCATCACTCATCCATCCAACTTATGTCAATATTACATAACCTTCTGAAATTTCAGAATATCAACAAATTATTAGTTTGAAGATAACGCTGATATATTTAGCCAGTAACAAGATCAGATTATCATCGCTCTAAGAATATGACTTTGTTCCTCCCTTAAATGACTTTATAAACATAGTTATTGTCTTGTTGCAGTGAAAGTCTTTTTCGCACTGTTAGTTATCTCAACATGGTATCAGCCATAACAAATTCAAGCAAAAAATAATTAGCAGAAGTCACAGTTTAGTAGATGCAGATGCATGGGGGGCACACACAAATACAGGCAGTAGACATGCAGAATAGACAAACTATATGACAGTTGTATAAGAGAGAGAAACACTGGCAGCCTTGAGATTCTAAACCTGAAGCAGGCATACCTACAGTCGGCCTAATTGGAGTTATTTATAGGTAAGGAAGTTGAAAAATTGCAATCAAATAACATTAATCGAACAAAGAATTTACACAATAACTTCATAAAAACTTGCTTACTGCACAACAAGCCTGATGATACATTGTGTACAGTATATCATTGTTATCAGAAGGAACAGTTGCTGTTTATACATGGAACCGGGTTATGACGACAGCAAGTAAAACACGCGCTACAGAAAGTGTGTTCATTATAAATTCATACCCACAGATAGTGATGACAACAGATAAATATTTTTTCAAATGTCATCTTACTATAGAAAATGACGTACCTGTTCTTTTTCCACTAGTGTTTGTTGCATTGCCTCCAAAGCACTCTCTTTCGGAATTAAAGAATGACGTAATTCTTCAAGGCTATCCCGGAGTCTGCATAAGAGAATATTGCGAAATTATTTTCTACAAAAAAACTAGTATATGAGCACTCATTAGGTTGAAACAAAGAGATTTTAAAGTATACATAAATGAAGAGGTCAAACCTAAATGGTTTCAATTAACTAAATCGCAGTTCACCAGGCTACATGGTCTATGACTTGATGAAGGATACACAACTTTAATTCAGTACCAAAAGTAGTAGTATAACTTTAAATGGAAAGGAAATAGCCTTTAGATCCCATAGTAAGGGTGATATTTCTAGTAGAGGGATATCATATTTCCGCCATTCCATGTAAAAGTACACACTTCTTGCTATGTGCAGAAAAGCATAGTGCGACTGGCAAAAGTAAAAAGCTTTGGCGTGAATTAGATCCAAGTTTGGAATTGCAACCATTACTAAAAGTAGCATATCATGTTCTTGAATTATAATGAGTGATCATTTGAAGATAGCAGTAGAGGATTTGTTATGCAAAAAGAAATCCTAACACATGGAGACCATACTTGTTGTTTGCACTTCGCAATTGCTGCCTCTCCCCATCCATTGCTTTCAGTGCTTCATTAGCATGTTGCTGTTTCCGCTCCAACTCCTGCTTCATTGATGACAACTGGGAAGACGCCATATCAGCTTTCTCCCTAACTTCACGGAACTGGACCTCAAGGTCATCTTTTTCCTGAGAGCACAACCCGGTTATCAATAATCAATTGCAACCATAAAAGTGAAAACCATTTTAGCAAGCATGGAAATATGCTTGTCAGCTAAATACATACTCTTATTTCAAACGGTTATAGGAACATATAGACATTGGGGTACACTTAGCTTATTTGATTAACTAGAAAATTGAGCAAAAACACTCACTGACTCACACAACAAACATCATCAGTGGTTCTACATTTCTTCTTTGACTTGCGTAATCGGTTTTGTACAAAATCAACCACAGGAAATAACATGCAATTGCAGCATAACAGGGAGCAGATATCCTTCCTTAAAACAGTAGAAACAGTTCACAAAAATATCACTCAAGTCAATTACTTGCCCACCAGACAGCTTCATTTACATTTTACACCAACCACAGAACCAGCCTGTCATCTTACATCCAACAACATATAATTTTAAGGTTCTCCCCTATCAAAGATGCTTTGCCAACACTATCACTATCAGAGAGTTCTTTGATCTAATATATAGGAAAATATTCTGGATGACTCTCACAATGAAACAATAAGAGATGCCATGAGAAAATCCATATTAACAGAAAATGTTAACCATGGAGGAAAATTCGCAGCATATAACATGATATGGTCTTAGTTGGGCGATGGGGAGCACATCCCAAGGATCCATTTTCGGCACGTCGGACGCGCAAGGAGGCTGACTCCGAGAGCAAAACACCCAACTATGCAGGTTGGAATTTAAACAAACACCTTGTATGTGAACCTTTCCTCGGAACAGTTGGAGGACAATGGAAATTAGAACTTGGAACATCGAACACTTGGACAGGAACAACAGAGAATCTAAAGCTCAATTTATTTGGGAGCTCCGAACAGCGACACTCCTCTTCGAGCGAGTTGGAATGTGGTGGGCAGGGATGATGAACTGTGAGTTGGATATTTGGTAACACACCATGCGAATATGACCTAACTCCAACACCTTGTGATCAATATGGCTGACTTGTGATCAGCTAGGAATGAGCGAACTTCAGAAACATTTGTAACTTACCCTCAACATGTTGAACGTCCAAATTGAGTTGTGGACAGGGGAATGTTTAATTCCAGAAACGAAAATGAGAGTTCGTTTGTAAGTTGATAATTTATTACGAAACGAATACATTGCTATGCGATTCATAATAAAAAGATTCAAGAGTTACTTTTTAACTTGTAAATGTTAGCAGTGAAATTGTGGCTGTTGATTGAGAAGTGAGTACAATAGAGCCTAGTGGAGAGTAAGGGTGGGGGAACCAGGGCGAAATGTTCTCAAGCCAGTTATTTATAACCATATTTGCGCACTGTTCTAAACTCTGCAATGGAAAATGACCTCAAGCTACTCTATGACTATTTCGGAGATGTGCCATCAGTCCTTTTGTTCAGGAGTAACACTTAAGAAAAATGAGATAATAATGCTTTCAGGTTGGCAGTCAGTAAAGATACAATAGTTATGATGTCTCCAATCAATCTGACCTAAAGAGAGAATGACACTGAAAATGAATCACGGCAGACAGGTAAAGAAGAGTTGAACAGAAATTCAGTCGTGTACCTTTTGCACGTCCTGAATACGTTGTTTGGCTCTTTTGTGAAGCCTGTTGAACTTAGTGTCAAGTTCGGAATACTTCTCATCTCGCTCCTTGATTTCTTGATCCATCTTCTTTTGAGCTATGGCATAGTAATAAAACATAAAATTTGTTTAAGTCGACATGACAAAAGTATAAAAAAAATCCAAGTATAGAAGAACAAACTCTATGCATAGGTGCCGACAAAAAGATAATATCAGGTTTCAGATAACTTGGCTAAAGATCGTATTGAAACTAACAATATATAAACCTTCATCAAATTTAGCAGCAAGCTCTTGTGCTCTCGTATCTGCCTCCAAGTGTGCAGCTCTTAGATGCTTCATAGCCTCCTCGGCAGCATATCGTGTCTGCCTTTCTTCAAGGAGTTCTCTCTTCAGTGACTCAATTTCTCCACTAAGATCTCTGAGATCATCCCCAGGCCCCGAGTGACGGTCCCCTACATCTTTTGAGTCAGGTTGATCAGAATCATTATCCCCAGCCTGTAAGCTGCGCTCTAGGACAGGCGGATCAGAATCATCATTCCCAGCTGTAGAGTCACACTCGTGTACTTCTTGCGGGTCAGGCTGGACGGAATCATCATTCCGTTCCTGTACTTCTTGTGGATCAGACTGAACAGAATCATCATTCTCAGCCTGTGAGTCGCCTTCCTGCACTTTTGGTGGCTCGGGCTGATCAGATCCAAGGGTCTTTAAATCCTCATCCTGAGACATCATATATTCATGTTGAACCATCTGTACAAGTTGGTCATGGTATCCATTCTCATTCACGAGATTGCTGTCGACGGCACTATCCAGTTGCTCCTTAGTTTCGTGTTCTGCAACATCCGGCGCATGATTTTCCGGCACCCCACCGCTCTCACCTTCTTCTTGCGACATGGTTGCAAATTCAGCTAAGACCTTATTCTTTCTTCATCTTCAGATGTAACTCTAAATGATAGCTGCTCCACAAAAAGCTGAACAATATGGCAATAAATTAAATCAATTACAAGCACACAGTATAATTCATCAATAGACTGCACTGGCATCATATTTGATTGAAGATATCCATCCACCCAAAACAGTTCCGACAACACTTTCTGGTATACTCATTCGAAAAAAAAGGTTTAGATAATACGATCTTATATGGAGAGAAAACCAACAAAGCCATAATTTACAGCTAATATAGAGAGAAATGCCACAAGTGAAACCAGCTAAATCATCACAGAAGTAAGTAAAGATCAATCCATCGAAACATAGCTCGCCACTAGTAAAACCATAATTTACACGAGTAATATTGAGATCGTACAGTAATTCAGCAGATCCGCCAAATCCGATTCTAATTGTGAAGAGAAATAGTATATATCTACGATCAAGGTAATGAATCAGAGCTGGAAATGGGGGCTCTGTTGTCGCGAATCACAATTCCATTCGCCCCCCTCACTTCACAAGCTGCCGCCGTCGCATAAACCGGCTTTCAAGCTTTGTAATTGTTCATGGGAGGGTATTTTGGTAAATGTCGTACGATCTGCATTCTCACTTTCTCAGATGCAGTCTGGTGTGTTCGGTTCAAACCGTCTCCGCTCAAATCCGGTTTAAAATAGGAACCGTCGGCTGGCGGTTAAACTATAAACGCATATTTTGGTTCATCCGAGCTGATTATGAAAGGTTTCATTTTTTTTCAAGCCAGTTAGGTTTCAAAACCGGCATATTTCATTTTTTTTTCAAATTAATTTGAAAGGTGAAAGTGAGGGCATCCGCAATGCGGTTCGACTGTAGCTCGGGTTCGTCTCATCAAGACAAACCAGCGGCGAGCTCGCATTGCAGGTGATCGGCTCTTGGAGATACTCGTAAGCCAGTGTGGCGTGCTGTGGTGTGGATGGTGACGTCCACTCATCGGCATGTCGGCCTGCGAATGAGTGTCGTATTTTGATCTTTTAATTTATTTATAAAAAAAAATTAACACTTCCTCCATCCCACAAGAGTATGCATTATTGGTTGAGCACGGTTTTTAATGTACAATTGATAAAGTAACATAGAGATATAAAGAAAAAGTAGTTAAAGTATTGTTATTAGAGTTTTGACTTCAACCCATCTGGAGAAAAGACTTTTCAAGATTAGAAATAATATATTAGTGTGGGATATACTAAAAGGAAAAAAAGCGCATACTCTTGTGGAACGGAGAGAGTAAAAAATTTCCACCTCTCCAACTATTTTCGTTTTTATCAATTTTTTTTAATCATCCAATTATCATTTACTCATCTATAAATACATCATTTATCACATAAATTTTTTTACACTATAGAAACTCCCTCACACTCAATTTTTCTCTAAAAAGTTTATTTCTCTCATTCTCAATTCAAGTATAGTTAACTCAAGAGAGGAAATCCTTCGCAAAAGAAAGAGAGAGGGAGGATGCCGCCGTCTCGAATCCTCATGTGCTGCGAAACCAGTGATACATCCATCGTTCGTAAGTGGTAGTCGCCGAAAGGCTTTTTCATACTAGTTAATTGTACTTTACATGTAACTGGTAGTGTAAATGGTCGCTTTAATTTTCTAGCACATAATTACTACTCCCTCCGTCCAGCTAAGATGACACATTTTTTGACCGGCACGAGTTTTTAAGAGTTATTGTTTTGAGTGCTTAATTGAAGAGAGAAAATATGGGTGTAAATATTAAAATAGAGAGATAAATATTTTAAAATGAGTTAGAAAAAAGTGGTTTGGTGATTAATTAGAGAGAAAAAGTTTTTAAAAAATGAAATGTGTCATCTTTGTTGTGACAAATTAAAAAAGAAAACGTGTCATTTTAAGCGGACGGGAGAAGGGAGTAGCAATGGTCTCTATGCCCCATGTTAAATAGTAACTTGTAGTGTAATGGTCTCTATGCCCCATGTTAAATCACAGTGAGAAATTAATGCAATATTTACGATACATCCATCGTACCATTTACACTACAAATTATATATACTCGCTTTAATTAAACTATAAAATTTATGAAAAAGAAAATTGAAACTAAATGCAATATTTAATTACTACAATACTTGAAATAATTTCAAATATGTTTGCATGGTATTATGTCTTTCCATTCTATATGCATTATGTCACGCCCACATTTTCTAAGGATAGAAAACACGGTTGATCGCGACTAGGGGAGGATTAAAGAAGCGGGGAAGAAAGGGGAAAACAACACAACTCGACCAAAGCTCGAAACAAATGGGAAAAGCTTGAATAAAATCAGAGTATCTCAACAATCAACAACTAAAAAATGAATAATATTTCAGCGATACAAGAACTCAAAAGAAGGACAACTACTCAGCGGAAGCATTTGAGAGAAGGAATATGCCACGTGTGAAGACATGACACATTCTACACACTTAAATTTCTTCAACGGTCTTGCTCAACACCCACCGCACTCGTCACGCTCAACCTGCACATTTTTAAAAAGAAATGCAGGGCTGAGTACTTGATGCACTCAGTGGACTCATGCCGAAAACATTTTATAAAAAGATATTTATCATGCCACCATTGAGTGGACCTTGGGGTTTTAACTTTAGAAATCGCCCAAGACACTAAAATCATTTCCATCGTAAAATTCGGTTGATCAACCATTTTCCCATAGCTATCTCCCATATCTGATCCATTGATGACAAGAAATGTGGCCACATTCCAAGTCACTAGACCGGCCGACCCAAAAGACGGCTCACGATCTCCATAGGTGTACACTAGCCTGAATAGGGACTCACTCCCTAGACAGACCCGAATTCGATTATCCATTGATGGCAAAAGCCACATCAGATAGGTTCCATAGATAAAACAAAACACGACATGACAAATATTCATTTTATTTTCACATAAAAATATACTTAGGGCATTGCCCTTATTTAAAAAGAAAACCCACCTTGTTCTCTTAATATTCTTAACTTGAAAACTCTCACTTCGCCTTACTTGCTTGAGAAAGAAAACCCTTTTGAAATAAAATAATAAACTCATCAAACTCAAGAAAACATCTAATTAGAATGCATGCATCCTACGTGTGTGCTCGTATTATTCCTCATCTCCTCTTAGAAAGGTTTCTAGATTCTCATATTTTAAAAACTCGGCCCGACCTCAACTTCGCAAAATATTTAATACACATACACTTAGTCAAACTAAAAGTTAAAGAAATAAACAAATAACTATTAAACAAATAACTATTCATCCTATTCCCTACCCTTTCTACACATACACGGTTTGGGTGTATATATATGGAATAGTTGAGATATATATATGGGTTACACGTTTGGATATGGGGAATTAAAAAAATTGAGAATATATCTCCATGGGAAAGGATTTGACTAATTATATTCCTCTTTTTCAGGGTGGTGGAGAGATTTGAGATAACTACCGTGGATTTAAAATTGAAGAGTGGTAGATATCTTTGGATTTAAATTAAGAGGACTAATTTTGGGCTCAAAGAATGGAGAATTAAAAAGTTTTGGGCTCATAACAAGCGGGTTCCTAATTGATAGTAAAAGAATAATTGTTTGGCCCAAAAAGTGAAATACTTCTCTCGACAAATAAATAAAGGCAAAAAATTTTCAGATGCACAAACGATGTCACTACGAGAACAAATAAAAATGGTAGAAAAAGTCGGGGTGTTACACATTAGGACTATGATCAATGCATAACCACATTTTTTAATGTATAAATAGAGATCAAATTTCAGTTATTAAATCATAGAGTAAAGGTCAAAATTGGTCATAAACATATAGCTAGAATACGATTTTGGTAAAAAACATTCACTTTTTGAAAATCGCGTCCAAAACATTTGAAATCGTTATCGAAGTGGTCCTAAACATTTGAAATCGTTGTCGAAGTGGTCATTTTCCGTCAAAAACTAACGGTCAACGCCTAATTAATGATTTTTTAACTTAATTAATATATTAATGCACAATTAATTAAACAAAATTAAATATAGAATTAATAAAATGCTAAGAAATTTCAAAATCGACAATTTCTCCCTCTTTTTCCTTCTCTTCCATCTCTCATTCGTTCTTCCTAAATCGGAATCTCTCTCTTCTTCTCTTTGGCGCTCAACGTCGTCGCGTCTTTCTCTCGACTACAACGAGCAGGCAGAGGTGACGGAAGCGAACCATCTTCCGGTAACATCGACCGCGCCGTCGGAGATAACAATGCCGGACCGCCGAGAAAGAAAATTGAGAGAGAGATGAGGAGGACCGAAAGAAATGAGGGTTGATGGCGACAACAATGGTGGAAGGCGACGATTTTGATATCGGACAGTAGCAACGCGGAGAAACACACGATGACGACGATTTGTGGAGGAGCGAGCAGAGAGAGAAAGACGCGACGACGTTGAGCGCCAGAAAGAAGAAGAGAGAGATTCCGATTTAGGAAGAACGAAGGAAAGATGGAAGAAAAGGAAAAAGAGGGAGAAATAGTCCACTTTGAAATTTTTTAGCATTTTATTAATTTTATATTTAATTTTATTTAATTAATTAAGCATTAGTATATTAATTAAGTTAAAAAATCATTAATTAGGCGTTGACCGTTAGTTTTTTACGGAAAAGAACCACTTCGGCAACAATTTCAAATGTTTAGGACCACTTCGATAACGATTTCAAATGTTTTGGACCCGATTTTCAAAAAATGAATGTTTTTTACCAAGTTCGTATTCTGACTATATGTTTAGGACCAATTTTGGCCTTTACTCTAAATTATACTCCCTCCGTCCCACTCAAGATGACCACATTCTTGAGTGACATGAGATTTTAGGAAGTGTTGTTAGGTGGAATAAAGTAGAGAGGAAAAATGTAGTTCAATATTTTAATGAGGAGAGAGGAAAGAGGGGGTTATTTCCAAAATTGGAAAGTGTCCATCTTGATTGGGACAAATAAAAAAGGAAAGGTGGTCGTCTTGAATGAGACGGAGGGAGTACTAAAGTGGAATGATGAGATTGAACGGATTTTCAAACCACGAAATTTACTATAATAACGTATTAGTTCACTGCTTGTTCTCAAATTCGTGTTATGAATTAAAACGATTTTATAGTGAACTAAAGTACAATTATAGTGAATTATAACGCCCTTCTAGTGAACTAGCCTCCAAACCCTTCACTATAATGACGTCTTAGTCCATCACTCCGTGTTTTGGTCTCTAGTTATGTATTTAGAATGTGATTATAGTTATGCATAGTTTTACACAAATTCTTATTCTCTTTGTTTCCTAAAAATAGAACCGAAATGACATAACTTTTAATGCAAAATTGAGAAAGTAAGAGAGATGAAGAGAAAAAATGTGTAAAGCAAGAGAGAAGAAAAAAAGTAACGGAATTAATGTTATTGGATTGTAGGCTCTATTTCTTAAAATGGATAGTTTCTACTTTTATGTGATAGATAAAAAAAAGAATATCTATTTTTGGAAAACCGATGAAATATTAAAAAGATGAGATTGCAGCTATACATGGTATCACACAAATTACCATAAAAATATAAAAATCAAATACTCCCTCCGTCCCATAAAAATATATGTACTTTTAATTTTCTTCCATCCCATAAAAATATGGCATTTCCATTTAAGGAAAGTTCTCCTTACTCATTACTCATATACACCAATTTATTTACAACTAATATCAATATGACCCATCATTACAACTTAATAAACACTAATAATAATGTTGGTCTCAATGTCCACTAACACTACTTTAATTATCGTTTTTTATTCTCTCTCCTACTTTACAATTTATGCATTAATTATCGTGCTATTTCATATTTTTATGAGACAAAAGGATTATAAAAATTGAAAAAAGTACTACTCCTACAATTAAATAGAAAAAGTAATAAGAGCATTCGCAACGGTGGCGCTGCTCGCCACCGCCGTCCGCGCCGCTGGCACGGCGCTGCTCGATGCATCGAGCAGCGCCGTGCCAGCGAGCAGCTGACGTGGCGCGCCCCCATTCGTCAACGGCATAGCCGTTGGGTTTAAATAATTTTTTTTTAAAAAAAATCAGTTTTTAATTAAAAAAACCGATAAAAAAAATTTCACTTCCCAAAAAAATTATATCCGTTTATAACCGTTTTTTCCCACTTTTTAATTTTTTTTAATTTTTTTTACCCCAAAAATACACACTTTCATCTATAAATACCCCCAATTTCACTCCCAAAAATTCACATCAAACTACACAATTCTCATCATCATTCTCTCATCTCCATTCTCATCTTCAATCTCTCATATCCATTTTCATCTTCATTCTCTCATACCATACAACATCACTATGTCCGGCCAAGGCGATAACCCTACGGGCTCCCACGGTTGGAACCCCGAATGGTTCGGTTCACAACCGTTTCCTAGTCCGAAAACGGAATATTCGGCCCCTCCTCAAACCCAAGATTCGGCTATTCCGGGTGGCTACCGTCCATACCCAATCGACGACCAAGGTGCCTCCGAAGGACGATACGGGTGGACACCGGAGCCTAGGCCGACCGCCCCCTCCCAACCTCCGCAAGCTCCTACTCGCGGCAGCGGTGTCCGCACACCGTACACGCCGGCGGAGATGGATAAATTGTTCAAGGCGTACTTCGAAATCTCCGAAGATGCGGCGGTTGGCATGAACCAATCGGGCGATCACTTTTGGTGGCGCGTATCTCGCCGGTACAATGCAAACCGGCCGTCGGGAACGATCGAGCGCAACGAGAGTATGGTGGGCAACTGCATCGGCCGAGCCAACGACGAAATTGGCAAGTTCAATGGCTATTTTCTCCAGGAGTCGCGGAATGCCGGGAGTGGCCGGAGCGAGGTCGACATCATCACTGCGGCGCTGAGCACATACCAATCCATGAACGGTAAGTCGTTCAAGTACCTCAACGTTTGGCAGGAAACGCGGTTCCACCCGAGGTATCTGGGAGGCGTAACATCCTCCTCTAGCGGCTCCTCCAAACGGTCAAGGTCGGTATCCCTATCCGACTCCGGCTCCGAAGAAGTGGCTAGCCAACTCGCCGGAGCTAACTTGGGTAGCCCCGACGCCGGACCAAGCGGTTCCCAACGCCGACCGGAAGGAAGGAAGAAGGCGGCGGCCGAGCGCCGGCGCTCCGCGACTCCATCGGCCCCCGCCCCCGAACCCGCACCCTATGTTCCACCTCCACCCCCGAACAACTCGTTGTGGGCCCTTTTGGCCCAACTCAATATGGCCGATAGGTCAACTATGACCCCCACGCAACCTCAAACGCACGAGGGCATGATAGTGGGTCTCCAAAAACAATTGGGGTTGTTGCCGCCGGATGAGTAGTCTTCCTCGGGTAATATTAGCCAATAATTATGTAATTTTTAATTTTTAGGATTTTAATTATGTCTTTTTTATTTTATTTGTATTTTGTAATATTTATTGTGATTTTTTAATGAATTTTAGTATTATGGAAATGTTTATGTTTAATTGAATATTAAATTAATTGTGCTCGTCCTTGCGGAAGAGCACAATTGTGGGTGTTGTGCTCTTGCCAGAGAGCAGGCATGAATAGTACCGCCAGCGGCACGGTTGTGGATGCTCTAAGTATCATATTATTTGAGCATTATACAAAACAATTAAATTATTAGCATTTATGACTTCTATATTTACTAAAATAATAGTAATAATAATATAATAATAATAATAATAATAATAAATAATGGCATTAATTACATAGTTAAAATTCATAAAAAGACAAAAATCGGAACAATAGATTTAGTGAATTATTGATAGTGGTACAACTCATTTGACCGTTACTCTATCAATATGCATTCTTTTCTACGGAAAGAATGAAATTAACTGAAGTAGCCGTTGCGTTTGAAAGGGATAAACTATAGCGCAAAAAAGGAAACAACGCCGCTCCGTTTCCGCTCCACCATTCAATCGGAAACTACTTAATACTGTTTGTTTCACTTCTCTTAACAGACCCTAACCACTCTTTGATCCTTCATTTTCTTCGTATAATCCAACAAATATATTTGGAAAATGGTTATATCCAAAGAGAATAACGTAGGCCCCACAAATGTGCGAGGTAACTGTTTGCTGAAACGCGTTGAAGTTAGCTTAAAAGCTCCATCTTTTTTTTTTCTGAGATTTTGATCTTTCTTTTTGTTAAAATGGAAGGTGGAGGTCGCAATAGAAGAGCTCTAAGTGTGATCAATCATGATCTTCGAGGAGCTAATTCGCAGAGTTATGCTGCGAAAAAGCGAGGATTTGCAAAGTAAATTGTTAATCTTTGCTTACAAGTTTAGATATTGTTCGAGAATTTGCTTCTTAGAGATAAATTGATCAAATTTCTAATTCTGGAATCACAGAGTGGAAGGGGTTTGTAACAATGGAGCTGGATTTCCTGGTCGTAGGCCAATGGCTAGGTTAGATCAAACCTCTTTATTTCAAGATGCTTCCCTTTTTATGGCTATAAGTTTCAATTTTGCTGATGTTGATTGCTTGATTTATTTAGGAACTCGGCTGCTGTGGTGGCAGTGCAGCAGCATCGTAGTGTGGAGGTAAGTGAGACTCTTTCGAATTCGGAAGTTCTTGAACTCATTCAGCAAAGGATTGTGTGATTAATTGGTTTATGTTGCAATTGACGCTGTATAGGAAGCGATTAAGTTGAATACAACAGCGAATGAGTTCGCGGTATTGGAGGACATAGCTTTGGCAGATGTTGAAGTTGATCATAAGCCGGTTCCAATGTCATTGGAGCATTCAGAAATTGAAATGAGAGACACGGATCAAATGGTGTGCATCACTTTCTTCTTTCTCTTCACTGTTTGTTTTTAGGAAATGATCGAGTGATGTGGAGGGGTCTCGTTGCAGGAGGAGGTTGAAATGGAAGACATATTTGAAGACACGAGTATAGACATCGATGCTTGCGATGCAAAGAATCCGCTTGGTGTTGTGGACTATGTTGAGGATCTATATGCTTATTACAAGAAAATGGAGGTAAGATTGGGATGAATGATGTTGCTAAGTTAGCTCGTTTTTACAAGTATGAACTTCCTCATTCGATTAAGCAACGTCAAAATCATTTATAGTAGGATACGATTGGTGCAGGGTGCGAGCCGTGTGTTGCCTGAATATATGTCACAACAACCGGACATAAACGAAAGAATGAGGGCCATCCTAATCGACTGGCTCATAGAGGTAGGCGGCGACACTTTGATTAAAGGCATACTTTTTGCTAGTCTAGTGGAACTCATGATCACCGAATTTTGTTTACCAACAGGTTCACCACAAATTTGATCTGAGGAAAGAGACGTTGTTTCTAACAGTAAATCTGATTGATCGATTCTTAGCAAAGCAATCGGTGGTGAGAAAGGAGCTGCAGCTTATCGGTCTAGTAGCAATGCTATTGGCTTGCAAATATGAGGAGGTTGCAGTTCCGGTTGTGGAGGACTTAGTTTTTATATCGGATAAGGCTTACGAGAGGAAAGAAGTGCTCAAAATGGTAGCTGTTTTCGACTTGATCAGCTCCTAATCTGTTTCAAGGCAAAAAAACACTCACATGATCACATCTCTCTCTGTTTCCAGGAGAAGTTGATGCTCAATACTCTGCAGTTCAACATGTCCACCCCGACTGCATATGTTTTCATGTTGAGATTCCTCAAGGCAGCCAAGTCCGACAGCAGGGTGAGTTAGGAACAACGTTAACTATCGTGATCAGATCACATTCACTCTACATGAAAATGGTTTGACATCCCTTGCTGTGTAACAGCTTGAGCAACTCTCATACTTCTTGATTGAGCTTTGTCTGGTGGAATACGAGATGCTCAAGTATCCCCCGTCGTTCCTGGCTGCTGCAGCGATATACACGGCCCAGTGCACGCTCCATGGCGTCGCACAGTGGAGCAAGACATGCGAGTGGCACACCAGCTACTCCGATGATCAACTACTGTGAGTCTTAATTGATCCTACAAATATGGTTTTTCTTAGGCGACGCAATCGTGTAACGCCTATTCGTTTTTTTTACTTGGCGCAGGGAATGTTCGAGGATGATCGCGGGGTTCCACCAGAAAGTGGCTACGGGGAAACTCACAGGAGTTCATAGAAAATACAATACGTCTAAGTTTGGATATGCGGCAAGATGCAAACCTGCAGATTTTCTTGTACAGTAGGCAAAATAGGTAACAGAATAATGAGATAGTCCTTGCAACACAACGCGTTGCGTGGCTATTAAATTTGTTCATTAATCATTGACATGTAACTTTCTGATTTTGTAGTTTTTTTATTAATAATAGTAATTATCTATGCTTACAGATCTCTCTCATAGGAGAATGTATTTCACTGCACGGTAGTTGTATTATTTGAATGTGATAAGGATAATAGAGACAAGATATGAGAGCAATGTAACAACTATTTACCATTAATTTATTCGTAGTAGACATTTAAAAAATTAAGCAATATCTACATAGTACGCAAATAATATAGATAAATATGTATCCAACGATAATTTAATTTTGTAACAAATTTAGTAAATTCATAAATAATAACATATTAACAATATTTGTGAAAATAAATCTAAAATTGAATTAAAGTGTATATCGTTAAAATTTGTAATTATTTTTTATATGAATTTTTAATCAATGTAACATCAGTTTCCTAATTAAACGGACAGTTGATATGTGTGTGTGTGTTTTATGATTTCCAATTTCCATGGTGAAAGAGATCGGTAATGACCGTGAGTATACCTACGTGTAGACTATGAAAGAAGTAAATTGCATTAGAAGATGAATTTTGCTTAGGCGAAAGTTTAACCTACTTATATACACCTCAATTTCCATCACAAAAAGTAGGCGAAAATGATTGTTTAATTTTCGTTATTAAATCTCACATTTATGCCGCTGACACTATTAATTCCCCACTTAATTTGAAAAGCCACTATCGAAATAAAAACTACTACTGCCCAATTATCGCATACAAACATTTTGGGTTCTTTTTGGTCAACGAAATCCGTTAATTCTCAACTCCTTCTTGTGCTCGTAAACATTAAATTTGACCATCATTTTGAAATTAATTAGATAAACACAAAATATTTTAGATTAGTCTCGAACCTAATGAGAAATAAAATAAAATAAAAATAGTGAAATATATTTTGCAGTGAGGGCAAGAACAAGCAGCTACTTACACGGATTTTCAGTTAATTCCGTTTTGCATTTGTCCACACATCTCCATTCCTTCCCTAATTCCCTTTGTTTGACCAATTCCACTCCCGATTTAGGTGCCTTAAATCAATCGCCTTTTGCTTCCGTTCCGATTCCTTTCACATTTTTCTGCTTCAATCTGTAAGAATGTTTCTGTGATCTGTTCAACCCTTCGGATCAAATCGAGTTGGATCGAATTCAGTGGATTTCGATTTTGATTTGCAGTCCTGATCTGAATAATGACGGAAAAGGTAGATCCCCCGCAGAAGCTGTATACCACAATGCGCCTCTGGGAATTCCCGGATCAGTACTTGATTGAGCCGACTGACGGATCCTCCGCATCGTTTCTCGCTGTTAGCCGCCTTGATGGCTCCATGAATCTTATTGGTAATTTCATTCCTTAACATTTTTCTCTTCCTCATAATCTAGTGTAGTTTTGTGGGGAATGTCCTTTTAAATACTCTCTCCTATTGTATAGATGAAATACCTCAGTCCAACACGGTTCGAGTTCCTAAAATTCAGACCATCTATGGTGTGGTGGGCATGCTCAAGCTTTTAGCAGGCAAGTTTTTTAATTACCTGAAGATAATTACCACTTATTCATGTTCTATCGTGTTTTCGTTACTAGTGAATAGTGACCACAAAAAGGTCTACTTGTTACCTAGGTGAGTAAATTTCTTAGTATGATTATCATTGCTCCATCAGAGGCATTAAAGAAACGAAGGATCAAGTTTCAATTTCCCCTCATGATGGTCGAAGAAAGTTTTTCAGTTTCTTCTACTTGTGAATTCAAAAAGTAGGAATCAACTTGTTGGTCACAAGTGCCTTGTGCAATTTTGCATGTTTGCAATCATTTCGGAGACTTTGAAACTTCTGATTTACATTTCTATTCACCATGTAGTTATTTCAACAGTGTACTTTTGTTGGTGAATAAAATTATAAACTTGATCCACTGATTACCATAGAAAGTTTCCTTCATACTACTGATTCTAGAAGGAAATGGACTTGGGGTGAAAAATGTGGTCGAGGTTAGCAGTGGACTGCTGGGATATTTCTGGATAGGGGTTGAGTTGGAGGCGAGTTCTTGAAAGTTGGATGAAATAATCTTAGACATTGTAAATTGTAATGTATAGGCTTTGTTTCAGTTAGGCCTCAGCGACCTTACCAGAAATTAGTTGGTATCGTTGCTCTTGTAGGTAACTACCTTTGGGATAGGGGCAGGGTTGTCTAAGAGAAACGCTACCTCCAAACTGAGAAGGAATTTGTAGGGTTTTCTAGGTGTAATTAGCAAAATTGGCCCGATTGCTGGTATCTGCCACTTCAGCTGCTATTACGGTCTTATTAATCCACGTAGTGCTCCAAAGTTCACTCTGCGACTGCTGTTTCTACACAATATAGTCCATGTGAGAGGTGACATAGCTCATGTGTGCACCTGAAGAGGATTCTGTCTCCACTTAGAAGTTCTTGTATGTACTGGGCTCTAACAAGTCATAAATTAATAATTGAAGAAAGTAATACTGTAATAGTGAGAAATTCAATGGCCAGAAAGAGGACTTTCGAGAAAAAGATGGAGTGCAGCATGTATGCACATTAGGCACAGTTTGGTTGCTCAATTGTACCTTTAGTTGACTCCCTTTCTCTTGCTTGCAATATGTTTTCTCAAGTTGATGGTAGCCCTAAATTTCTTTTATAGGTCCTTAGTTTCATCATGGTTTCTCCACAATATTGATTTTTCATATTGTTTACTTTAGGGTCATATTTATTAGTGATAACTGGACGTGAATGTGTTGGATCTTATCTTGGTCACTCCATTTTCAAAGTAACATCACTGAAGGTTTTTCCATGCGATCACTCGCTCAAGAATTTTCCAGAAGAACAAGTACTGGCGATATCCACCATCTTACAATTAAAGTAAATTATTGTTTTCCAAGTCACTGTAATATATACCTCTGTTGAACAGAAAAAGATGGAGAGTGAGTTTTCTCGCTTGCTAAAAGTTGCAGAGAGGACTCCAGGTCTATATTTCTCCTATGATGTGAATATGACTCTCAGGTGAAGTTTTTGCACATGTACTCAGTGATTTCTTATATTGTTTATTTTGTTCCTGTAACTATTTTCTTTTTGTTAGTGTGTTGTTTATGAGACTCGTTGGGAGAGCTTTGATATTGCCTATTAGTAACATGAAGTGCTTCCAAAAATATGACTTTACTTAAACTTTTTAAAATGAAATAGCACTTATATTTCTATCTTTTGCAAGTCCAAGGTGTTTGGTACTTCAAACAATTGGTCTAACCAATACTTGTACATTTTCTGGCAGCGCTCAGCGGCTGAATGATTTGGGTGATGAGTCAAAATTGCTGCCTCTTTGGAGACAAGTGAGTTTCTGAATGATTAATGCTGAAACCTATGGATTCCAAACTGTGTTTCTACTCATGTATCAGCTTAATCTTCTTGCTGAGAGCTGTTTGGGGTTTGAGTTTTCTGTATCTATGTTGACTGCAGTCCTCACACTAATTTATTGTGTGTACATTCTGTCTCCAGGCTGACCCTCGATTTCTTTGGAACAACTACATGCTGGAAGTTCTTATAGACAACAAGGTCAAGTTTCTGGATGAATCATATGAGTATTCCAATTTTTTCCTTGGAAGTTTCCATTTTTATATTGTAGTAACTGAATTAGATATCATCCTCATGCAGCTTGACCCATACCTACTCCCTGTCATTCAAGGCAGTATCCTTTCGAATGTCCTGATATTCCAGTATCTCATGCCCCATTATGGTTAGAATAATAATTTTACAATAAGTGATGCCTTGACAAGTCATTAGGCTTTCAGAACATTCAAGCAGCCATTGGGAAGGAAATCCTTGATGTTGCACTAATTGCACGAAGATGCACGAGAAGAACAGGTAATCTGTATATTGTAGTCATTATCTCACATTCTCACTACCTCCTCCCTGTCTCCATTTTCCATTTGTTTCTGTCTTCCAACATCTAAAGCCCCAAGTTGCTGTTACTAAATGTCAGCAAGATGAAAGGGGTATATTGGCTTCCTTGCTCAAGGACATAAGTTACTTGGATTTCTTTTTTAGAACCTGCACTTATGTCTATAAGACTTTGTGCAATTAATTTCTGATATTACATGAACCACTGGTCCGTCTAAACTTAATTTGAAGTGTTCAGCCAAAATGTGCAAGTGCATGTTACTACTAAGATTTGGTCGGGGATATGACATGGTATTCTTGAAAGGCTTCCATTGAGATCTTTCTGCCAAGTATTTTACTACAATACACTGTTTGGTTCTTGATTTTGGAATTCTGCCTTATTCTGGCATCTTGCTCTTCTGTGATGTGGGGTCTGTGAACTCATCAATTACAACTAACTTGTGAGATCTAAAAATGATGGGCTGGTTCCTTGGTTAACAATGGTCAGGGCTTATTGATTCTGTTGGAGATGACTAGCAGACACCTGCTTTGATAGTTATAATTGAGTTTGTTTCTGGGCCCCAGCTTTCTCAAATTAGTAAATTGAAACTTGGGATAATTTAATACATTACACAAATATTATACTTTCTTTTTTGTTCTTCAAAACTTTGATAAAAGCCGCGAACTCTGAACCATTGATTTTGACAGAAATACTATAACACATAAACTTTCACTCTGTTGTACTTATTCTTCCTCTTCTTTTGTTTCTTTAAAAAAATACTCTGATCAAGGATTTATCATCTGTTCCAGTTAGAACCATTTCTATTATGCGGGAGAATTAATAATGTCCTTTTGTCCCACTTGTACTTTGTTTTTTAGGCACACGAATGTGGAGAAGAGGAGCTGATTCGGATGGTTTTGTTGCAAATTTTGTGGAAACTGAACAAATCATACAAATTAATGGGCACACTGCGTCCTTTATTCAGGTAAAACTCTCATAGGGTTATGTGGTACTACAATTTTTGTATTGCCTTGAGAACTTCCTGCAGTAATGAAATGTTATAAATGGATGGATACCATCTAATTTAATTTAGGTTTGCAAAACCACATTTATTTGTTTCTTTTGTATACTGAATTCCAATTGCTTTTTATTTACTTGCCTAGCACCACCAATATGGCCCCTATACTACACACTGTTACTTATAGATATAGATACTTAAGGTGCTCGTTAGGGCTTGAGTGCATGATATGTATCCAATCAAATGATTAATTGTTAATTTTCAGTATCTTACTATTATGGCCTGATAAACTAATTTCCTATTTTAGGTGCGAGGTTCCATGCCATTTCTTTGGGATCAGATTGTTGATTTGACATATAAGCCAAATTTTGAAATCGTGAAACCTGAGGAAGCAGTAAGTCTTGTATTAATCTTCTTATTATGTTCTGGCCTAACATATCATATCTGGTAAGCTGATTCCTCTACAAATTTGTGCAGCCTCGAGTGGCTGAAAGACATTTTTTGGATCTAAGAAAGAAATATGGAAATGTTCTTGCAGTTGATCTAGTGAACAAGGTATACATGGAAACCATTTTTGTTGCACAATGCAGAATGCCATCTTCATCACGGTTGCAGTTTACCTGACTATTTGTCAACAATAATGTACCTGATTTGTAACCTATAGTTGTTAAAAGACAAAAATATATCTACTATAAAGATGTAATAAAAATTGATTTTACAATATTTTTTCTTTTTTGAAAGAAATAGTGTCCTAAAAATGCTTTAAATGTTAGAAAAAAAGGGTTCATAATCACCTGTGCTAGTTTGAAAAGGAGTTCTCATCATTTAAAGGGATCATAAGAACCAGTACGTAGGTTGGAAACCCCTAGGACTTGTACACATATTGGAATTCTACTGCCAAGGTGAAACTGGTGTTAAAACATATAAGTGGATGAGGGTGGCATATGACTACATGTAACATCTCTTTCAGCTAAACAATTGTATGATTTTTTTCCGCTTTTACTGATATTCCATTCTAGATCCCCTTTCTTTGCTCGGAATGACAAAGTGACTCCTGCCATGTTATATGTTATGTTATGTTATGTGCAATCTATTTTCTTGTTGGTAAACTTGGTATTTATGCCCTATTTCTTTGAATATTTTAACAGCATGGAAATGAGGGACGCTTGTCTGAAAAGTTTTGCCAGGCAGTGGAACCTATTGTTAGTGATGATGTGAGGTAGATTCTGTTTCAATCTTACTCATCCATCCCTACTAAGATGACACACTTTCCTTTTTAGTTTGTCTCAATCAAGATGACACATTTCTATTTTCAGTAACTTTCTCTATCCAATTAATACACCCAACCACTTCTTTCTCTCTTCTCAAATTAAATATTGAACTCTCTTTCTCTTTCCATTTAATACTTACACTCACTCTTTCTCTCTCCAATTAACCACATTAATCAACAACTCCTAAAATCTCGTGCCAACTACGAAATGTGTCATCTTAGCTGGGACGGAAAGTATTTTGCAGCTATACATGAATCACTAGGGTGTGAAATTGCTATATCCTCACTTACAATGTTTTTCAGATATCTGCACTTTGATTTTCACAAGATATGTGGGCATGTCCACTTTGAGCGCTTATCCATTCTTTACGAACAAATTGAGGATTTTCTCATTAAAAGCAGGTGCAGTTACTTTTTGGGCGAGCTTATGGTTTTCTTGCTTGAGACTGTTTAGTTTCTTCCAAGAACTTCTTGCTTTACGCATTTCATAGTTTGCATCGTCTATAACACTGTTCCGAATTTTCTGTTCCTGTTATGATAGTGTTGTGAAATGAATTTGCTTTTAACCTTAACTGTTCAAAGTTGATTCCTTCTCCCTCAATAAGGGAAAAGCAGATTGACTGTTAAAACTTTGTTTGCTGATCCATTTAACACGGAGAGCTCTTAGAAGATGAACAAAAGGTTTGTAGTTTCCAGGCTTGTAGATGGTTAATCTTCAAAAAGCATTAATAAAACTATGGAATGAGCATTAAAAGTGTAATTATATAGAACAAAATCTTGCTGTTCTGCACTTACCTTACAGTATTAGTGTTGCAAGAAAATTTTGTGTCAATAGCTTGTAGTTGTTCCAATTTTTTATTTTATCTTTTCGATATTCTGCTTCTGAAGTTAAGTGAGCTGAAAACCAGCTTTACATGTTTATGATAGACTGAGACTTTCCACAAGAAATTATGGCTTGTGTAATTTAATATGTAAAATTTTTGAAAGAGTAATGCAATTTTATTAGATACTTCTGAACAAAATTCCGCTAATTTTAACAGATACTACCAGTTTAATATAAAAGCAAACTGTTTCTATCCTTTTGTAGAACATAGTCAAAAGGGAGGTAAACAGAATTGGACACATTGCATGGATGTTTCTATAAATTGAAGAACCACAATTTTCTGTAACTTTTAAAATAAATTTCTACATTTTGTTATTCTGTTAAAGTTACATTTTTTTTGGGAATTGATGTTAGTTAGTAGCATAGGAATCTTATGGTACTGCAAGATAACTATTACCATGTCATATTTCCATGCAATGCGCTTTAGTACTTGGTTAACGTTGATCCTTCCTGCAATTTATGTACTTGTGCCAAGCTTGATAATAACCACAACTAATTATCAAAAAACCGTTAACATTAGCTGGTTCTTTATCCTAGTTTCATTCCCACATCAACCCTTTGTTTATAATTTATATTCTTTTAAATAAAGTCCATTAACCTTTTATTTCTGCCTAACAAATAGTGGTGTACTATCTTTATATCATCCTAACACTGCCACATGTGCTATGTTTGTTTATAGTCCAGATTTGGTTTGGCTAACTTATAAACTGCATTTGTCTTCAAATACAAATTTCTTGAATCCAGAAAAAAAGTTTTGCAGTCATAATCGTTGGTGTCAAGCCAATTATTTAACTCAGTAATTTGGAGCCTTTACTCTGTGTGTGTGAGTTTTAGGGATTTCAGGTCCTTACTGCTTTGTTTGTACTATAGGTACTTTTTGTTAAATGAGAAGGGGGAAAAAGTTGAAACTCAAGGAGGAGTTGTGAGGACCAATTGCATAGACTGCTTGGACCGGACAAATGTAACTCAGGTACAGTTTGTTTTCTTAAGCTTGAATAGTTTCTTTTTCCCTAATCATTACTGAAACTAATTGATGTAGGATTAGTTTGCTTCTGCATAGCTTTATTCTGTTTCCGTAGATAATATCAACACCTTATCATAGATAGATCTACACCTTATCGTTTCCAGCTTATTTATCATCTTTGTAAGGATACAGATTGGTGAATGGTGATGTATTTTAAATTAAAGAATCTGTGAATCTTGTAAAAGCATCTTTTAAGGTTATATGTCTAGTATTCTTTTAGTTTGAGAGATATTTCTTAAACCAGCTGAACTTAGAGCTTTTCCTGAGAAAGAAAACTGATTTAAGTATTCACGGAGACCAGAAATTACAATGGTTAGATGAAAATTTGAAATGATTGAGATGATTCCATTAGTTTTCAAGGCCTCAGAGGTTCTTTCTATCTCCATCGCTACTTGTTTTGATGGATGGAGAATTCAGTCTTGGGCTTCAGACAATTTCAACGAATATCATCTTGTGTGCAGTTATACTTTCAGAAAACTTACTGGGAACATGAGTTTTTAATACCCGTTTTACTGAAACAAACAGATGCAAGATGTGCTATTTATTATGCACAAAATGTTTAAGTTTGCTGGGGGAGCAATTTTCTCTTGATTTGAATGTAATGCATATTTGATTAAATGCAGCAATAGCAAATGTTATCATTCATCCCTCCCCAAGGCACCACACAAAATAAAACGTGTAATTATTTTTGTTCTAGGGAAGCATTTTCATTCACTTTATCCTCTTCACTTTTATTTGCAGAGCATGATAGCACGTAAAATGCTGGAATTCCAACTCCGGCGGCTTGGTATTTTTGAAGCTGAGGAAATGATCAATTTACACCCCAATTTTGATGGCAGCTTTAAAATTTGTAATGCATCACTTTTGATCAACAATATTCTTTATTTGGTCTAATTCTAGCTAGTTGCTACAATCATTTATGGCCCATCATCCTTCTCAAACCTTTCCATCACTCTACTTTTGTTTCCAGTGTGGGCTAACCATGGGGATGAAGTAAGCATCCAGTATTCTGGTACTCCTGCTTTAAAGGGGGATTTTGTCAGGTATATATTTTTATCCCTTTGAAAAAACTAGCACTGATTCCTGAGTGGTCCTCTGGAGAATTAATTTGATGGTAAATAAAAGTTCCGCTACAACAAAATTATGGTAAATTAATCTGTACCTTCTTATGTTCTTTACTCTGTTTCAGTTTCAAACTTTCAGTCTGCTTTGAATGATTGTAGGCTTATGATTTTAGTATTACGCATCACTACTGGGATTAGCGAATGTTTAAGTAGTTAATCTGCAAAAAGGTCCACACGTTTGAAGTATACATAGGGGAATAAACTTTAGCAATAAGCTTTAAGTTTTTTCATATTTTCAAAACGAGGATTCAAATAACCAAGGAGGGGAGAGAAAACTTTAGGGCTGATTTTCTTCAGCAATCTAAATATTAGCTTTAGTGTGAGATTGTTCTTCTTGTCAGGACACAATAAACGCATTGAAATGGACTTCCTCAATTCAAAATTTAAAATAACTCAAGACATCCAGGCTAGACTTTGTGGATAACCTCATAAGCACATTGATGTTACTAAAGCTTCTTAAGTTATCAGTATCCTAAATATGTATGCTTTTATAATTAGTTTTTTTTCATATTAAAAGTAATTTCCCCCCTTACTTGGATGGAACAATACATGTTAACTGGGATAAATTCACAAGATTTAAGATTTTTTATTTTTTCGTGAATAACAGATGTGGTCAAAGAACAATTCAAGGTATTCTGAATGATGGCAAAAATGCTCTCATGCGATATTATTTAAACAACTTTGCTGATGGTACAAAGCAGGTTTGCATGCTTTCCCTCCTTGTTTTAATTGGCTTGGAAAGTTGTTGAATAGATTAATGCTCAAATATACTCCTAGTTCTTTATAGAATTGTTATCAGCATTAGCTGGTGTAACGTCGCCTACTTGGTGGATCTCAAATTTTTCTTGCGACATTGTGTAGAAGCACTGACATAGTAGTTACAATATTTCCATTCAGAAAATTCTTAGAACTTACATCTATCTGATAGATGTAAACTATTAGGTATTATGTTTAAGATTCTGCTAATCTAGTTTAAGCATTATATGGTGTAATTTAAGCTTTGATTCTGTTTTGAAGGATGCTAGTGATTTAGTACAAGGCCATTATATTGTTTCTCTTTCTCGAAGCATGACTCCTACAACAAAGAAAGGCGGTATTGAGGCACTGACAGTAAGTAATCTATATTTACTAGCTTTTTCCCCATTAAATATGTAATTATGTATTTAAGAGTCATATATTAATCGTGTAACCCTAATAATGTATTCAAATATAACTATGCTCGTGTTATTTATGCTAACTAGTTGAATATGGGACTTATATTACATTTTTTTGCACGTCTGCAGTCCTTTCCATTGGCTTTGGGAGTGATTCTGATTGGCTTCTTCTTCGCACTGTTGTCACTTAGACGAGGTAGGAATGCCTTTCTTGTCAATGCTTTTGCTTCTAATTGAAGTGTTTTTTCTTTTCTTTTTTGAACTCCATTTACAAATGCTAATATGTTTTGCTAGAGTATTACAAATCTAGCATTTTCACATGCTGAACTGTCGTTGCCACTTTATCAATGAACAGTTCTCTAAGTTGATGCATTAGTCTAACTGTTTACTCATATGTATAGTTTCTTATGCATCTTCTGATATAGCATTGAGTACCACTAATTAGTATCTTGTTTTGTAGCTCGACACGATCTATGGAGTTTATTATTTTCCTTCATGTGGGCAAGCATGAGTTTGGCTATAGCAGTATGTGTAAGGGCCAATGGCCGCATCTTCTGCAATCGCCCTCGTCTGCACCAACCTAGACGTTAATTCTGGGCTCGGAGGATTTTAGCTACATGCAGCAACTCTGTAGCTATTCTGCTACTATTGTTAACTTATATTCTACATGTATTCTTTCATTGTGAAACTCACATTTTATTTAGCTGATACATATACTTAACCCACTTATTTTCTCAATATACATATATAATCAGGCACTTGTAAACCTCTTAAATTGATATCCTCTTAAATTCATATCCTCTTAAATTCATAACTATGAAAGCTTTTAAATTGTATTGCAAATGAAAAATGCTTATTGCTGAGTAGAAAGATATAGGTGGTTCCTCCTCTTGTGGAGGTAAGGCTGGACTCTTTGGAAGTTCAACACCGCCCAGACGAGGTGGCGCAGCCCAACTTCCGGCCACAACGCCGCGGGCGAATACAGCAGCGAGTTGGAAGTCTGCCAGAGCAGGAAGTTGCTGAGGCGCGTCTCTCCTGAGGTGCGCAAAAGAATTTCTGGATCAGGCGCGACGGCCATGTACATATGCCTCTCGACATCCGCTACCTCGACTAGCTGCTGCTGGCTCCCACGATCAGCCTTGTCTCGGCAGCACTCCTCAGCAGCGTGCGTCATCTCATCCGTTGAAGTATAGGCGACGCCCACCACCAGAACGAGACTCTTGTTATGAGCCGTCACCCTCATGGCCTTCTCCGCAGCAATCCTCACAGGCTCAGCCAAGAGCTTCAGATTCCCCGCAAACTCCACCCTCACTCCATACTGATTCAGTATGCCCTCTTCCTTGATCAACCCTTCGATCTTCTCGAGCATCAGTTCCATCACCGTCTGCACCTCCTCGGGCCTCCTCTTGAAGTTCTCGATGCTAAACACGTAGACCGTTATGTACTTCACCCCGAGCTCATGGCAGCACCTCATCAGCCTCATCAGGGCCAGGAACCCCACCTTGTACCCCATTCTATCGTCCATCTTCCACTTCCGGGCGTACCTCCGGTTCCCGTCTAGGATGAACGCCACGTGGCGTGGTATGGGCCCCACGGACAGGAAGCGGAACAGGAACCTCCTCATATAGCCCACCAACCTCCCCAACAACCGAGCCACTACACTGCTGCTCTGCTTCTCCATATTTTTACCTTAATCTATCATAAAGCCAGTTAGCATTTTTCACTAATTCGGAGCATAAACAGAAGCAATTCAAGATTACCTATTTCGGAAGCACTTTGCTGCATCAATTTAATCTAAGCTGAGAAAAACCCTTTTGAATACAAACTGCAACACAAATATTTTATAGCAAGTCTTAATATTAGGAAATTGGTTGCATGGTAATTAGAATTGTGCCACATTCTTGGTGTGGACCAAGAATTAGGGCCAAATGTGGGATGGAAACATAAATTTAGCTAGCTGTTCAAGTCACAAGTTTTGTATTTTCTCAAAATCAACAACTTATACATGTATTAACACTTTAACACCAAAATGTTATATACAATGAATAAGAGAAATTTCAGCTCCTTTTGGGTGTCTTCTGTTTATTAAGTACTAGTACTACATTTCACTTCAACTTTCACAGTTTCTTGATTCCATTTTTTATTTATAAATGGACAATTTTGTTCAGTAAAACTTGTTTTATCA
Source organism: Salvia splendens (assembly GCF_004379255.2). Lineage (NCBI taxonomy): Eukaryota > Viridiplantae > Streptophyta > Magnoliopsida > Lamiales > Lamiaceae > Salvia > Salvia splendens. The sequence continues at coordinate 19,201,229 of NC_056053.1, read as the reverse complement.
ATTTTGAGAGATCTGTTGCATGTTGTTTATTTTTATCACAACAAAAGCTTAAAAGGGCCCTTCTTACATTCTAGAATGGAATCACAAAGTACATCATATCCACATTGTTACTTCCTTTGCCAGTTGAAATCAAAGGGTATTTGGATCTTGACAGATTTGTGAAGTTGTTTATTCACTACATTATCCCTGATTTGTCCTAGATTGTAGTTACCATCAATCAACTCTTTCGTTATACTATGTCTTAACTATTTTCAGAGGATTTATGTATTGTATTTTCCACTTGTGCAGTCCTTTCCATTGGCTCTTTGTCATAACCATCTGTTATTTCATTGATTCTCATGCCCCTTTCTTGCCAAGAATGATCAGTTGCTGCAAACTCTCTCGATTTACACTCAGAAACCAAGTGTGCAACACCTTTCAATGCTTATTCTTAAACTCGAAAATCATACAAAAACAAGCATCCAAAGACAAACTGTACCAGAAACAAAATGAAAAAAAAAACAAGAAAAATCATCACATGAGCTTCTTCTTCCTCCTCCTCTCTAAGTAAGGCTGAGCCCTCTGAAAATTCAACACCGCCCACACAAGGTGGCGCAGCCCCATCTCGGGCCACAGCGCCCTGGACGAGTACAGCAACGAGCCAGAGGTCTGCCACAGCAGGAAGTTGCTAAGGCGTCTCCCCTGAAGTCCTCACCAGCATATGCGGAAACAGGCGCCGCCCCCATGTACATACGCTTCTCCACATCGTCCACCTTGATCAAAACATCCTTCTCCTCACCGATGTCTAAGCAGGACTCATGAGCAGCGTGCGCGATCTCATCAGTGGAAGTGTAGGCGACCGCGATGAGAAGAATGGCTCGGCTGTTGGCAGCAGTGGCTCTCATGGATATGCTTATTGCAATGATCGGTAACTGAATGCATATGTTTACATACACAAGACGTGCATATATGCAGACACGATTTTTTTATATACTATTACCTCCGTACCGGCTAAGATGACACATTTTTTAGTCGGCACAAGATTTTATGAGTTATTAGTTAAAGTGTTTCATTGGAGTGAGAAAATGTGGGTGTGACTATTAAAATAGAGAGAGAGGAAAAGTTGAATATTTTAATAGGAGTGTAAAAAAAGTGGTTGAGTGTATTAATTGGAGAGTGAAAGTTTCCCAAAAAGGAAATCTAGTGTCATCTTAGTTGAGACAAACTAAAAAGGAAAACATATCATCTTAAGCGGGACGGATGAAGTACTATATAATTTAGTGTTTGTCATTTCGATATTGCACGTATACATGTGGCAAACACCAACAAATTAATAAAAATATGAATTCACGATCTATTTTTTATGATGAGATAAAGGAGGAATGCAACCACTAACGTAACATCTTTATGTTTGGTAGTACTAATAAATATATAACTATTTTTTTGAGCAGTGTAAAATTCATGCGGTTGAAAAGTAAATTGCGGAAAATAAAAGACACTAAAAGCTTTATCGACTACATTGTATTAGACTTGAATTATTTCTGTTGACATTTTTAACTCATGTCAATGAGCCATTCTAGACAGTTTTAACTCTTGTCAAGAAGCCAATTTAGACAGTTTTAACTCGTGTGAAGGAGCTTGTCTAAACAGTTTTTACTTATATTTAGGAGCTATCTTAGATAGTTTTTGCTCGTATCTAGAAGCCAAATCAGACAGTTTTGGACTCTTGTCCAGGAGCTCATTCTGACAGTTTTGACTCATGTCGAGGAGCTAATCTAGACAGATTTTGCTCGTATCTAGGAGCCATCTTAGATAGTTTTAGCTCGTATCCAGGAGCCATTTCATATCTGGTTCTTCATCAGATTTTTGCAAAAGACATTTAGACTTAGTCTTATTGCAATTCTTCAAGCATTCGGGAACATCGTCTTTTGGCAACGGGTTCTCAACGTCCTCTCAACTCTTCACAGCGGTTGTGTGGCGACGCTATCTCTCCCCCCTCGCAGCACAAACGTTGGTCCTCGGCATTTCTCTCCTTGGTTCCGAGATTGAATCGTTTGGCAATGGTTGATATCTCCCCTCAGCCAACCGCTTCATCCATTATAACGTGAGTTCACAGCCTTTAACGGCTACCACCTCTTCAGCAGTAGATTCTCCTTTCTCGGTAGCTTCTTCTTCTCCGGACCATTTCTGCCTGAAGCTATCTTCTCTGGCATAGGCGCTGCTCCAATCATCTCAAATAATTATCCGGCTGGGGCTAACCTCTCTCCCTCGACCGGATAATTCTTCGACTGCTTTGTCTACTTACCTGAACTGCTGATGGTCATGGCAAGCTTCTCACAGAGGTACTTTCTCAGGCCAGATCTGATTGTTTGGTCGGATACTTTCTCTCCCCCTGGGCCAAACAAATTGTTGACTCCTCTGTACTTTCTTTGGACGACGACGCTCCATTGGCCACTACCAACGAAACTCTTTCATTTTGGTCCATCTCATAGAGTTGCTCTCTTGTCATGGCTGTCATCTTTTTTATCACAGTGCTCGCATCTAAAAACCCCTCCAGTATTTCTGGACAGCAACGCCTCTTTCTTCGGTGCCTCTTCATCTTGTTCCTCCCTCGATCAATGCTTCTCCAGCAGCCTTTGTGGCTTGTTATTGCCTCTACCGTCATCAGCTCTCTCAGCCTCCTTGCTCGTTTTGATTTGTCTCAACCGGAGAACTCGTCAGTTGTTCATTTGTTCTTGTGGCTATTCGACAACGGTTGCTTTCTCGGTTGTGGTTCTTCCTATTCTTTGGTGGCTGCCCATGGTCAGCGGCTTATCGCCAACTCCTTCTCTGGCGGTGGGTTGGAATCATCCGAACTCCAGATTTATGATTTGCTTGTTGGGTTGCACTTGCACTTCCCTTTCCAAATCTCATCTGCTTTCCCTCACAGGCCCCTCTGACTTTACCGGAAGCAGTTCTTCTTGGCCCTTTGCAGTCAGCCTTTTTCTCAGGGTTGGCCACTGTCCTTTAATCTTCTCTCATCTCGATGAATCTTCCAGCTGGGATTGTTGTCTCTCTCTCAGTCGAACAATTCATCGAGACAAGTTTCTCAACCTCCTTGGCTTTAGTGGCTTTTTCAACAGCCTTTCTCCTTCCCTGCAGCAGACAACCTTTTTTTTGGTGCCATGGTTCCCCAACTCGGTAATTTGAGATTATAAGGTTTGTTTCAGGGTGATTTGGTTTATAGGTTTCTTGGCAGGATATTTGGATGGTTGGGCAGCTTGTAGGTTTATTTGCTGGAATTCATGGCTGGTATGGGAAGAATATGACCGAGTTTTTTTTTTTTTGGGATATAGAGACAGTGATCGATTCCTGTGATTGAACCTCTCTGATATCATGTTGAAAAGTAAATTGCGGAAAATAAAAGACGCTAAGGTCATGTTTGGTTGCCAGGATTCTATCTGGGAAAATAATCTGATTCCTTAAATTTTAAATTCTTGTGTTTGTTTTCGGTTTTAATCAAACTGTGAAAGTAATCAAAATCCTGAAACAAGGAAAGTTAGTACAACTTTCCAGGATCATGAATCCTAACTTTTCTGAAGTATTCTTTTTCCCAGTTTTAGGATTCTTATATATTTAATGCAATATAGTACAGTTTATTATTATTATTATTATTATTATTATTATTATTATTATTATTATTATTATTATTATTATTATTATTATTATTATTATTATTATTATTATTATTATTATTATTATTATTATTATTATTATTATTATTATTATCATTATTATCATCATCATCATCATCATCATCATCATCATCATCATCATCATCATCATCATCATCATCATCATCATCGTTATTATTTATTACAATGTTTTAAAAATATTTTAAAAGTATAAACCATACTTAATTTCAGGATAGTAAATAACTATAATTCAAATTTCATAATTATAACTATATTATTAATATTTATTTTATTTTTATTATCATAATAATAATAATTTATTAAATAATTAAATATAATTATAATTATATAATAATATAATAATTATTAATTTATAAATTGGTAATTAACAATAAAATTGTAGTGAAATTTTAAATTATAAAATTTATTCAATTAAAAATTAAGTAAATATAATAATAATAATAATAATAATAATCTTATTTATTATTATATTATTATATATTATGATGTATAATCCATATTTAAACTATTCATCGTAATAATAAATAAAATAATTATTATCATTTGTAATTAATAATTTATTAAATAATATGTATTATTATTTTTTATAAATAAAAAATGATAAGTATATTTTTAGTTTAGTGTTTAAATCAAATATATACTTTCAAATCTTGATATTTTTCAAACACGAGAAAGTAAAGTTATTAGAAATCATATTCCCGGGATTCATTTTTCCAGGAATCATTTTCCTTGCCAACTTTACTTTCCCGCCAACCAAACATGGCCTAAAAACTTTATCGACTACATTGTATTAGACTTGAATTATTTCTCTCAATGGTTACACAACTATTTATAGACTCTATTTCTAGCTATACATGGAAAATATATTCTAATTATACTAATATCCTTTTATTTGATTTTCCATAATCTTTAATTGATTTCCTTCAATATTCTTGCCATAACTTCATCTCTTGTCTTCTTGTTCTCCAATTAATTGATTTCCTCATTCCAACACAGACCATATTTTATCTTCGTCCATCATCCCACTCAATTATTGCAGCCACATATATTAAAGGGTAGTGATAAACGTACATAATTGTATGTACATAATTGAATTTTTTAACATTTGATATTGAAAATCGTTTTATAAATATTAATTGATTTAAAATGAATTTGAAACTAATAATTTTGCAACACTTCGAAAATAAAATTTTAACTTAATATTTGTATATTTAAGCAAAAAAAATATTTTCTTACTAAAAATTATATAATTAATTCGAATCAAGCTCGAAATAATGTTATGATTCGACATAAAATTTCTACATCACTTCTTTCTTATTGCTACATATAATACGATAAATAACAAAACTAGTTTTTAATTAAATTCACTTAAATTTAAAAATTTAAGGATATTATGTACATGTTGTACATTTATCTTTTCTAGGTAAATTTTGCATTTGACATTTAGCTTCATTTATTTATGTTTCGTTAATACAATTCTTCCATTTTTTTTATTTGCCTATTACATCCTCATATAATGTGCAACTATGCGTCTTAGTAGGTCATATTAGAGTTCTACACATATATTTGGCGCTTTATAATATAACAGAAGTGTGAGAATTCATGCATATAGGGCCTTTTAAGTTAGAGGTTTCTTGATTTTACATATATAGTAGTAATTTTTTCTTAAGCAAAGCTTGTCCTATTGGATTTTTGAATTACCACTCTTTTAATTTTCTCCCCTTTTCCCCCTTTATATTATCAAAAATTATTTTCTTCTTCAATTTTTTTCTTCTTCAATTTTTTTCTTCTTCAATTTTTTTCTTCTTCATATCTCTCTCTCTCTAATCGCTTTTATAATTCGCACAACTATACTTTTATGATTATTTTACCAAAATTGATCGGTTGTATACTTTGGTTTAATGATTTAGTACTTATAATATGACAAGAAATACGGTTGATTGAAAAAAGAAGTTAAAGTGACAATTCCAAAAATATAAAGTTGGTTTCTTTTGGAATGTAGTAGTTGGTGGGACATGAATGTGCCCATAATTTGGCATCTTAGAACATCCACAATGGCGGAGAGCAGACCGGCTAGCCGATTCCCGGCGCTGGCCGGTCCGCTTACCGAACCATTGCAGTAGGCGAGCACCAAATCGGCGAGCGCACGCCGATTCCCGGGTGCTGGCCGATGCGCTCGCCGATCGGCTGGCCGCCATTGCAGGCTCCCGATCGGCCAGCCGATTTTTTATTTAATTTTCGAAACACTATATATAGGCGATTTGCACGTCATTTTCATTCGCACCACTTGTTTTAATGAGTTTTCTCTCTATCTTAATTTCTGTACAATAGCAACAACACGAAATGGCGCACAACAACGAGTCTACTCCAGTGACGAGCGGGTCTCAAACTCCCACGGTATCCGTGGGAAGTGGATGGGGTCTGATGGCCGGGTACTACAACATGTACCCTTGGCAGCAGATGATTCCCGGGATGGCATCCGGGGGTAGTATGCCGGGATGGCAGGGGATGCAGGGCGAACCGGCGATGCCGAGCGGGCAGGGGGTACCCGGGATGCAAATGATGCCAGGGTGGGCACGCAGCGGGGAGGAGTGCCGGAAGGGGTGGGACCGAATCAGGGCTGCGGTCTCCCGATTTTCGGGCGTGTACACCAACGCCCTCCGCATGGAGACCAATGGCCAAACTGACGAGGACTGCAGGAGGATAGCGGAGAAAGCCTTCCCCGTGCCCAGGCTTTATAAGGAGTTTACCTATTGGAATTGTTATGAGGTCCTGATGGACTCTGAGAAGTTTCGGGCATGTGTCGATGCTGGCTGGCCGAAGAAGCAGCGACTGAACTATACCGGTGATTACAGCGGCGGCAGCAGCGGCGGTTCCCACAACCTCCCCGAGGATGTTCAGGAGTTCCCGTCCCCTCCCGCGTTTACTCGCCGCACTCGCCCGGTTGGTCAAAGGCGGGCGCAACAGGCTCGCCAGGGGTCCCAGGAGGTCCAGTCGACATCCCCCCTATTGGCAGGTCGACAGCCGAGCTCGCCTTCTTCGCGCGTCAACAAACGCGGGCTCAGATGTACAAGATCTTAGCTGACTGGAAGAAGGCAACTGACCCCGAGGAGAAGAGTTTTCTTCACTCAATGCTCGTGAGTATGCAGGCCGATTTGAATGCCGCCACGACACAGTTGGGGGGCTCAGACGCGGGCTCAGATGCCACAGATTTGGAGGTCCCGGATAGCGGCGACAACGGCGGCGACGACGACGAGGAATGAGGCGGAGGCGGGGGGCTCGTGTGTGGAGGAGGAGTTTTTTTTAAATTAATGTAATTTTTTTTAATTAATGTACTTTTTTTAATTAATGTACTTTTTAAAATTTTAATATTATTATTGAATTTTCCAGTACATGTGTCGTAAATTTAATTCCGTATTTTATGTGATTGTTAATTATTTATTTTTTATAATTTTGTTTATTGTGGCTAGGCTATGGCTGGCCTATTGCTTGTCTAGTTGCTTGTCCTGATGATGTGGCAGGAGGATTTTTAGTGCTGATGATGTGGCAGGTGGAGTTTGTGGCTAGGCTATGGCTGGACTATCTCTATTGGAGATGCTCTTAATCTTCTCCAAAAAATGGTATCTCAATCATATATTTTAATTATAATTCCTAAACTACTACTCCCTCCGTTCCATAGTAATGAAGGTGCTTCTTTTCGGCACAGAGATTAAGAAAAATTGTGTTAGGTGAGTTAAATAAAGGGAGAATAAAGTGGAAAATAAAAAAGGTAGAGAGATGAAGAGAGAATAAAGTAAGAGAGGATAAAGTAGGTGTGGAAAAATGTGTTGACTTTTACTAAAAAGGGAAATGACTCTATTACTATGGAACATACCAAAATGACAAAATAACTCTATTACTATGGAACGGAGGGAATAGTATTCACTTCTATAATCATGCATATATCAAGTCATCAATAATTTATGATATAATATAAGCAACCAATTTTAAGAGGGGATATATCTGAATGCACTGGCTTACTCATATTTCAGAAACAAATGCATTAATCAAACCAACTTCACAAATTCCTTGGAAAAAGACCATATACACTAAAAGTGTTACATCACCTTTGATCATCTATCTTCTCGACTGATGCGATCTGGACGATTGTTTGTGGTGGAGAGACAAGGAGGCAGAATGCGTTGATCTACTCTTGGACACTTAAGGTTTTTCCATGGCTGAAATCTGTTCCAAGACCTCAGCCACCTCTTCCATCGGAGGCCGGTTTCTGGGCTCTTGCTGCAAGCATCTGAGGGTGAGTTGAGTAGCCCGTGCTGCTGCCTTGAATGAATACTGGCCTTGTCGTTGCTCATCCATGATGCGTATCAGTTTCCGTATCTTGGAGTGAAGGGATTTTATGCAATACACCAAGTTCCAATATGCCCGTAGTATGTCATGGCCTCTCGAGCCTGTCAGCAGCACCACGCCAAACCCATACACGTTGCACGTCTCATTTAGATGTCCTAATGTTAAAAAAAGAAAAGAAAAGCAACTTACCCGATTGCAGCCAGTTCAGGAGAATATACAGAAATACAAAATGCAGGAATGTACATAAGGGTGGTCACCCGGTCTTTGATAAAAACTGTATGAAGCATTCAGAAAAGCCATTTCATTTGCTGCTCCTATCGCCATCTTGAGTGTTGCATTCCCTCCACAAGGATCCAGTTCCGCTAACCACAAATCCGATATTTTTGCATTGAAACTCTACAAAAAGACCATAGAAAATCTATCAGTGACATGCTAAAGAATTCTCTATCTGCTGTATTGAGAGGGGAACATAAAAAAAACTACACATCTAAAGAAGATTCTCTGGATTATGATGAAAAGATACCAACTAATTTCTGGTGCATGTAACACTAAATAAGCTTACCTTATTTAAAATAGTTAAAACAAAATATAGAAAGAGAAGGAAATCTTAGTCTAGCACCATAAATAACACTAACAATCTTACCCCGTCAAGAAGAATGATTGAGGCCGTAAAGTCTCGATACTTTCTGTCCGAAGCATTCAGAAAAGCCAGTCCCTTTGCAGCTCGTATCGCTATTTGTAATCTTATATCCCACGTCAATGATTTTGTAAAAGCACTTGCTGCATGTTAAAAACAGGCCAGATTAGTATACTCTTTGTTCTCTCTCTTCGTATTGATTTTCAAGTAAAGGTTTCTTACGACTAAAAAGATAACTTTTAAAGCTTCCCTTCTGCATAAATTCAGAGACAAGCAGCAGTTCTCCATCTTCCCAACAGTATCCCAAGAGCTTAACCAAGTTGGGATGTGTCAACCTTCCTAAAAAGTTCACCTGACTGCATATCCAAGTTAAGCATCTAAGTTCTTGTGATATAACAGAAAAGCTGTAGCATTGGTAAGTCGAGATAAGCGAAAACATAAATATCATTATGATAGAACAATGTTCCCTAGTAGGTCGAGAAAAACGAGAACATAAATATCATTACGATAGAACAATGTTCCCTATGTGTTCATTACGAGTAAATATGTACTATTGCCACCAGACATGTACTGAGAACTTCGTAAAATCATAGAAAACAAATTTCTTATAAAATTGATCATATGTTGCTTGTTTGCATTGATCTACACTTCATCCCAATCAATGGCTAATCTTGAAATCCTAGATCCAAAAAGCAGACTAATGCATAGAACATGACAATCTTGCCTTAATCTTGTTTACATCAATCTGCAAACCATCCCATCATTGGGAAGATCTTCTATACTATCGTAGGCCACTTGAGAAAGATCCAACACTAAGTATCTTTTGATTATTCCTAGCAACATTCTAGGATTCTCAAGCCGGTCTCCTGCACACTGTCACTGATAAAACTGTTTCCTACTAAAAGTCGATCCAACATTCCAAGCCTTACCCCCTCCACAAACTCCAAGATAACCACAATCATACATACCAATGGTTACACAGACGAGAAATTACACAAACATGTACATACACACACACATATCAAGCGGATATGACTGTTTCCTACTGGAAGTTGATAGGGTTAATTCTTTTTTAGTTCTAGGTTGTTTTATAAATTCCATAAGTGTACTGGACTTATTTTAAATTCCGGCTTTGGGAGAGACGCATGACCCTCATTTCTCATTGGTGGGGTTGATCAAATGATGCGAAATTATTCATAATAATTTCTCATTTAATGCTTGTTACGAATAATTTCACATCATCTGATCAACCCCACCAAGGACATTCATCGACCAATGACGAGGACATGCCTTTTGGAGTCATCCGCGCTTCAATGTGCGACTTTCATATAATGGTCATAATTCTCTCATCCGGACTCCGATGGGGGCGTGCAAGATACTCACGCGAAGCCCTTTCGAAGACGAAGACAATGGTTTTGGAGGATTCGAAAGAGAGATGCATGAGGGCCATGTGTCTTACCCTAAAGCGCATCACGGTCATGCGTTTAAATAAAAATCAAAACTACAAAATTTAAATACTATTAAATCGAGTATAATCTATTGAAAGCGATAAAATTACAATTTATCGAACCGACTGCTAGTCGCCAAATTTCGCTCAAATATGTTCGATTAGATCTTTTTGTAGTTGGATGTCGTCATTGGCATCACACATCGACATTCGAAGTTGTATCTTCTCGCGAACTTGGCGTGGGTGACTACTTGCCGTTGAGCTTCTGGAGGTATCATCATCAAAGAAATTTGTCGGCTCCGGTCCTTCAGCTTCTATTATCATGTTGTGCATCATAATACACGCATACATGATATCAGACAGAATATTTACATACAACATCCGTGCCGGGGCATTGATAATGTTGAATCAAGCTTGAAGAACCCTGAAAGCTCTTTCAATGTCTTTTCGAGCCGCCTCTTTGGCTGCACAAAAAGAATCCATTTTGGTTCTTGTGGCATGTAGAGCATCTTCACGAACATCGCCTCGAATAGATACTATCGGCAAGATAGTACCCCATGTTATATTTGCGGTCGTCGGTCGTGAAGTTTATTGCTGGTGCTTTACCTTTTAAAACCTTGTTGAAGATGTCAGAAGAGTTGAGCACGTTCAAATCCAGCCACACTGAAATATGCATGTCAAATCCAAAGGCGGTAGTCGGCGACCGCCCCTAGGATGAGCGTCGTGTGGATGCCTTTGTGGCCGCTGAAGTCATGCCCTCTCCATGTCGTGGGACAATTATTCGATTGCCAATGCATTCATTCCATGCTGCCAAACATGTCGGGGAAGCCGTGTTGTCTTCGTGAAGAAGAGGCAACTGTTGGCAGTTGTTGGTGGTGGGGCGCCGAAGGTATTCCTCATTGAAAGCTTCGCAAAAGCCGAAGCAAAACTTTTTCAGACATTCTCGTCCAGTGGTTTCCGCCACATGCAAATACTCGTCGAACGTGACGTTTGCCCAATGGCAAGCTGTCAGATGGCGGGCGTACACTTTTGCAAAGTCGCGTCCGGTCATTCTTGCCACCAATATATTTACGATGCACATAAACAAGGTTTTGCGCATGTGGAAACGACGTCAGAAGTAATCCTCCGGGAACCATGGTTCGTCGAAAAAATAATCACGAACGAGCCTTGCGTTGGCTCCCTCCCGATCATGATCGATGTAGCGTCGGGGTCTCCGCGTAGGGTTCGCGGCGGCGGCAAGGTTGGCGTAGTATTATTGGTAATACTCTTATTATTCTTGCTCCGCTTGCACAATCAACCGATTAATTTCATTTCTTCAATTAATGCAAAATAATATGTTTAGATAGAGTTGAGATATTCATATTAATATATATATGCAAACATGAATTGCATTACGTATATTACCACTATGAAACAAAACTAAATTTGATCTAAATATTTGATGTGCATGATCGACAATTATTCCAATGATTAAATATAACGATGAATCATGGTGGCAATTACAAACTTTATGAGCACTGTCATATAAATTATATTGCATCCATGCACAAAAAAATAGTTATGTTTTTTTTTTCGATTCATTTACTAAGTTGGAAGTTCTATCTATTATGGTATGTTTTAAATATATTTTTCTCTCCATTACTCTTTTACTTTATTACTAGTAATTTTTTCCTACAAAATACTTGTATGCATAAAAATAGATGCTACTATGCTATAGTAGGGTCACAACTCACAACTCTCAATCGCTTTTTCACATACGGAAATATGAGATTCAAAATCTATTTCCTTCCATCTGTTCTCTCTCTGAATTGCTTTTTTAATTAGCATAACTATATGTTTAAATTGGCCAGTTTATACATTTTTGTTTTGTGATTTAGAGCATTAGCAGTGGTGCAGATGTCCCGACGGACATCCCTGCGGATATTCCAAAAACACCTCCTTCCATGTCATAAGGACATCCCACTGCGGATGCCACGTCATACGGATATCCCACTGCACAGTGGCGGACATCCCCAAGGACTTCCCACAATAAAAAAAAAAAATTAATGCAATAATCGGGACGTCCGTGGGAGTTAACGCAATGGCGGACGTCCGCACGGACGTCGCGACGGATATCCGCGGAACGCCGCGGAACTCCGGTATCCGCAGCGGATGTCTGTATCCGTGCCTCCCTTGCACAATGACGGACGTCCCACGCGGACTTCCGGCACGCCGGTCGGAATTCCGCCGAGACGGGCGTCTGATGCTCTTAGTATATAATGGAGTATATAACAATAAATACGGTTGACTGAGAAAAAGTTAAAGTGACAATTCCACAAAAATAAAGTTGGTTTCTTTCGGGATTAAGTGGATGGAGGGACATTAATGTTTCCAAAAAGTGGCATCTTAATCTTCTCCAAAAAAGTGGTATATCAATCATGTCATATTATTAGTAATTCCTAAACTACTAACTATTATTCACTTCTATAATCATGCATATATGAAGTCATCAATAAACTAGTAATATAAGTAACAAATTTTAAAAGGGGATAATTAATCCCACAAATGAATAGACTGGCATACTCATAGTATTTCTCAAACACATACATTGATCAAACAAACTTCACAAATTCCTTGGAAAAAGAATGGAGCATTTGTTAAGAGTAACAACTAAAATGCAAAAACACCATATACACTAAAGTGTTAAACCACCTTTGATCATCATCTATCTTCTCGAGTGATGCGATCTGGGCGATTGTTTGTGGTGGAGAGACGAGGAGGCAGAATGCGTCGACCTACTACTCTTGGACACTTTCGGTTTTTCCATGGCTGCAATCTGTTCCAAGACCTCAGCCACCTCTTTCATCGGAGGCCGCTTTCTGGGCTCTTGCTCCAAGCATCGGAGGGTGAGCTGAGCAGCCTGTGCTGCTGCCTTGGACGAATACTGGCCTTGTAGTCGCGCATCCATGATGCTTTTCAGTTTCCGTTTCTGGGAGAGAAGGGGCATCATCCAATCCACCAGGTTCTGCTGTGCCCGTTGCGTGTCAAGGGCTCTCGAGCCTGTCAGCAGCTCCAGCAGCACCACGCCATACCCATACACGTCGCTCTTCACATAAAGATGACCTAATGTTTAAAAAAAAAGCAACTAATCTGATTAGTAGCCAGTACAGGAGAACATACAGAAATACGAAATGTAGGAACGTATGTAAGGGCAGTCACCTGTTGCAATGTATTCGGGTGCAGCGTAGCCATGTGTTCCCATCACCCGGGTTGTGACATGAGAATTCCCTCCAGAAGGCCCCAGTTTCACCAACCCAAAATCCGATATTTTTGCATTGAAACTCTACAAAAGTCCAGAGGTATGTGCATCAGTGTTATGCTAAAGAAGATAGCACAACAAGAAAGAAAGAGAAGGAAATCTTAGTTTAGCACCATAAACAATCTTACCCCGTCAAGAAGAATGTTTGAGGCCTTAAAGTCTCGATAGATACTGTCCGAGGCATGCAGAAAAGCCAGCCCCTTTGCTGCTCCTATCGCTATTTTGAGTCTTATATCCCACGGCAATGGTTCTGTAGAAGCATTTCCTGCGTCTTAAAATAGGCCAGATTAGTAGTCTCATTCGGTCTCTCTCTCTCTCTATATATATATATGTATATATATTGATTTTCAAGTAAAAGCTTCTTACGTCTAAAAAGATGATTTTCGAGGCTTCCCTTCTGCATAAACTCATAGACAAGCAGCATTTCTTTATCTTCCCAACAGTATCCCAAGAGCTTTACCAAGTTGGGATGTGTCAACCTTCCCAAAAAGTTCACTTCTGACTGCATATCCAAGTTCAGAATCTAAGTTCTTGTGATATAACAGAAAAGCTGTAGAATTGGAAAGTCGGGATAACGAAAACATAAATATTATTATGATAGGACAATGTTCCCTATGTGTTCATTACAAGTAAAAGCAGACTAATGCATAAAACATGACAAACTTTCCTTAATCTTGCTTACACCAATCTGCAAACCAACCCAGGCCAACGAAAAATCTAGTACTATCATAGGCCACTTGAAAAACATCCAGCATATTATCTTTCGAATAATCGATAATATACAGATATTATTCCTAGCAACATTCTAGGATTCTGTCGATCCCACATTCCAAAACATACCCTCAAATGCCAAGATTGACACAATTAGATCAATGCCTGGACAGAAAAGAAGCTTATACACATACACACACGACCAACGAGTTACCTGCCATTCTTCAAAGCCCTGCATGCTCTGAGGATTCAACTTCTTGATAGCAACCATCATCCCAGTCCCTTGTTTAGAAGGCTGCAGGCTCTTCTCATCCACCCATCCCTTATACACAGTGCCAAAACCCCCTACTCCCAAAACCATATCAGACTTGAAACTCCTCGTCGCATTCTTCAAATCACTAAAACTGTAAACCTTCAAATTCGGAGTGGGCACTATGTCTCCTGAAACTGCGCGCCCATCGTCACTGAAAGCAGCCGAGAAACGGCTGAGGCCAGCGCTACTGCTCGTTGCAGAATGGCCTACACCGTTGCTGTATTCTCGCGATGTCCCTATACCAAACCATGTTCCCACTTCTCAGTAATACTAATAAACACATAACCCCAGAAAATCTCACCAATACAATCATAAATCATACAACTCACCTCCACTATTGCTGTAATCCCTACATCAAAGATGCAAAATTTAACATAATTACACACCATGTTCTCAAAATTAAACACACAACCCCTCAAAAATTTCACCTTTTACAACTATAAACCTTAGAACTTCTCTTATAAATGAAATCATCCAAACCATTGATTGAATAGCATATCACACAGTTAGTTACAGCTCAAGTTGAAGTGAATTTGAGAAGATACCTGGAGTGGAGGGTATGATAGAGTTGGCAGAGCTAGGGTTCGGATCGGCAGCAGCTTGAAATCCAAAGCAATTCCCCATCAACAAGAGCTAGATTTCCAATTGACAATCAAAGGAAGGGGGGAGAGCTGAGATATTCATACATATGCATATTACATGATGTTTTAGCACAGTTGGAAAGAAAAAGGGGGAGCCTTTGTTGATGGAATGTGAAAAAGATAATTGCTTGGAAATGCGTATGATTTTTCTATAAATATTTTGTGGTGTTTTCTGCTTTACACATATGTTCAATCATGCGCCATTGACATTTCTGCCAGCGGATTTTGCCTACATTTTACAACTCGGCTTCTCTCCCAGTAAATTTTTTCAAGATTGTGTAATCAAAGTTTCATCATTTTTAGAAGTAGGGTGGAAAAGTTGCTTTAAATTTACTCGAAATATCAAATCTTGTGTCAATTTGTAGTCATCAAAACTCGTTATTTAACAACTTAAGTAGGAAAACAGAAAACTGCTTCAACAAATCGAGAAATTTTGCAACTAAAAAGGCGAATCCAATGTTTTACTAACAAATTGAGAAATCGTGAATTATTGTATACAAAATTGATTATTTTTCAAATAAAGAAACATTTAGGTGAATTGATTGTTTGTACTTGGCTCGAAGTGATAATATTTTCAAATTATGAAAGAAATTAAAATTATAATATGCGTGGGTGCAATGCATTCCGGTGGTATTCGGTTTCCTGGATAAAATAATACCAAAATATAATCTAGGATGAAGTTGTGAGATTATTTTAGTCATAGGGGGTTAGGTATGACTAATTATCTCATGATTATCCATTTAGGATTGAGTTGAAGAACTAAATCTCATGAACCAAACGCACTACTAATTTAATCCGGTATACAATCTTACAAACCGAACCCTCCCTCCCTCCCTCCGTATATTAAAAAAAGACAAGGTATCAACGTTTTCTGAAAATTAAAGAAAGAAAAGTCAACCCACAACGTGGGCTTCCTTAACCTCTCTACTCTCTTTTTGTGTGCTAAAAAATGAAATGATTAAGTGATAATTGCGTTAAAATCACAAATTTTGATCGATTCATGATTTTCAAAATTTCAATAAAATTATTTTATAAAGATATTGTAGCTGATTAATTTCACGAACCAAATGTTGAGTCACTCCGGATATTCCGCTAAAATATTAAACTTTTGGTATGTCATAACTTTCAAAATTTGATTAAAAGTTCATAAACTTTTATTTTTCTGTTTTTTCACACGGCAAATTTTCAACTAAACCAAAACTCAAGAGAGATTTTTTTTATTTTATAAAAAATTAACTCCTATATAAAGAAAAGAAGGAAATTACAACTGATGTAGGACTCAAACTCGACACCTTATGCAATAATGTCTAAGTTTCTTGCCGCTAGAACAAAGGCTCTGGACCAAAACTTAAGAGAGATTAGGAGTCTTCAAATTGCTTATATGCGACAAAAATGAATAATTGAGTAAAAAAAAAACATTTTCCAATTCATCTTTCTCTATCACAAAAGCCACTCATTTTCTTTCTTGGAATCTGATGATGATCGATCTCATCATCTTAGACCATGAGCTTATAGCAATGAATCTGTTAAACTATATGATGTTGTTGACTTGTGAATTAGGGATATCAATGTAACCCGAACCCGCGGGCCGGCCCGTATAACCCGATAAAAATACAGGGTTAGAGTTGTAATTTCGCAGCCCGAATTTAAAATCGGGCCATTCGGGCTGACCCGTTCGGGTTGTCGGGTTAGGCGGGCTGACCCGTTCGGGTTACGGGTCGACCCGTCGGGTTGAAGGCTTCTACACAGCGAGCAGTTTTTGTAACGGTCATAACTTTCTCTACAAAGCTCCAATTGAGGCGTGTAATATATCCACGCGAAGCTCTTTCGAAAACGAAGAAAATGATATGTATTAGAGGTTTATCAGACTTCAAAATCGCGAGAAACATTGACTCAGACAAGGCTGCTGCACATCCACATATTTTGTGTACATTTTCTAATCAATTTTCTATCATTTCTCAACAAACATATAAACATACCAAAATATAGAAATATAATCAAAATCATCCAAGACAACCCTCTAAAACCATGCAAAATCCAAATACGTCAACCGACTATATAAGATCACGAAAAAAATCACCATGTGGTTCATGGATTCATAAATACTCGTATATAAAAGCTTTCTTTTAGTATATTTCTAATATAATAGTGCAAAGTGTTTCGACGCCGCTTCGTCATTGAATTATGCGTACTTTGATGATTCTTAAAACAAAGATAAATTATTATTTGACTTATTTACAGCTGGAATAAATTAAATTTGACCAATCATAATCTATACTAATCTAAAGTGACAGTTGAATGAAAAGTCAATATTGCCCTTTTTGGCGGGAAAGTATTAAGCAATTTTATTTGGTCTTTTGGTCATTTATAAATATAGAGAAGAGCAATTTTTTTGACACGTGGGACACTTATGGGCGAGAAAATCGTCTATTGGGACAAAAAGAGCCAGATTTTACTGGGCAAAAATTGGTCCAATGCAGAGAATTGGCTTTTCAAAGAAGACTATACTGCTATACACACACCATCATTTAAATCAGCATCTTTTTTGGGACTAATTTTCTGATCTTTTGACTGCATAGCAGGATTTTGGAATCCGGCGATAGCTCCAACCACAGGCGGCAAGACTGAGGGAAGCGGAGCGGTGGCAGCAAAGCGGCGGCTGGCAGAGAGAAAGTGAGGGCCGGCTACGCAGCAATGCAGGCAGGTCGGCGACGAAGGCGCGGCGCTAAGACGGGCAGAGAGAAATTGAGGGATGTTGAGAGATGCCGGAGATGAGGAGGAAACAGGGCATCGGCAGAAGGAGCGGCGGGGAACGCGGTGGTGGGGGCGGCGCCGATTAGGGAGAGAAACAGAGAGAGCGATAGGCGGCTGCGGGCGTGAAGCTTGCAGGCGAACTAGCGGAAGGAGCGGTGGAGGCGGGGCACGGCGGAACGAGCGGTTCGACGGGAGGTGGTCGGGGCGGCGCCGCCGTCGCCCCCACTCGCTTCAGAAGAGATGATGCTGAGTGAGGCAGCAGGTATATGTTCGGCGCGGAGCAAGTTGTTTCAGGGACTTTGCTTCAACATATGGTAACTGTAATGGAGGCGGAAGTGGTAGTGGCATTGACGGAGAAGAAGAAGGAAGGAGCGGAGCTCAAATGTCTCTATGTTTAGGGTTAAAATATGTTAACTGAATTTTACTACTATTATATAGGTTTAATAAGCTTTTTAGGATTTAATATTGGGTTATTCATTGGCACAAAGTTTAATTTCTTGGGTATAACATATCGGTAATTTTAAAATTATGGCAATGTCAGTTTAAGTGGAGTAATTTCTGTTTTTCCTTTTTCGCTCAATCTTCTCCAACATTTTGCAATTTCTCCACTCCATTATTAATAGTAGAAAATAAAGTTCTGGTATATTTTCAACATCCAAGTTCAGCAAATTACTCCATACGTCTCTAATAGGAATCTCTCCATAGGAGTCTCATTTGATTGTGGCTATCTAAGTGGAATGGAGGGAGTATTTTGTCAGTCATGGTAAATTAAATCGCACTTCTTTTTTTATCAATCAATAAATATTTTACTATTTTGTTTTTATTATTTTTTTGACAAATCTTGTGGATTTGGCAGTTATCAGGTCAACCGATAAATGTAAAAACCCTAACCTAACACGAAATCATCGGATTCTTATGAGGTCCCAACTCAATAACATCGTACATGATCGTGCGGGTTATCGTGTCATACAAAAAAAAAGTCAGCCTATCGTTAGTAACTGTAAGTTAAATATAGTACAATTTAGCTTAACATGTTAACGACCAAAATATGATATGATACAATAAATTTTTTATAATATGAGTCTTTCCTATATTATTTTCTCTCATACTTTTAAATAGATGGACTAGAATCTGCATTTTGTGGACTAATTTTATGATTGCAGTATAGCAGGTTTGGTTCTGCTTGGAATCCGATGACAGCCAGCGGGTAAGGCGACGAGAGAGATGCCGGAGATGAAGGGAAGCGGCGACGTTGCCGCTGTGCAAGATGGGTTACTGCGGCGGCGGTGGTGCAGGAGGGTCGACGGCGGCGGAAGCGGAATAAAGAGAAGGAGAGCCGACGACGGTGGCGGCTGGACTCGCACACCGGCAAGCCCGATACCTGAGAGTTACGAGAGAGAGGGGTTGGTGACCGGCGACGGCGATTGGGTGGCGTGGAGGAGTCCACAAGCCAGTGGCCAAGAGGTGGAACCGCGAGAAGGAGAGGAAGGCATCGACCATGGCAAGTAAGGCAGAGCAGCGCCGCAAGGGAGGAATGCGCGACGGGTAAGGCGGCGCGACAGGCGGGACGAGCGGCGAGGCAGTGTGGAAGGAGAGCCGGCGAGGAAGAAGGAGCGGTGCTCTGGCCGGGGAGATGATGTCCGCCGCCGGTTAAGCAAGAGAAGGAAGGAGGGAGGGAGAGAGAAACTTGAGAGAGATGGAGGCGTCGCATGTTGCATTAGGGTTTTAGAATATTATTAATTTATTGTATATTGTTTGAATTTTTTGTTTAATATTTAGTAGGCTTTTAGTACTTCTTATAAAACTATAATCAATTTATAGTACATCTTTCTTGATTAAATACAGTTTTTAATTTGCATTTTTTATTTATTGAACTTTGTATAATATATATTTTTTAAATAATTTTTTAATAAATAATTAAGTTTATATATAGTTAGAATTGAGTTGACTTTGATTTACTTAAATTTCTATCTTTTAGACTTTCCAAAATTTTGAAATATGTATATATTAAATTTAAATTTGGCTAAACCAAAATAATTATAAAAAGTGAGGTTAAATTAATGTTAATATTAAACAAAGAACAATATTGCATCACGAGAACATTTTTATTAATAAGAACACATGTTATGTGTTAGTTTCGTGATGTTAGATCGTATACTTGATGTTACTTCTACTCCAGAGGGAAAACAAAATTTTGAAGTTTTTTTTACTAAGTAATTAAATTCATAGTATATAGTTAGAATTGAGTTAACTTTGATTACTCATATTTCTCCTTTTAGATTTTTCAAAATATTGGAATATGTAACTATATTATCACAGATTGAAATAAAATTTGGCTAAACCAAATAATAATTAATAAAATACCAAATAATAATGATAAAAAAGCAAAACTAAATTAATATCAATATCAAACCAAGAACAATATTGCATCATACTTAACATTTTTATTAATACGAACGCATACTATACATTATTTTCTTTATATTAGATCGTAAATTTGGTGTTACTTCAACTCAAGATGGACAATAAAATTTTCAAGAATTTTTTAATTTTTCTTAGTTATAACGGACAACGATAGTGGTTACGTTTAACCATAGCAACCCCCGCTATGTTATAGTATAACACAGCAGAGGATTCTCCCCATCTTACACGTGTTTTTATTGAATGTGTATTTGTTATATATCTCTCACAAAACAAAACGTATATTAAATTTAGATGTTTGTGTAGTGTTTTTTTGTCATTTGTCACTTTGTGTGTATTTGTGCATTTTGTATATGCATTTTATTTTTGTGCGTACTAATGTAATAGTTGGGTGAAAGATATAGCCATAAATGGTTTATGGTTTTATATATTCATTTATTTTGTATTTATAATTTTAAACTTTTATGTCCCGTGCATAGCACGGGTGTATTCGGATGAAACATTTATGGAGTAACACCAAATTTTCAAGTGAAACGTTTATGTCCCTTACCAAATTTTATATATTCATTTATTTTGTATTTATAATTTTAAACTTTGATGTCCCGTGCATAGCACGGGTGTATTCGGATGAAACATTTATGGAGTAACACCAAATTTTATTAAATTTAGATGTTTGTGTAGTGTTTTTTTGTCATTTGTCACTTTGTATGTATTTGTGCATTTTGTATATGCATTTTATTTTTGTGCGTACTAATGTAATAGTGGGGGTGAAAGATATAGCCATAAATGGTTTATGGTTTTATATATTCATTTATTTTGTATTTATAATTTTAAACTTTTATGTCCCGTGCATAGCACGGGTGTTAATACTAGTTCAAGAAAACTTAGAGTTACTCCAATTAGCTAGCATCTTGATAATTCACTCTTTAACAATTTAAAATATTTTTGTTACATCTACGATGCACCTCTCACGTTATGAAAATTTTATTTAATTTTCTACGAATTGATTTATGTTTGAATTTTGAAACAAAGTGTTGATTTATGTTTTAAATACATAAACATAAACATACTATTGATAGATATTTTGTAAATAATTATATAATGAATAAGTTATTTAAATTTAAATAACTTAATCTTTTTTAAAAATGTTAAAGAAAATTAAAAATATGTATTTCATTGTTGAATGATTAATTAAAAATATGTATATAATTAAAGAAAATTTAAAATACGTATTATTTTTTGAAAATATTAAAAGAATTAAAAATACGCATTGGCCCGAATAACCCGGCGGGTTAGCCCGAAACCCGAAGGGTTAGGGTTAGGGTCGAACTTTTATAACCCGAAAAAATCATAACCCGAATAGCCCGTACCGGAATGGCCCAACAACCCGAACGGGTTGGCCCGAACCCGAACGGGTTGGCCCGATTGACATCCCTACTTGTGATCACTAGAATTCATTTGGGAAACTAAATTTTTTATGATAGTTAATGAATTATCTTTCCGGATTATAAAGTTCATAAGACAAATAAGAATTAGCCAAAAGCTCCAATGTTAACGACCGTTAGTCCTTAGAGCATCAGGAGTGGCGCAGAATTCCCCGCGGAATTCCCCAAAAACACCTCCTGCCACGTCATAAGGACTTCCCACTGCACTGCCACGTCATAAGGACTTCCCACTGCACAGTGACGGACATCCCCAAGGACTTCCCACAATTTAAAAAACCACAGACTCACAAATTAAACAATTTCTGAAATTAAACAATTTACGGAATTAAAATTTCGACACAAATAGGAAAAAAATTCTATTAAATAAAAAAAAGAAAAGTACATTTCACCAAATTAAAAAAAACATTTCAATAATTAAAAACTACATCAACGACGACCCCTCCGCTACAGTCACGGGCAGTCGTCTCGCCGATGTGGAGGTACTCGTCGAACATATCGGCCGCGCCTCCGTATGCCAGCTGCCTGATTGCGACAGTGCACTTCTGAATCGGCATGTGGCCGGGTTTACCAGCCGCATCCTCCCGCACCCTGAATTACCCGTATCGACGCTCCAAAGCGCCGTATATATAGAAATTTTTTAAAAAAATTAATGCAATAAACGGAAATTCCGCGCGGACGTCCGTGTGAGTCAACGCAATGGCGGACGTCCGCCGGCCCGTTGCGACGGAATTCCGCGGAACTGCGGTGTCCTCGGCGGAATTCCGTATCCGTTCATACCATGCACAATGGCGGACTTCCGCCGCGAAATTCTGCCGGGACGGGCGCCATTGCTGATGTTCTTAATGAAACAAAGTCGTTTCTTACCTCACCAAACAATATGCTGATGTTCTTAATGAAACAAAGTCGTTTCTTACCTCACCAAACAATATTGTTTATACATACGATTGGGCGTTTTGTCTTGAGTTGGCCTTTCCATCCACTACTTCGATATGAATTTAGCAAAAAAATCACAACCATGTGAAAAATTATAAGTGTATGAATCGCCCTCTAAATTTTTAAAATTATGAAACAAACTAGAATTTGATCCAATTATTCCAATGATTAATATAACGATGAATCACGATGGCAATTACAAACTTTATGAGCACCATAAATTATGCATACTCCATCCATACAAAAAAATAATCATTTTTCCATTTTTTGTATGTGGTCCAAACACTAGTTATGATAAGTTTTTCTCTAATGAAATGAGTTTCAATTTCCAATTTAGTAACAACAATTGTCGCCTCGGACCAAAACATTTTTCAAATTTTTGGTTCATATTTTGATTGCCAAACAATGTACAGATTTACCAACAATTACCGACTTACCACAACCTCAACAACTTCGGCTAATAAGTAATATGATTAAAAAGGTTAAATAATACAGGGGTCCTGTTGTGCTGTATAAATATGAAGCAACAAATACAAATACGAAAACAAAATTAAAACATGCATGAAACTAAGAAAAAACACTCTTTTTTTTTAAATTTGGAATAATTGGATGAAGTAGAACACCTTCAGCTAAGGTTTCCCCAATGACCATAGCTCCAACATCGCGTATCTAATTCCAAACAACCAAGTAGGCACGACACACCCCCTAGTTTTCACCACTGAAATACTCTCCGCCTCCGGTCATCACTGCGTGGACAGTCAACCCAATGTTGCAACGGAGGAGATTTAGATATGACCTGAGTGGAGTGTCAACCCAATGTTGCAACGGAAGAGATTTAGAACATCAAGCGCACTAGTTTACCTCTTAATTGCAGAGAAAATCGCGTATATAGGCTACTTGGCCTTTAAAATTACGTAAATGTACCCATTTTGTTATCAATTCCATTTATGGGAAAAACGCCGATGTAGTTGGCGTGTTTATAAGTAAAAACGCCAATAGTATTGGCGTGTCTATACGCAAACACGCCAACGAAGACGGCGTTTTATACTTGTGCCGTATTTTGGGCGTATTCTTTCCAATGATCATTACGTTAAAACACGCCATTGGTGTTGGCGTGTATTATATAAAACAGGCCAATCACATCGGCGTGTTTAAAAGCAAAGACGCCAATAACATCGGCGTGTTTAACCGAAAAACGCCAATTTGAGTGGCGTGTTTTAACAGACTGATATTACAGCAGCCTCCACCCCCAAATCGCGAAAACATCACAGCAGCCTCACACTTTGCGATTTTTCTCCAAGCAGCGCCAATCTCCGCGAATTCGCCCTCCTCTCCGTGATTTCGCCCTCCATTCATCAATCGGTGCTATTCTTCCCCAGATTCATATATTTTTTTCGGTTAGTATGCTTATCTTTTATATTATTAGAGTAATTGTTGGATAGTTAGCTAGGGTTTGTAATGGGTTGTGAATTGAGTTGAAATATTATGCATTTTGGATTGTTTGAATGACATTAGTGATGATTATTATGTTGGATTATTTGGATTTAAGTGAATTTATATATAAAATTGATTATAAACCTAAACCCTAGGGTTGTTATAGCAAAAAAATTGGGCAAATTGATTTGGTTTATGTGGGTTTTGGTTGATGTATATTGTTAGGCTGAGCAATTTGAAATTGGACAAATTGAAATTGTTAGGTTGGACAAATTTGTAATTGAAATTGTCAATTTTGTGTAGATGAATTGTGTTATGATTTTGGATGTGAAATGTTGTGTAGGTGAATTTGTGTATTGTATGTAATTATTGAAATGATTTATGTTTGGTAAATGTTAAATTTGGATTATGAATGCTGTGTAGGTAAATTATGGCATCATCTTCGACTTCTGCTCGTCGGCTTGCGTGTGGTCCTGCGGATCCTTCTGTACTGTATCTTCAGAGACAACACGTCTCTAATAACATATGGGCAGGAGTTCCATCCGAATACGTACGCTGCCGACGATATGAAGGAATAATTTGGAATGTTCCCATACATCACCGTGTTTTGGCACTAGTGGACCAGATGGGGTTCGGCGGTTTATTGAGGTGTGGTCAGCCAAAGGAAATTGACCACCATCTGATCACCGCTTTGATTGAACGTTGGAGGCCAGAGACTCACACGTTTCACTTCCCAGTCGGTGAAACGACTGTAACATTGGAAGACGTGGAGGTTTTATGGGGCCTGAAAGTTGATGGAGAGGCTGTGACGGGTTACATCCCCCCGACACAACTGGGATATTGGCAGGACAGGTGTTTGGATTTTCTAGGATTCATACCGGACTCATCCGAGTTGAAGGAAATGGCTTTTAAGCAGACAAGCTTATCGAGTCAATTGAGGAATGAGCTGAATGATGAGCACGAACACAACATATATGCTCAGTACTGTCTGCTATTACATGGTGGTCTGATGATCCCGAATGCCACCGGAAATAAAATTCCGTTCTTCTACCTGCAATTTTTCATGGATATAGAACGGTGTTCTACCTATAGCTGGGGTGGTGCGACGCTTGCTTGCTTGTACCACAATTTGTGTGAAGCTGCCGTTGCTAAGAGGACGGATGTCGGGGGAGCCTTAACTCTATTACAGCTGTGGGCTTGGGAGAGAATCCCAAATATTAGACCGAGGATGCTAGATCCCGTGCATACAGACTATCTACCATTTGCAAGCGCGTAAGTTGTTCACAAATTCATTTTTTAAGCTTTATGTTCATCAATTTTCGTGTTATTCGCTCATAATTTACATTTTGTAGATGGATTGGTCCGGCGTCATATGTAAAAGCACACGGACATTGTATTGAAAATTTTTGAGATCAGTTCTCCATGATGCATGCCAACCAGGTACTTCATATACTTATAAATTATTTTTTGTTTGTTGTTTTTTATTGAAATTAATTTGAATAAATTTGTGTTACATGTAGTTTATTTGGATGTCTTATCTCCAACGGCAGTTGCCGGAAAGTTGTGATGCCGGTCGTCCTGTATGGATGTCGATAACAACGCTTACTTGCTGGAATCTGGCTGAGCCACACCTGCCACACCGAGTGTTGCGCCAATTTGGGATTGTCCAACCGTATATACCGCAACTCCCCCGGTTCCACGGTACTGATTTTGCGAAACAGGATCGCCGTGGAAAAGCTGGTCGAAATTGGGTTGATTGGCACGCCAATTATATACAGGAGTGGGACAACATGCACTTTTTGGTGTGGACTGATCTGGAGTACAGTGATGAGCCTGTTGCAACCGAAGAATATATGGATTGGTTTCGGCAGATAACTGTGGTGTATTTAACCAAACCCGGCGTGCATGCTGAACAGGGCTTCCACGAAACGGCATCTTCTCATAGATTCGCAGTAAATTATTCATACTTAACCAAACCCTAGTTAATTATTTAAATTCATATTATGATATGTATTTAACTTTGATAATTGTAGGTGGAGACACTTCACAACGTGCGCCACTTTCTAAGTGGCCAAGATACGACAGAACATCCGGCTTTGGGAACCATTTCGAGGATGATTGAAGAAGGACTGCGGATATCCGGGGAGGCTGAGCGGATGGACTACCGTCCTTCGCAGCGCTCTGCAATGGACGTGGACGTACCCGCAAGGCAAAAGGCAAAACGACGAACCAAAAAGAAAACCGCCTGCGGAGAGTCGTCATCTCAGCCCGTACACCGCTCCGATGACGATTTTGTGGAACCATCTCCACCTAGATCTGCAGTTCGAGGCCGTCATTCTGTCAGCCACACCGGTGGCACCGGAGAAGATATTGGCCTCAGTGATGTCCCCACTTCTCCACCGCGGTCGTCTGTGCAAGATGACTTTTTTGGGGTGGATCTAGAGAACGCTGTTGTTCAAGATACTCCTCCCTCAAGGATCCCTAGATCTACATCCAGAATTGGGAAGGGGATACGGGGTTTGTTTATGCGGAAACGGCGAGATGATTAAACTAATTTGATACTTTCTATTGATATTGGTGGTTTTTCATTGATTTGAACTCGTTATATTAGTAATTTGATAAATCCTCTTTTTACACGTATTCATATTGATATTTTGAACTCTTTATATTACTTATTGGTCGACGATAGGAACAAACACGCCATTCCCAGTTGGCCTTTTTATGTCACTAAGATTTTGTATAAAACGCCACTCCAATTGGCGTTTTTAACTTGGGGAAAATTTGGCCAAATTTCCCTACGCGGACATTCTGCATAAACACGCCACTTTCGTTGGCGTGTTTTAAAAGACGCCAACAGTATTGGCGTTTTTTGTGGAAAACGCCAACGGAGATGGCGTTTTTACCTTGGGAAAAATTTTGCCAAATTTTCCTACGTTGTAGCGGACATTCTGCATAAACACGCCACTGTCGTTGGCGTGTTTTAAAAGACGCCAATAGTACTGGCGTTTTTTGTGGAAAACGCCAACGGAGATGGCGTTTTTACCTTGGGAAAAATTTTGCCAAATTTTCCTACGTTGTAATGGACATTCTGCATAAACACGCCACTGTCGTTGGCGTTTTTAGTGAAAAACGCCAACGGAGATGGCGTTTTTACCTTGGGAAAAATTTGGCTTGGGAAAATTTTGGCGAGTAAAACGTTACAATGTTCAATTCAATAAATAGCTACGATTATAAACAGAACAATGTTCAATTCAACTAAATAGTTGTTACACATTCAATTGTCTCGCCTTTTCCGGGTAAAGAAGCTACGGATACCCTTCCCGATTCTGGCGGTGGAGAGTCTAGACGGAGGAGTATCTTGCACAACGACATTCTCTAAATCAACCCCGAAAAAATCGTCTCGCACAGAAGACCTAGGTGGAGAATGTGGGATATCACTGAGCCCAATGTCGTCGCCTGTACCACCAGTGTGGCTGACAGAATGCCGACCTCGAACTGCAGATCTTGGTGGAGGCATAAAATCGTGATCTGCATCATCAGTGTGGCTGATAGAATGACGACCTCGAACTGCAGATCTTGATGGAGGTGGAGGCATAAAATCGTCAGCGGCATCATCTACCAACTGAGTATCCATCCTTGAAGAAGCATTCGGGCAGTTGCGTCTGTCGTGCCCTGGTTGACGGCAATGTTTACATCGGCGTCGGGCGCGTGGCTGGTCAGCTTCACGGACATCCATCTGATTAGGAATCCTAGTAGTACGATATCGACCTCGACTTTTAGGCATTAACTGGGCTCGTGAACATTGCAAAGTCCATTCAGGCACAACCCAATAATCTTGGTGTCTGATTGGATTGAACACCGTAGAATATTGGCGTACCCAAACACTTGTGCGGTATACGTTATCAACAAGCGACAGCATGGGCTCGTTTCTAAACCGTGCAACTGCCGCTGCATGTGAACATGGAAGTCTCCACATCTGCCACTTTTGACATTTGCAGTTCGACTCCAAGTACTTTACCTTCCACTTATTACCGCCCTTTCCACCAATTCGACGCTTTGTTCGAACCACGTAAAGCCCTGCAATTGTGTTTGAGACTCTCACATTATGTAATTGACCTTTTACATCATTTTTGCACACCTTTTCATGGGCCCACGGGGTAAGTGGTGTGGCACACTGTGTTGATGCAATTGACTGCTCATTAAACCATTCTATTGTCCTCCAAAATATCAGATCAATGCAAGCTTTAATTGGGAGTTGTCTTGCGCCTCTCAACACATTGTTGTAAGATTCAACCATATTAGTGGTCATCTCACCCCATCTTTTGTGTTTGTCATACGCCAAACTCCATTTTTCTAACTCCACGGCATCAAGGTACTGCACAGCCTCGTTGTTGATGGTTCGAAGTAAACGACGTCTGATCTTAAACTTGCGTTTCTTTGTAGCAATACCAATTTTCCAAACAAGTTTTTTTACCATGATGCTTTTGTGATTCTGCAAAACATTTTTTCTAACATGTACCAAGCAAAATCTGTGATGCCCCACATTGGGTTCTTCTTTTCATATGGGAGAATTCATTGCATCTATGATTCCCACATGCCTATCAGATATTTCACATATTTCATGCTTGGCTACGTGAATTCTAATACGTTCCATAAACCAATTCCAACTTTGTATGGTTTCCTCATCAACAATGGCATATGCAATAGGCAAACATTTCTTATTAGCATCAAATCCAACGGCAATAAGAATTTTACCTCGATATCGTCCACGTAGATGAGTTCCATCAACGGTTAAAACTGGTTTGCATAGTTGAAAAGCCTCCACAGCTGGACCAAAAGCCCAAAATACGTACTTGAAAACCTTGTTCATACCGTTGCTTAATCTTTCATCATGTAACCATTCGACAATTGTGCCAGGATTTTGTCTTTGCAACTCATTCAAATAACCTGGTAAAACTTTGAAATTCCACGCCCACGAACCATACACAAGCTCAATAGCTGTCCTCCGAGCATACCATGCTTTCTTGTAACTAACTTTCACATGAAATCTATTTTCAATATCCGCCACAATTGCTTTTACCTTGTAGCAAGGATCGTTTTCTATCTGATGTCGAACACTCAACGCTATCATACCCGACGAAAGATTAGCGTGCCCATTATAATTACGATCCCCCATGTAAGTATGAGCAGTGCTAAACACTCTAATTTGCCAGTGTTCATCATGCTTCCTCAATGTTGCTCGGCACTCCCACAAACATGGCGGTAAGGACTTATCTTTCGGATTTCCTTGTGGCCACTTACAAACTGCATGCCATCTCTTTCCTTTACTTTCAACAACTGTATATTGTCGGATTTTTTCCAAATGCCAAAAAGTCACAGCTGACTTCAATTCCAATTTGGTTTTAAATTTAGTATGCAAACCGACATTGCTCGGATCTTTTTCACTCCAATAATGCACATTGAGATCATCAGACTCAAAGTTTTTTGGATCAAAACTATCATATGGACCTGGTAAGGTGCGAAAATAGTTCATACCAGGCTGTGGGAACTGTGGAACTACTCTTTCTCGTACTGCTCTTCCTCCAATTGATGTTTCTCCAACCACTGTTTCTCCAACCGGAATGGATGTTCTTGGAGCAACAAATTGGTCCTCATCCGACGAAGCACCATCTGAATCTGTACTATCCGGATCGACATCTTCAGAATCATAAGGTGATTGTGGATCAAGAAAGTCGGCTTTATCAGGACCAATTATGTCCTGAACCACATCACAGTTGTCACTGTCCCCTAAATGCACGCCTCCAATATCAAAATCTTGTGTTGTATCGAAGCATGGTTCTTGGCCTCTCGTTGACGTACCAACATCAAAATCTTGTGTTGCAGCGACATATGGTTCTCGGCCTCTCGTAGACGTACCAACATCATTACTCATGAGATGATGACTATGTTGTTGAGTAATTGACGAATACTCAACATACAATTCAATTTGACCTCCTGTAGTCATACTCTCACTAAACATTAGTGGCATGTATACTTCTTCTAGTAAAATACCTATATACGTGATTGAAGATCCATAAAATATATGACATTTCCATACTATTTGAAGTTTTTTTTCAAATATGTTTATCCCCATTCTTTCACAAATTGTTTCCACAAGCTTTTCGTAGGAAATACTTTCATCCAACATAATCAATCCTTTTGCAAAAGGAGGATCATATGAAATAACTGTTCCGAGAATTATATTTCCACCCCAATATAAATGGACACACCACGTCATACTATCTGCATTAATGTCAAACACAAATATTGGTCAAAAATATTTCTTTACAGTACACTACAATATATACTATCATAACAATCTATCAAATATGGGTAAAAAATTAGATATACTACAACATATAATACCATAACAATTGGTCAAAATATTTCTATTAATTACTATACAATTTATAATACTATAACAATCCATCAAATAATTATATAAATTACACTACAATATATACTATCATAATAATCCATCAAATATTGGTAGACTAATGTTTGGAAGAATGAGTTAAAAATTAACTATACTAACCGATTGCGAGTACTAATATTTGGAAGAAATGAGCCAAAATAGAAATCTACACGCTTCAATCCACTACCGGGTTAACCCGACCAATGCAAGCGTTTTCGCGTTTTTCAGCTTTGGGAAAATTTTTCGCGTTTTGGGGAGGGAGGGAATGTGACTAGGGTCTGCGATTTTGAGGGAGATCTGAGAAATATGGTTCAACCAAAAAACGCCGATCAGGTTGGCGTTTTTTATGTTAAACACGCCAATGACCTTGGCGTTTTATAACTTAAAAACGCCATCAAGATTGGCGTGTTCAAATTTAAGTATTTTGGTTAAAAATACGAGCAAGATACGGTGCCATTGTAAAACGCCAACTATGTTGGCGTGTTTGCGTATAGACACGCCAATACTATTGGCGTTTTTACTTATAAACACGCCAACTTCATCGGCGTTTGTCTCATAAATGGAATTGATAACAAAATGGGTACATTTACGTAATTTTAAAGGCCAAGTAGCCTATATACGCGATTTTCTCTTAATTGCATTGCATCTTCTGATCGATAATCAACTTCAGCTGTGACGACATGTGGAATTCACCATGGGCAGGCTTGGTAGATACAAGAGCATGTGATCTCTGTAAGCGCATTCTTCACAATCACACGGTTTTAACATGGACAGCCCAGTAGGTTTTTCAGAATATTTCTCCTATGGATCCGACTCAGTATTCCCGTCATCAAGATGCTCATCAGAATCAGATGTGCTTGCTGTTGCAAAAAAGTCTTCATTTGGAAACAATTCTTTAAAGAGCTGCAAAAGGAATAGGGTTCGTGTTTGATTGCCAAACAATGTACAGATTTACCAACAATTACCGACTTACCACAACCTCAACAACTTCGGCTAATAAGTAATATGATTAAAAAGTTAAATAATACAGGGGTCCTGTTGTGCTGTATAAATAAGAAGCAACAAATACAAATACAAATACAAATACAAATATAAATACAAATACAAATACAAATACAAATACAAATACAAAATTAAAACATGCATGAGACTTACGAAAAAACACTTTTTTTTTTAATTTGGAATAATTGGATGAAGTAGAACACCTTCAGCTAAGGTTTCCCCAATGACCATAGCTCCAACATCGCGTATCTAATTCCAAACAACCAAGTAGGCACGACACACCCCCTAGTTTTCACCACTGAAATACTCTCCGCCTCCGGTCATCACTGCGTGGACAGTCAACCCAATGTTGCAACGGAGGAGATTTAGAACAAGCGCACTCGTTTACCTCTTAATTGCATTGCATCTTCTGATCGATAATCAACTTCAGCTGTGATGACATGTGGAATTCACCATGGGCAGGCTTGGTAGATACAAGAGCATGTGATCTCTGTAAGCGCATTCTTCACAATCACTCGGTTTTAACATGGACAGCCCAGTAGGTTTTTCAGAATATTTCTCCTATGGATCCGACTCAGTATTCCCGTCATCAAGATGCTCATCAGAATCAGATGTGCTTGCTGTTGCAAAAAAGTCTTCATTTGGAAACAATTCTTTAAAGAGCTGCAAAAGGAATAGGGTTCGTGTTTGATTGCCAAACAATGTACAGATTTACCAACAATTACCGACTTACCACAACCTCAACAACTTCGGCTAATAAGTAATATGATTAAAAAGTTAAATAATACAGGGGTCCTGTTGTGCTGTATAAATAAGAAGCAACAAATACAAATACAAATACAAATACAAATACAAATACAAAATTAAAACATGCATGAGACTTACGAAAAAACACTTTTTTTTTTAATTTGGAATAATTGGATGAAGTAGAACACCTTCAGCTAAGGTTTCCCCAATGACCATAGCTCCAACATCGCGTATCTAATTCCAAACAACCAAGTAGGCACGACACACCCCCTAGTTTTCACCACTGAAATACTCTCCGCCTCCGGTCATCACTGCGTGGACAGTCAACCCAATGTTGCAACGGAGGAGATTTAGAACAAGCGCACTCGTTTACCTCTTAATTGCATTGCATCTTCTGATCGATAATCAACTTCAGCTGTGATGACATGTGGAATTCACCATGGGCAGGCTTGGTAGATACAATAGCATGTGATCTCTGTAAGCGCATTCTTCACAATCACTCGGTTTTAACATGGACAGCCCAGTAGGTTTTTCAGAATATTTCTCCTATGGATCCGACTCAGTATTCCCGTCATCAAGATGCTCATCAGAATCAGATGTGCTTGCTGTTGCAAAAAAGTCTTCATTTGGAAACAATTCTTTAAAGAGCTGCAAAAGGAATAGGGTTCGTGTTTGATTGCCAAACAATGTACAGATTTACCAACAATTACCGACTTACCACAACCTCAACAACTTCGGCTAATAAGTAATATGATTAAAAAGTTAAATAATACAGGGGTCCTGTTGTGCTGTATAAATAAGAAGCAACAAATACAAATACAAATACAAATACAAATACAAATACAAATACAAATACAAATACAAATACAAAATTAAAACATGCATGAGACTTACGAAAAAACACTTTTTTTTTTAATTTGGAATAATTGGATGAAGTAGAACACCTTCAGCTAAGGTTTCCCCAATGACCATAGCTCCAACATCGCGTATCTAATTCCAAACAACCAAGTAGGCACGACACACCCCCTAGTTTTCACCACTGAAATACTCTCCGCCTCCGGTCATCACTGCGTGGACAGTCAACCCAATGTTGCAACGGAGGAGATTTAGAACAAGCGCACTCGTTTACCTCTTAATTGCATTGCATCTTCTGATCGATAATCAACTTCAGCTGTGATGACATGTGGAATTCACCATGGGCAGGCTTGGTAGATACAAGAGCATGTGATCTCTGTAAGCGCATTCTTCACAATCACTCGGTTTTAACATGGACAGCCCAGTAGGTTTTTCAGAATATTTCTCCTATGGATCCGACTCAGTATTCCCGTCATCAAGATGCTCATCAGAATCAGATGTGCTTGCTGTTGCAAAAAAGTCTTCATTTGGAAACAATTCTTTAAAGAGCTGCAAAAGGAATAGGGTTCGTGTTTGATCAACAACAGTGAAGCGCATGTCACAAATTACAAACCTTGGAAGCCATTGAACTTGAGAACAAATACCTTTTCTGTCGCATCTAGAATATCATCATAATGCAGATGCTCATCTGGCATCGGAGTGAACCTGATGGAGTTACAAGCAGCACCGTGGAACTGCAATCAATCATATCAGATGAAGATTAAGGGAACATGCTTAATGCAATTTTCAAAGTTTATGTACTCAATCTGAAACTCTCATGGATCACCTAACAGAAACGTAATCTTACAAGCGATTCATTACATTATAGGAGTTCCTTTTAGAACAGATTTAGATATATTAACAAAATGGTTAGCAGCTTCTATTAACTTTTTAGGTCAAAAATCAAAAGATTCAACAGATTGGATCCCTATTCCAAACGATCTAGGGCAGGTTGATATTCCATATATGGAAAAAACAGCTGATAGAAAATATTATTTGAAGTGTATCATTTAATATTGTACTCCCTCCGTCCCGAGCTACTCGCTCATTTCCTTTTCGGCACGGAGATTAAGGAATGAGTGTATAGGAAAGTCAAAAATGACGGCTATAGGTGAAAATTTTTACTAAAAATGGAAAGAGTGCAAGTAACTTGGGACGCCCAAAAAGGAAATACGTGCGAGTAGTGCAGGACGGAGGGAGTACTAATATAAGAAGGGTACAGTTATTAAACACGTAGTATGTGTTTAGTGGAATAAAAATCAACACTCAACACAAAGGTATCCTTTCAAAGTGAAGACATTACATGGGATGATGCCTCCATGTTGATTTTAATGGAAGTGTTTCCTTGCCTAGAGACTACATTTTCTATTTTTTTTATCACTACTTGTAACAATTGAGCAATTAACCCATCAGTCAGTCATCCTAAAAATTTAGAGCATTGTACTACATCAAAATGCAGACATTGTAGATGGAAAATCAAACTTTACGATAAAAAAAAGTGAAGAACAGGGTGCAAAACCTTAGTTAGATCTTGAATGTACAAGGCGCTCCAAAGCAAACAGGGTTTTTCTTCTGTGTGCTCACGTAAATTATCTATCTCATTATTCTCAGGCGACGAAGATACAGCTATATGGAACAGTGCATTTACGGCTGCATTTAGTAATTTCTTCCCTTCCACAGCTTCATCACAGACAGCTGACAGATATGTCACAAACCTGAAATTAGGTAGGCACAATAACACATGTTGGATGATACTCTAGTTGCCAACTAAAACAAATTTATTAATGTCAAAAATATAGATGCAGCAATAGATAAGTTTATCTCAAAAGACCATTGCAATGATTTTCGTGATTAAATGTGAGAAAGCAATTCTGATTCAATGGAAAAAAGCATCTTATTATGCGAGTGAAGTCATCTTCTTTAAGCGCCACAGATACTTCCGTGTTAGAGGGGCAAATGCCCACATTACTGCTCAGCTGCAATACACGGACTGATGTTTTCTGTTCTGGATACAGAGCTGCATATAAAAATAATTAGCGCATGTCACATGACATGTTAAAATTTGACAATTGTCAGTGTAATTAAATATATTAAGCTTACATCTTGGAGGAAAGAACACCAGGCAATTAGCAGCTTCTGACTTTACAGAATTCTTGGCAATGCATATTCCCCGAGCAACATTCCCTTCAGCATTTGAGGGACTTTTATCATTAGAATTTGTCACCTCAACACCAGGCGATGAAGTTTTTGGAATTGTGAAAGAGGGAGCAAGAATCAGCAGAGGACTGGATAGCTCCTGACCAGATGCTAATCTTACACCTTGATAGGTACGCCCATCCTGTAAAAAATCACATTACTGAAATGGAAGACTCATAGATATACTCATGATATCATACACAGTAACACAGAGAATCATCCATGTGTTACAAATCTGACTATGAGCAAAAGATATCGGTCAAACCTTATCCATGATCAGAGCAGTTATAGGCATCCTTAAAACCTGTAAAATAAATTAAAGAGATGGAAAATAACATTAGGGACTATCTAACAAGTCCAAAATGAATCAAAGGTCTAACATTGGCTGCTGACTATATATTGGTAAGCCAAAAAAGGTTACAATCTTAACTTCAACATCAACCCATATAAATCAGAAATGGGGTCTTGAAAATATAACAATGAAACTATTTAAATATTAAGCACCATTCAGATGCAAAAAAGAAAATGGCTATATACAGATAACTGTTTTATTAAACTTGAGAATTTAGCATGCCAGCCACACTCACTTAAGTAAATCCAGAACTATACTATGCAATGTACAAAGAATATCCTAGAACCATGGTCTTCACTAGCAATGAATGAATAAAAAATTTTCAGGTCGGAATCGCAATACAGCATGACCTCATTAAAAGAAACATCAGCTTCAGAACAAGCTTATAGTGAGAGCTGAGAGTAGCAGATGTGTGTAGAGAAAGAATCTCCTAGAATCAAGGTCTTCACAAATGAATGGACGACAATTTATCAGGTCGGAATCACAATAGAATATGACCTCATAAAAAGAAACATCAGCTTGAGGACAGGCTTATAGTGATTGCTGAGAGTAGCATATGCGTGTAGAGAAAGAATTAAAGGCAGTTATATTATTGTTGTCAAACCTTTGAAAGAAAGTAGAAAGCAAAATAACTTTATAGGGATAAATACATATGATTGATAAATCACATGTATCCTAGATTAACTTTTCTTGCTCAATCAATACTCTCCAGCATTACTGAGTATTCATTGTTCGAAAAACTTGAAGTGCTCTTCTACCTCTATACACCATCAAAATAGCAGGAATGGTAGTTCCCAAGCAGGGTGGATCCAGATTTTGATTATGAGGTGAACTGAAAGCTAAACACTTCATACATTAAATTTTACATAAAAATTGTGCCATGCAAGATTTGAATATATGAAATTAAAACCAAATATTAGCATATTCAGTCTGATTTCTTCGCTCATGTCGCACACATGACACATCACGGAATGTTTGTTTTACTTTTTTTTAATCATTTTGGGATGGGCTAATTTTGGAATGTAACTAATACTATAAAACACAATTATGTTATAACAAAACAGAATTAAAAAATGCACTAAATACCAGCCAGTGTACAAAATGCTGCAAATAGCTAAATTAGAAAACACGGCAAAGAAAGACATAGGCAGAATCTGCAGATGGAAAATATCAGCAAGCAACAGAATGAAAACGCATACTTATATCAAATGACAACAATCATCCAAGACAATCATAGGTAACTATACTTACATAAATGCACCCCTTGACAGCAGCACGACGACAAAAAGCTTGAGAAAGTTCCCCTTGTCCATAAATGGGGTATATTATGGCACCATTTGCGTTAGAAAACCTAAAAAGGTCAAGCAAAAACTGTCTAATTAATGCCACCAATCCATGTACTTTGATTCTTTGAGCTAATGGTTATTTTATTTATATCATCTGACTTTTGCAAAATAACCCAATAGTAGCTATGGGTAAAGATGCACCTTTCACCACTCCTTTAGTACAGATTATGAGTATCTACAGTGGTTACTGATTAATTTGCTAATTAAAACTATCTGGTTGGTTGTTAAATGACAAAGAACCACCCAACAATTTGAAAAAAGAGAATTATAAGTAAGAGGGGGATACAGGGCATTGGAATGACTAATGAGAATACAGCAAATGGAGAGGTGTAAATGAGATCTTCATTGGACATGAAATTCTACAAACGTTGGTCAACGGCATTTACACTCTTGAAAACAAATGCAAACAACAATGTAGCCAAAGACACTGTAAAACAAATGTGAGGTGTCACTTGACAGATTTCAAACACGAATCTAAACAATGTCAGACGGTGCTAACCAGAATTACATAAATTTTTAGGGTGAAAAAGGTAAATGCAACTTTCAAAAGCGAAATTAGCCTTCAAACAATTGTTCTCCCATAAGTAAAGGGTTTGTGCAATGGGAGAAAATCATCTACCTATATTCTTAGGAATGTACAACATGGCGAGTTAGCGTATAATCTATAAAACTATATATTCTGTACTCTACAGATCACATTTTCTCTACATTTCAGAATTTTCATAAGGACAGAGATCTGGAACTGCACTGCTGAGTGAAACTAGTTCGCCAAGAAGTAAAGTCAAATTAAATTGGACAACATAGGAAATGAAAGAGCAGATTCATTTCAAATCACCTAGTATGAATCTTGCTTTCACGTCATAACCACTTTAGCATGTCCAACTATTAATATCAAATCATGCTGTTAACATTAATTCAGCATTCCCCAGATTCAATATGCATGCAATTGCAAATTGATGAGGAACAATAACCTTCTGATTTTCCCTCTACTGAGGCACGACTACTTTCTGATTTCCCTCTATCTAATTGGTCATGCCTACAAATGGAATAATAAAGACAAGTCCGTAAATTAGGATGTAGGGATATGGAATATGCAAATATGGGTAAAATTTAAGGTCCATCTGGGTATATTCAGCCTTCTAAAGGAACAAATTATTGTCCTCCTAAACATCCAGATTCTTAGGCTGAGTTAATGAGCCTCAGATCAAAATTCAGCTTCCGCATTTTAAAATGTTCACTTCAAAAAAGTCGACAGTCAAATAGGCAAAATAACAGTGGTAAACAACCAAAACTTTTGCAGCAGCATCACTACTACTACAAGATGTCAAGAACTAAGTCTTGGACCTACTATTTCAGGTCTACTTTAAGGATCTTATTTAGCTTAATGGTTCATATTATGAGGTATGACAAAGTTTGACACTGGAATCAGCTAAATTCACTACTAAACAAGCATTAGCTTTCTAGAATAAATGTTCTTCTAAGAGTGGTAAAGGCGAGAAGAGAATTGACCTTCCAATGGATGAGCTTGAAGAAGTTCATCAACTGGTACTTCTCCGGCCCCAACAAGCTCCGGCTCTTAAATATCGCGCTACGCGAATCAGGCACACTCTCCAATTTTCCCGCTCCGCCACTCACGAAGCTCGAATCCAGACTCTCCAGCTTATCAATATTTGTTTAATAAATGGCCACAACCTCTGCCAGGCCCTTAATCGTCATAACGCACAAGGCTAATTCAGTCATTACACCCCAAAGGGCACTTAACCCCCCAGCCGATGCGATCTCGCCACGTGCACCTACAGTACCGTCAGCACCACATCCAACGGCCTCGACCCCCTCCGCAACAAACACAGAGAAAACACAGAGCCAAGAGAAGGTGCAGCGCGTAACGAATCCCACCAATGAGAGCGGTCGGATGAGGTTCACGCGGATCGGTGACATGGCGGGGGGAAATTGAAATCCCGCCCAAACCCGGACTTCAATTTGGTTTGTGAGTGAATTTTGGGAGAACTTTTGAGGCTCTTTCCTTTCAGACCCCTTATCCCTCCCTCTCACATATACCACTCTCTCTCGCTAACGCACACACACAACGCCAACGCAAAGCATATCTCTTCGTTTTTCTCTCTCTCTAGAATTCTCATTACTAGGTGAGTTCAAAATTGTGTTTCTCGCCGAGTTGCACCGATCCTGACCGAGTTTTCCGCCGATTTCGCAGGTTCGACATGAAAGGAGGAAGATCCAAGGCAGAGTCGAAGAAAGCGGATGCGAAGTAGGTTTTTCCGATCGGTTTTGCTTTAGATCCGTGATTTATGGTGTGTGAGTTTGTTTCCGAGGCTAATTGATTATTTGCTTTGTATAGGCTTTCGGTGAAGAAAGGAGCCGCGGGCGGTAAAAAGCCGGCGGTGAAGAAGGGGAAGGCGGCTAAGGATCCGAACAAGCCTAAGAGGCCTGCTAGTGCCTTCTTCGTCTTCATGTATGGATTTGTACATGTTGATTTTTCCTCTACTTACATATGAATTTGTTTTTCTGATTTGGTATCTGTAAAACTGGCAGGGAGGACTTCAGGAAGACTTACAAAGAGAAGCACCCGAACAACAAATCGGTCTCCGCTGTGAGTAGTTACTCCTAGTTTAGATCCAGATCCAGAATTGAGTGTGGTTTTGGTTGTTTGTATGAAGTTTTGACGAATCATATATACAAATTCTTCGTAGGTTGGAAAGGCTGGTGGTGAGAAATGGAAATCCATGACTGAAGCTGTAAGCCTGACGCTGCTTTGAAATATGATTATAGCATCATTTTTCTTCAAATTTCAATTGTTCAATTCAATTGAGTTCACGATCTTCGGTTTACAGGAGAAAGCTCCATACGTCGCTAAGGCGGAGAAGAGGAAAAGCGATTATGAAGTAACACTCAAGGCTTACAACAAGAAACTCGTAATTCTCTCTCTCACCATATTCTGTTATTTTTGGTTAATTTTTCACGCATCAACTAAGTCAAAATCTCTAAGCAGAACGACGGTGGTGGTGCTGATGACGAGTCCGACAAATCCAAGTCAGAGGTAAACGATGAAGATGATGACGACGAAGATGGCAGCGCAGATGTAATAAGCACTGCTTAATTAAATTATTTTTTACTAAGAATATTTTTAATTTATGTTCCAATTTGCAGG
The DNA here is from genome assembly GCF_004379255.2 of Salvia splendens. Classification (NCBI taxonomy): domain Eukaryota; kingdom Viridiplantae; phylum Streptophyta; class Magnoliopsida; order Lamiales; family Lamiaceae; genus Salvia; species Salvia splendens. Next base: position 19,161,017 of record NC_056053.1, on the reverse strand, counting down.
ATGATGAGGATGAGGACGACGAGTGAAGGAGACGTGGGCTTCTAGAAATTATGCTACTACCACTTTGCCATCTGAACTAGTTACCCCTCTTTTTATAAATAGCTTTCATATCTTCTTCTTCTTCTTCGCTATTTTCCTATATTTTTTTGTTTTTAATTTGGTGTAGGAAAAAAGAATTAAAAAATAGGTGATGTTCAGATGGTATTGGCTTATGTACTCTTTGTTTAGATCTTTCGGTGCTTAATGATAATCAATCGCACTTGTCTTAATTGTTTTTTATATTCCTGATTTAATGCTTTTATATTTTTGATTTATTGTTGATTTGGATTTAATTTAATGAATTGTGCAGTAGATATATGCGATATTTGTGTGATGGTCAAACACGAGAATTATGAGATGGTTTTGGTTTCAGCCTTTTTAAATTGCGCTTCCACCTGTCCACACATTGATTCCTTGTTGTCTCTTCCTGTTTCGTTTATTTTCCATTTTTCTAAAATTTTCCTTTTTTGATACAATAAGTAGTAACGGTAATATGGTTTACGGTCATGTGTCTCTTAATAATCACCCGATCCACTCCACATGTGCTTAGTATTTTAAATATGTAATCCTTTATTGTGTTAATGGAAACGAAAATTCATCATCCGAGGCATATACCTCTCTCGTTAGGTCATCCACAATAGCTCAGCCATAGTCTAGCCACAAACTCTTCCTGCCACAATTGCTCAGCCATAGCTTAGTCATAAACTCTTCCTGCCACATCATCAACACTAAAAATCCTCCTGCCACATCATAAATAGCCCAGACACATCACTAATAACAATTATATAAAAATAAAATAATTAACAATCACACAATATATGGAATTTAATTTACGAGACATATACAAGAAACATTAATAATACTATTAAAATTTTAAAAAGTACAATAATTTAAAAAAATTACAATAATTAACAAAAAATACAATAATTCACTCCTCTGCTCCGTCGTCGTTGTCGCGTATATATAGTGTTTCAAAAAAAAATATTTCGCCCTAGGCGGTGCGCTAGGCGATCCGGACGCTGCAATAGCGCCGAGCGGATCGCCCAGCGCACCGCCTAGCGCCACGGTTTTTAATTCCGGAAATGGCTGGGTTGTTGCAATAGATCGCCTAGCGCACCGCCTAGCGTCAGCGCTCGGCTAAGCGGTACGCTAGGCGCTATTGTGGATGGCCTTAGTAATTTTTTAAATGCATTAATAAAGTTTCAATTTTAAACCTTATTATTGACTATGTATGTTTGGTTATTACAATTGTGATTTTAATACTTTGGACTTTGACCATCTATTAGGCCATCCACAATAGCGCCTAGTGCACCGCTTAGCCTAGCGCTGGCGCTAGGCGGTGCGCTAGGCGATCTATTGCAACCGCCCAGCCATTTTCGGAATTAAAAATCGCCTAGCGCTCGGCGGTTCCGTGGAGCAAGGCAGTGCGCTGGGCGATCCGCTCGGCGCTATTGCAGCGTCCGGATCGCCTAGCGCGATTTTTTTTTCAAAACACTATATATACGCGCCTTGCACGTCATTTTCATTCGCACCACTTGTTTTAACGAGTACTCTCTCTATCTAAATTTCTGTACAAGATCAACAACGGTAAATGGATCTCAACAACGAGCCTACTTCAGGGAGTAGCGGGTCTCAAGCTCAAACTCTCCCGGTCCCCGTGGGAAGTTGATGGAGTCAGATGCCACCATACTACAACATGTACCCGTGGCAGCAGATGATGCCCGGGATGCCAGCCGGGGGGAGTCCGCCGGGGGGTTTCCAGCGATGCCGGGGTGGGCACCCGGGATGCAGATGATGCCCGGGGGAGTACAGGCGACGCAAGGGACGTCGGGGGGGGGGGGGTACCGGCGACGCAGTGACGACGGGGGGATCCCAGACGACACAGGGGACGCCGGGGGGGCGGTACCGGCGACGCAGTGGACGAAGGGGGGATCCCCGGCAACACAGGGGACGCCGGGGGACGTCTATTGCCCCAGTTTTGATTTTTCGACTGGTTCGTCGCACACATCGACCCCAACGGAGGCTCAGCTGTTGCCCCAATTTGACACTTTCTCCTTCGATGACTTGGGGTTAGATCTTCTCGGTGTTCCGGATGATCCCGTTCAAACGGGGGGCGCAGGGCGGGGTCGTGGCGCCCCAAAGAAGAAAAGCAATGGGAAGAGGGTCGGCGAGTCCTCGCAGCCGGGTGAGGACGACAGCTCGGTACGGAGGAGGTGGACGGACGCGGAGAACGTCGCGCTGTCCAAGGCGTGGGTGAGTGTTTGCGACGATCCTCTCGTTTCGAACAACCAGAGGATCGTCAACTTGTGGGGTAAGATAGCAGCAGCCTACCAGAGGTTTTGCCCGGAGGGGAGGCGATGCACCGGGGAGGATTGCCGGAATGGGTGGGACCGAATCAGGGCTGCGGTCTCCCGATTTTCGGGCTTGTACACCAACGCCCTCCGCATGATGAGCAGTGGCCAAACGGAGGAAGACTGCAGGAGGATAGCGGAGAAAGTCTTCCCCCTGAAGGAGGTGTATAAGGACTTCACCTATTGGAACTGCTATCTTGTGCTGAACGACTCCGAGAACCTTTGTGATTTTAATACCTTGGACTTTGACCTTCTATTATGGAGTTTTGTTAAAATCAATACGGTATTAGAGTCTAGTGTGGAATATCTAATACAATCAAGGTTATCTGGTTATGTGCTGTTCGGTCTCACTAATGCGAAAATAATGGGTTAGTTGAGTAAGATTATTGATGAGCTTTGAGCAATTAAGAATTTAATATTGATATTCAACATGGAAGTTTGCATACTTTAAACACAAATGTTGAAAGCGAAATATACTACTATTATTTTAATCCAATGAAATCGGAAATATCTATAAAATCACTGTTGACAAATGCGAACTTGACAAATACTCCAAGGTCAATTTATGCTATTGAGTATTGACAAATTAAGCTGGCATATTCACATCAACAAAACCACATCATATTGTGCACTTTAAAGCAAGAAAAAATCTCCCGATATTGGGATATGATGATTTATTATAATACTATTTCATAAATTATGTTTAAAATATAAATAATTCAAATTTCCTTCTATTTTTTTTTTGAATCATAATCATTTTGATCTTTTTCATATGAGAATATACACAATTACACCATCATAAATCACAAAATAGGAGTACGACAAATTACACCATACCGAACCGAAATAAACCCATGTTAATTGTTAAAGTAAATAAGTAAAAGTTCTTAGGCAATTGAAATTCCTACTTTTTTATATATATTGAAATATTGAAGTACCCAAATTATTGTTATTAGTAAAAAAATATAGGCAATGATTTTTTTAATATTAAAATATTGAAGTACAGAATCCAAATATATTTGTGAGTCCGGTGTTGCTAGAAGGTGTCGTGGCAATTGGGAAGCGCTTCTGTAATGGCGGCCGCCGGAAAATGCTTTCTCGTCACCGGGTCTCCGGTGAGTTTGTATCCCTATATGTTTATATAAATAAAAGCAGAAACTCTGTATATGCTTCAGTGCAGTCCTTGTTTGGTGATTTATGCAGGGAGTGGGGAAAACTACTTTGATAATCCGAGTTCTGGATGCCCTCAAACAATTCATTCCCAGCTTAAAAATTCAGGGTTTTTATACTCGTACGCCTCCGTCGTCCCGTTTTCTATTGTATTGCGTTGATTATGTGTGTTACGGAATTGATTTGAAGTGAATAAAGTAAAATTAGCTAAAATAATTGTAATTGAGTGTTAATTGATGAATACAATTGTAGGTGAGGTAAGAGAAGGGTGTGATAGGGTAGGATTTGAAGTGGTTACTGTTGATGGCCGCAGAGGTCCTCTTGCATCCACCATTATCACTAGGTACTATTTGCTCTTTTATTCGTCCATCCACATTGAGTCGTTGACATTGTTATCTTCTTACTGAACGTCATGTATGCCAGCATTGGATAGCGTTTGGTTATGAGGTTGAGATGATCATTTCTTTTTATTTAGTTTCTATTTTCATCACTACTGTATTTTAGCAATTAGTATTTTTCAATCTTCTGCACCATGGACTATATGTTATCACAATGCCTGAACTTGCTTGCTATTTTAAGTTTGCTATAACACAACAAAAGATAAGAATCAAGCAGCCATTGTGTTGGCACTTTTTCCTGAAATGAATATTTAAATGTGAGAGCAAAGCTAACCTTCATACTCTCTCTGCTTGAGGCTGACATTACTGACACAAATCTATTTGCTTCTTTCTACATAAGGGAGTGGAATTTAAGTATCCTAATAGGTTCTTTCGTAGTACGTTTTCTTCTTATTATGCTAGGTACTTGGCAGTATAATTGAGTATAATTATTTCTTTGTTATTTTCATGCAGTGTCAGTTAATTAGCTATATTTCCTTATATGCAATTCATTGTTATCCTTTGACTGTGGGCGCTATATTTAGGATGCAAATTTTCATGTTTATGGCAGCCGTGAATCTCACAAATGGCCTAACGTGGGGAGGTACAAAGTAGATGTCTCGTCTTTTGAGTCATTAGCATTGCCTGAGTTGGAGGTCAGTAAACTCTGTGCTGTTGTTCTACCATTTTGTACTATAGTATTATTAGAGTGCTATGTGAACCTTGAGATCAATTCCTGGCGAATCTTGTTAAAGTTGTAGATCTAGGATGGCGTCTGTCGAACAGTTCTCTTCTAATGCAAGTGAATCTTGTAGTTTGAACTGAATGCACCTATGTCCAGGTTAAAGAAGACACTGATCTGTTCATTATTGATGAAGTTGGTAAAATGGAGCTGTTCAGCGCATCATTCTTCCCTGCTGTCTTAAGAGTTCTAGAATCCAATATCCCTCTGTTGGCGACTGTCCCTGTCCCAAAATCTGGCAGAGATATTCCTGGAGGTACTTGGTTGAGTCAAATCTGACAATTGCTGCAACTTTTATTATTCCATGATGATAAGACATAGTAAAATGAATCTACTTGATTATGAAAGCCATGTCTTTAAGTGCATGTCAATGAAGGAGCATCAGCCTGTTCTTCCGCAAGTACTCCATGAGGGGTATGGTTTTGTTGAAATGCTACATGATGTAAAATTTAAAAATGGTCAATTTGTACGTACTTGCTTAACTAGATCTATTTGTTCTTGTTCATCATGACTACAAAAGTGGCTTTGGACCTTTACAACCATATGTCAGCTTCCTAATTATATTGGCAATCCTCATCCAACTTTGAATTGAACTGAAAATTTTCCTTTTATTGGGGAATTAGATATCAACAAAAATGGTTTATTCTGGTGGTTTTCCCTTGTTTCATTCCCTTTAAAACAAGTTCGATCTTCTTTACATCTCATGCAAGCCGCATGCAGTTTTTCTTTTGAGTGCCTAGTCCTGATTAAAAGTTGTAGACAACTCTATATTCTTTCTGGTGATCCAGGCTGATCATTTTATAATGTAAGTATTCTGCTACTCAGTTGCAAGGTTGAAAAATCATCCAGGAGCAACCATTTATACGCTGAATACAAGCAACCGAGATGCCATGAAAGAACAAATATACTCCAACTTGGTAGACTTGTTGCAAAACCACTAGCTTCTGTCAAAAGCCTGAGCTTCCTACTCTGTGACTCATGCAACTGACTTCCTCTCGAACCTGTAGAAGATCAGTGCGGAATGAAAGTGAGTTTTGCCCACTTGTTGTGCATCTACTTTTCAAGGATTAAAGTGAGTCCATATCAAATTTGTTCCTTTGCTACAGGTAATTCTGTTTTAATTATGTTTTTACACTTGGTAGTTTTGGTTTGTAGCTTGAAAACTGGCCTGTTTTAGAAAATTTAACAAGAACATGAAAATTTGTGATCCAAGGCTATAATGGACCAACAAGCATTTAATATTTGACCTTTTATAAGGAAAAATATTAACCAAACACCTTACGCTCTTCACTGAATTTGGTATAAAAACAAAAACCAGTACTACCTTGAAAAATCTTGATCATTGGTTATTACTCTAGATTTTTTAAAAGGATTTTTTCTTTTGGTATCTTATTAAAAAATCTATTATGAATGCCAATGGAACTTCCTCGTCAACAAATGCCTATATGATAAGATGCTAATTCTTAAAAGTTATCATAATAATTGCACCCACAAACACTATACACATTTATGCATGGAACCACAATAAATTTATTAAACATACACAAGAAAAAAATATAGGTTGCCTCATTAAGTATTGTTGGTCGAAAGGTCCTTTATCTTTGTGTGGTGGCCCGACTAGTTTAAATTCATGTCTTCACACATAAGTTGTCCGCTCATTTAGAGCATCCACATCCGTGCTCTTGCCAGCGAGCCCGGATGTGGGTCCGGCCCCACTTTTTCTGCCTGCTCTTAGGCAAGAGCACAGCACCCACATTCGTGCTCTTCCGCAAGGACGAGTACAAGGGTCCCACCATTCTATTATTCAATTTAAATAAAAAATTTCCACAAAATTAAAATTCATTAAAAATACCCGGAATAATATTACAAATTATAATAAAATTAAAAATTACATAATTAAATTCCTAAAAAATAAAAATTACATAATTAAAATCCTAAAAAATAAAAATTAAACAATTAAAATCCTAAAAAATGAAAATTACATAATTAAACTACTAAAAAATAAAAATTACACAATTTAAGCGTAAAAATGCCCCCAGTGAAGACTAATCATCATCCGGCAATACCCCCAACGTTCTTTGGAGACCCCGTATCATCACCACATGCGATCGAAGTTGCTCGGGGGTCATATTTGACCTATCGGCCAAATTGAGTTGGGCCAAAACTCCCCACAACGAGTTGGTGGGGAGTTGAGGTGGCACATAGGGAGCGGGAACGGGTTCGGGGGCGGATGGAGTCGCAGCGCGACGGCGGTTGGCCGCCGCCTTCTTCCTTCCTTGCGGTCGGCGTTGGGAAACGCTCGGGCCGGCGTCGGGGCTACCCAAGTTAGCTCCGGTAAGTTGGCTAGCCACGTCTTTGGAGTCGGCGTCGGATAGGGATACCGACCTTGACCGCTTGGAGGAGCCGCTAGAGGAGGATGTTACGCCTCCCCTATACTTCGGATGCGACCGCGTCTCTTGCTAAATGTTGAGGTACTTGAACGGCTAGTTTATGGATTGGTAGGTCGACAAGGCGGAACTGATGATGTCGACCTCGCTCCGGCCGCTCCCCGCCGACCGCTCTTCCTGGAGGTAATACCCCTGGAACTTTTGGATCTCTTTGTTGGCTCTGTATATGGCGTTGCGCACCATACTCTCGTTGCGCTCGATTGTTCCATCCGGCCGGTTTTCATTGTACTGGCGACAGATGCGCCACCAATAATGATCGCCAGATTGGTTTGTGTCAATCTCCGGATCTTCGTAGATTGACAAGAACGCTTTGAACAATTGCTCCATCTCCGCCGAAGTGTACGGTGTGCGGACACCGCGAGTAGGAGGAGTCCGAGTTTGGGAGGGGCCGCTCGACCTCGCCCTAGACTCGGGTGTCCACCCGTATTGCCCTTCGGGGGCATCTTGGTCGTCGATTGGGTAAGGCCGGTAGCCACCCGGAACTTCCGAACCTTGGGTTTGAGGAGGGGCCGAATATTCCGTTTCCGGACTAGTAAACGGTTGTGAACCGAACCAATCGGGGTTCTAACCGTGGGAGCCCGGGGGGTGATCGCCGTGGCCAGACATTGTTTTGTTGTAAGAGTAAGAGTGAATGAAAGATTGGATGAGAATTGAGAATGGAAATGAGAGAATTTGGATGATAATTGTGTAGTGTGGTGTGAATTTTTAGTGTGGAAGTGAGAGTATTTATAGATGAAAATGTGTATTTTTGGGGAAAAAATTGAAAAGTAAATTAAAAGTGGGTAGAAAACGGATATAGTTTTTTGGGAAGTGGGAAATTTTTTTTTTATTTTTAATCAGATTTTTTTCAATTTTTTTTTAAATTGCCAACGGCTATGCCGTTGGCCAATCACACGCAGCCACGTCGCCTGCTCGCTGGCACGGACGTGCTCGATGCATCGAGCAGCGCCGTACCAGTGGTGCGAGCGCAGCGGCGGACAGCGTCTCCGTGCCGCTGGCAAGGACGAACGGACGTCGTCCTGCTCGCCGTTGTGGATGCTCTTATACCATGAAGATAGATTTATTTTCTAACACTCTCACGTTCCAATTTTTTATTTTTTATTTTTTTTATGATATATACTTCCGTCCAAAGAGGCCTTTTGGACATGAATTTTTGAAATTGATGTGTTAGATTAAAGTGGGGAGAGTAAAGTAAGATATGAATTAAAGTAATAGAGAGGAAGAGAGGGTAAAGTTATGAGAGAAGATAAAGTTTTTGCAAAAAAAAATGACTCAATTATCATTGGACAATTCAAAACGTAATATGACTCAACTACCTTTGGACGGAAAGAGTACAAATTTGCAAAAATGATTATGGATTTTAGCTTTCAAATCTCCAAATCTAAATCAACGGAACAATTGAGAAAAATGTCAAAGTTATGATAACTAATTGAGTATATTTAAAAGTTGTGACTTGTGAGCATGTACCGGAATTTAACCAAACTTCAGTGTTTTTGTGGCAATTTGTCATACTCTAAATGAACAACTTTTTTTTATAGACGAACTGAAAATGAAATTTCGGTAAATTTTTCATGAATAAAAAGAACTTTTTTAATATTTAAATAAATCCTAAATTTGCATGTGGTTTTTACATTTATATGTAGAGTAAACTACATAAACCATCCCTGACGTTTCCATTTGTTTCACTCCAGGCCCCTGACGTTTGAAAATATCGCCATAAGTCTCTGGCGTTTAACATAATCACATATCATGTTTTTTCGGACTAAAAGACCCTTCAGCCCTAAAAGGGCATTATGGGCATATCACACGAACTTCTGCAGTGGTGGCCTGCATGCTGCTGACGCGATTTGATGGCTGGCGCTATTTGACAGCTGACGTGATTTGGTGGCTGTGTGTCAGCGGCCTCCATTTGTGATTTAACAAATACATACCATACTCCATTTGTGATTTTACTAAGTGCTTTGTATTCTTCCCATATATATAGTTTTGTTTTTTTCTTTTTTCATCACTTAACAAGTCGAAACGTAGGTAACGAAAAAATTAGACTACAATTGTCTACAAACCTCTTCAAAATGAAAATATTGAATCCAATACCATAAATTCTTCATGATTTAAGGATTGTAAATTATTCTTAGTTTTTATTAAAAATATATCTATTACGTGTGAATTTCCAATAAAATATTTAGAAATGTCAAATGGAATATATACTAAATCAGTACAGTACTTTGTATTTAATTCGCATCATAAAGTTCAAATATAATTAAGCAAAATTATTTGATTCATTCTCAACCTTACATACATCTCACCTATTTTTTCAATATGAGGTCTCCTTTGTGCTTAACCTCATAGTGTGGGCCACAAAATACAAGGCATTAATCACTTCAATTAATTCATAACCATGTAATAAATAAAATTAAAGATCATTTATTTATTTTCTCTATATAACTTTGACTAAATAAAATTGCAAATTGAAATTTAATTCTTATGTATTTTTTTAAATTAATTTCAATAACTAACTTTTTATGCTAGAGATGCAACACGTATGAGTTCGGAAATTACAAGAAACCTTGACATTGTTGTTCTCAGAGCTGAGGAAGACTAACAGTAGTTTCACTTTGGTAGTTTGTCACTCATAATAGCGCATGAAGTTAGAATTTTTTTACTCTTCTTGAGTGAAGATAATCATTTCTAAAACACATGAGCTTTTAAGTCAACACAAACTAACAAGCAAAGGACTGATAAATCTATTGCTAGAGTAACTTCATTTGGGAAGACATGAATTCAGGTCAAGATCTTCATGGTTGTTGTGGTTTTGGCATCTCAAGGCCGGTTCGATATCCAGTTAATACGGCAAGAGGTAAACCGTATAACTGTAGAGGATAAGTAATGGGTGCTGGTGGAACACATAATCCAACATAAGTTGGCATAATCTGTGACCAAAGTATCATAAGTTGTTGCACATAAATCAAAATAATAAGTTGTATTTGAATGTACATTAAATAATAGCACTCCCTAACAATTGTTCCCAAGTTGTATTCGTCAAGTTGTTCCCAATTGGCATAATCAAAATAATAGCACACTGGGGAAATTCAAGGACAAATCCATCACGATGCACCGCCAATTCTACCGCTGCCGCCTATTTAAGCTTCTAGTCCTTTGTTGAATTAAAGTGAGAGAAGGAGAAAGAGAAATTAATTTCAAACACTTACAATATAGATGCACAGGCACAACACTGAGAAACATCAAATTTGAGTCGACAAAAGTGCATGCCTAATTTCTGCAAAAGTGTAGCCTCCCTGCAGAGTAGGCCTGCAACAGAGGGCAAGATGACTGAAATGCCCTTCAAGGCAAAAGGGCCTTTTAGTCCAAAAAATGGCTACAAATATCCGATATGTGATTATATTAAACGTCAGAGACTTATGGCGATATTTTTAAAAGTCAGGGGTATGGAGTGAAACAATTAAAAACGTCAGGAACATTTTATGTAGTTCACTTTCTTATATGTAACATTTTACCTAATCATATGCTTATAGTATATCCATATTCAATACACATGGCATGTGGTCACAACTTTATCCTTTTTAAAAGTTTTTGAAAGAGATGCCATTTTATCTTTGTAGCGTGAAATAATAGGACCAAAGAAATGAGCAGTGCCAAGTTCCCATAAATAGTAAACTATATAATGGCCTTTCTTTTATGCTTGATTTTAAACAAGTCGACATTGAATGTTAAAGCCCAACTCCTACTATTGAAATGACGGTGTAACTTATTTCTCTGTTTTTTGGACACATTCTCATTATCCTTTTTTATCCATATCTTTTGTAATCAATTACAACTATACTACACATGTTCCACTATTCCTCTACTCACAACATATTCTAACCAATAAAATCGGGACATTTTGTCCATTTTACAGTGCATTCTATCGTAATATTAATTAAATTACTCTGCTGTATTGTAAGTCGTAAGATAGTGTGTACTATTTTGTTGAATAGAGGGAGTAATATTGAATGAGTTGCAATACAACTCATAGACCTACATTAGCGTATTTTTTTAACAATCAAGCAAAATATATTTGGTTTAAAGTTAAATTTCATTTGATATTTTGACGTTTGCAAAAATTTTACATCTATGTCTGAAGTATATTGACAAACTAGACTCTCACATTTATATTCTGACCACTAAAATTTGGCATATTTTACCTAGCCGACACTCCAAATTTGGGCCATTTACGCAAGAAGTTTAAAAAACACACAAAACAAGGTCGTTTTTCGTTGTACTACTGTCAACTTAAATTTTTTGAGCGAGTATTCAATTTTGTTCAATTGTTTTCAGGAAAATATCCCTAACCATTTTTCGTTGTAATCATGCTGCCCTGGACGACGAAAGGGGACTCATCCACACCCGATGATGGCATTGAAGCCTCCCATCAATTTAAAGAAATATAAGTTGTTTGGCAATTTGAACGTAAGGCTCAAATTTGATGCGTGAAATGATAATATTATCCTGGAGTATTGATGTCATAATATTTTTCACCATTTTTTCCTTACTAAGATCAAATTTCCGAGGACCGCTAAATTTGAGTAGTATATTTTTCTATATTTTCCTATTATAAATTTTCTATGCCACATTTTTACAAATTAGACATAAATGTGACATACTGTACCAAAATTATACGAGATTGGGATGTCCAATTATATTATTATATTATCCTGTTAATTATCAATTGTACACTCATACATTAAAAGACGATGATTTTTATGATTAACATAGAAAGGTTTGTGGAAAAGACTGAAAAGTTTTATTCAAAATAAACAGCCTTAGAATGAAAAATTATTGAAAAGGCAAAAAAATCCGAAAAAATATGAAAAAAGTTGGCCCATGCAGGTTTCGAACCTGCGACCTTCGCGTTATTAGCACGACGCTCTAACCAACTGAGCTAATAGGCCATTTGTGAACATTTTGAATGGTAAGTATTTTCAATAAGTAGTATTTTCATTCTTAACATAAATTACATAATACTCCAGTATTGATGATTGGAAAGCTTCAATTTTGACTAAGTTCGTTTAAAAGAGTATGAGTTTCTACATTTAATAAAATGCTTTTGTAACTTTGGAGATGTCAGTCAGGCATTAATATAAGAATATATACACTACTACTATTGAACGATGCGGTTAATTTGTAGCAAAACATGAAAATTTCTCAGGAAAGTTTTGTATTTTTCTTGTTTCCATGAAAGTTAAAACTAGCTTGTGTATACGCTCCTCATATCGTCATATAGAAACAGCTCAATTTTCATAAAAAATTAGAATTGCTTGTGAACAGAATATGAATATTTATGTTAGTAGATCGTTTAAATAAATTTATAAGTTCAACTCTTAGATGTAAAAACTCCCAGCACTTCAGCAGAGGCCGATACTATAGAAGATTTTCTTGCAGATGTGAAGGAAAGAGTAGAGTCTGAGTTGCAAGGTAAATGTTGTAAGAGGAGCACAACTGTGAGAGGACGAGAGATTGAGACCCCTTATATGGAAAAACCATCAAAATCAAGAGAAATAGCCCCAGTGTATCGCAAAAGAGGTGAGAGATAGTGTGTCAAGGGATCTTGGGATGAATCTACCTCGTTCTCAGTCTAGAAGATCGTACAGAAGTGGAATTCAGAACGGGACAGGTTCTCCTGAGTTCATCAACAGAGATACGAGGAAATTCTTAGCAGAGAGGTTGAGTAATGTCCTTAAAGGAGAAAGACATTGTCAAGCTGTCCGTAATAGTTCAATGTTTTCCATGTCAGATTTTGAGAAGCGTAAACCCTGGACAGTTAAGAAGTACATGGACTGACAATAAAATGCACCATCATGATAGTTTCACAAATGAATTACAAAAGCGCAGCTGCTCTTTCAGAGAGGAACCTGATGAAGTTGGGATGCCCCACCAGGAAGACATGTCTCCGAGGAACCTTGTGAGATCTTTATCAACTCCAGTCTCGGTGTCAGGAAGATCATTGGGAAATCTCCTTCAGGAGGATCGCCATGTACTAACTGGGACACAAATCAGGAGGAAGCATGAAGCAACTGAGAAGGTCTCCATGAACATTAAAAAACAGAAAAAGGATAAATTTAACATAAGGGAAAAGGTTTCAAGCTTTCGATACAACTTGACGCTCAGAGTGAGACTGTTCCGTATGGAGAGATCCGGTCAAAACAAAAACAACTTCTTCAACAATTTTCCAAATGGACCAGTATCCATGATGAGTTTCTCTGACACACATGTGAGGATCTTACTCAACTCACACTGATAATTGAGTTTTGATATATTGTTGGGAATTCCACTGAAGTGCCAAAATGCAAAATTCTTACTAAACTTCGTTTTGATATACTATAGGGGAATTCCACTGAAGTGCCACCCAGCCCCGCATCCGTGTGCAGTAGTGTTCATGATGAGTTTTGGAGGTCAAATGACTACCTAAGTCCTATATCATCATCAGGTGGACATCAACTGGAGGACAGCGATGTGTCCAATGTTTTCAGAGAAATAAACTCAAACTTGACTGGTAAGTAATGGAAGTAGCCCATGATGTTGATTATAAGGTGTCGTAGTTTGAACATTATGAAGCAAATATCATGGAGTAATCTTTCACGAGTTTCTTTTTTATGATTGAACTTATAAATGGTCAAGCACATAGTCCACAAACTATACCATCTTTAATAGTTTTTTAGAAAAATCTTCAATTCACAAAACCATGTTATTGTTTATCTTTAGTTTAGCTTCATGTAGGCTTTTAGTTATTTTAGCTGCTGTTCTAGCTAGGTTGAATTGAAATGCTTATCTTGAGTTTCTGGAAACTTTCCAAACCTCCATTTATTTTAAAAAGATTGAATAGGCCTTTAAAGATTGAAACAAGTCAAAGCAATCAGTTCAAGTATAACAATGTCATTCTCTGATACCACTACACACAGTCAACTTAAACTTCTTCTTCTTCTTCTTTTCCTGTCCCATTTTGTTTAATCCTCTTTTTCTTGGAAATTTCAGAGCTGCGGAGGAAATTAGATCAATTTGAAGGAGCTTGTCTGGAGGAAACTATACATGAACCACATCCTGCAGAAGTTGAAACAGATATAGAGGACCAATCTGAAGCCTACATTAGAGATTTGTTGATTGCTGCTGGTCTGTATGATGATTCATTTAGTCGATCGCTGTCAAAATGGACACCACTTGGTAAGCCTATCACCGCCCAGGTCTTCGAGGAAGTTGAAGAGATGTATAAAGAAAGCACCAAGGTTAAAGATCAGGCAGAAAAAACAAATCACAAGATGATAGTTGATTTGTTGAATGAAGTGCTTCCAGACATACTTAGAGAACCGGTGAACATATCTAGATACATGGAGAAGGATAATGGGCTCGCGCAAAAGTCTCCAAATGGAAGAATGTTGCTATCTCTCGTATGGAATAGTATTCGAGCGTATGTACATCCTCCAGCAGACAGGTGTTATTATGCTCTTGATAACTTGTTGGCCCTTGATCTGAAATCTACCCCGTGGTCTAGATTGATCGATGACGATGTAAATGCTCTGAGTCGAGACATCGAATGCCTGATCATCGGGGATATGATTGAGGAAATGGTGAAGGATTTTGCAATTTTCTATTCCCGCCAAAAACTGTTAAAAACAGTTATGAAACGAAGAGTCGCGACTCTTCGTTTTCAGCCTCTTCTAATGATCAATTTCTGGGTTCAAAGAAATTTACAGAATCTACATACGAATATCTTCGAAACCTGAATTGTATCCGATCAAATATTGGTAGAACCGCCAATTTGATTTGATCTGAAAGTGTTTCACGCCTTTCAGGACATCCGATTTGTTCACGTTTTATTTTAAACTCCCTAACAAAGATCAAATCAACTTCTGAAAATGTCGAACAAGGAAACGACGAAGGAAACAACGAAAGGTTTTGCGAAGTTGGACAAGTTTGCTGGCCAGGATTTCAGACGCTGGCAGAAGAAGATGCATTTCATGTTAACGGATCTGAAGGTCGTGTACGTTCTGAGTACTCCCATGCCTGAGGCTGTTGATAATGAAACTCTGGAACAGACGAGAAGGCAGATGAAATGGGAGAACGATGACTACATATGTCGTGGTCACATTTTAAACGGTATGTCTGATTCCCTTTTTGATGTGTATCAAAACGTAGAGTTTGCTAAAGAGTTGTGGGGTTCCCTCGAAGCCAAATATATGGCAGAAGATGCCTCTAGCAAGAAATTTCTTGTTGGAAATTTTATTAACTATAAAATGGTGGATTCGAGGCCTGTCTTGGAACAATACAACGAATTGTTGAGGATATTGGGACAGTTTTCCCAATATGATATGAAAATGTATGAATCCATTTCTGTTTCTAGCATTATCGATAAACTGTCACCCTCCTGAAGGATTTTAAAAATAATTTGAAACATAAGAAGGAGGAGTTGAATCTGGTCGAACTTGGAAGTGACTTCCAAGTCGAACAGTCTATGCGTGATATGGAAAAGAGCTCTGATGGTAGTGGGAAAACAATGGTTGGTTCTTCTATGAACATGGTGGAAGAGGGTGAATCTTCCAAGGCTGGAAAAGAGAAACGATTATTTAAAGGGGAACGAAAGTTTCAAGGATACAACAGTAAGATTGGGGATAAGAAGCCTAAACTGATGTGCTGGAAGTGCGGTAAATCCGAGCACTTCAAGAGGGATTGCAAGTCTGGAAACGGTGGAAGTAAGGGAAAGAACGAGGCTGGAACAAGTGGATCCTAGGATTCGGGAAAACAACCAGGTTCGTTTTCTGTACCTAATGATCATTCTGTTGAGAATTATTATGCATTAATAATTTCTGAAGCACTTTATGTGCAGGATGATGATCTCTCGTGGTGGGTTGATTCGGGTGCAACGTGTCATGTGTGCAAGGATCGTCAATGGTTCAAAGATTTCAAACCAATTGAAGATGGATCTTCTTTGAAGATGGGTAACATTGCAACTGAACCAATCAAAGGAATAGGAAATGTTAGCCTAGTATTTACTTCTGGAAACTCTTTAGTTTTAGAAAATGTTGTGTATGTACCTGGAATTCGTAAAAACTTAGTATCTGGTATTGTATTAAATAACCGTGGTTATAAACAAGTGTTAGAAAGTGATAAATACATTCTGTCTAGACATGGTACTTTAATTGGATTTGGTTATCTATGTGGCATGTTTAGGATGAATCTAGATGTTTCTTTTGTTAATAATTCTGTTTGCATGACTTCTACTAGTTCTAGTAATCATGTTAGTAAATCAATATTGTGGCATGCTAGATTAGGACATGTACATTATAAGAGATTGAAAGACATGTCGAAAATGAGTTTAATACCAGCTTTTGAATTGAATGTTGATAGGTGTAAAACTTGCATGTTAACTAAGATTACTCGACAACCTTTCAATAAACATATCAGTAAAGATACTAATGTATTATAACTTATACACAGTGATTCGTGTGGCTTTCATTCGACTCCATCACTTGGTAATAAAATGTATGTAGTTACTTTTATTGATGATGCTACTAGATATTGCAATGTGTATTTGTGCCATTCAAAAGATGAAGCTCTTGATAAATTTAAAAATATTCAAAGAAAGTGTAGAGCTTCATCATGGTGTGAAGATTAAAGTTCTTCGCACTGATAGGGGATGTGAGTATTATGATCTAGTATATTTTGAATCTACTGGTATAGTACATCAGACCACTGCTCCATATACACCACAACAAAATGGTGTAGCGGAAAGAAAGAATAGAACGTTGAAAGGAATGGTTAATTCAATGTTGTGCTATTCTAGCCTAAGTGAAGGATTTTGGGGTGAGGCTATGTTAACAGCCTGTTACTTATTGAACAGAGTTCTTAATAAAAGGAACAAGATAACCCCTTATGAACTTTGGCATAAAAAACAATCAAAACTGAGTTATCTCAGAGTTTGGGGTTGTCGGGCTGTGGTAAGACTAACTGACCCTAAAATAAAGACCATACGTCAAAGAGGTATAGATTGTGTATTTCTTGGCTATCCCGAGAATTCTGTCTGTTATAGGTTCTATTACATAGAACCTAATGACTACGTATCCGTGCACTCTATTATTGAGTGAAAAGATACTGCTTTTGGCAGTGAGAATAGATTCACATCTTTACCTAAACCTAGAGGTATGATTGCAAGCTCTAGTAACTATGATGTGATGAACAAAATGACTAATACACCTCCTGAGGCTAGGAGGAGTGGTAGAGCAAGAAAAGCTAAGTCTTTTGGTGATGATTTCCAATTGTACTTGGTAGAAGGATCAAGGAATGAAATTAACTTTCAATATCAATATTGTTTTAATATTGGTGATGATCCAAGGACCTACAAAGAGGCTATGGCATCGAGGGATGATGCATTTTGGAAAGAGGCAATCCAAGATGAGATGGATTCTATAATCCAAAATAATACTTGGAAACTAACTGATTTACCACCTGGGTGTGAACCTTTAAATAGTAAATGGATCTTCAAAACAAAGATAAAGGTGGATAGAAGCATAGACAAATATAAAGTCAGATTGGTTATCCAAGGCTTTAGACAAAAGGAATGAATTAATTTCTTTGACACCTATGCTCATGTTGCAAGGATTTCCCCCATTAGACATTTGTTAGCACTTGCTGCTATACATAATCTAATAATTCACCAAATGGATATTAAGACTGCCTTTTTGAATGGTGAATTAGATGAAGAGATTTACATGAAACAACCAGAAGGATTTGTCATGCCTGGTAATGAACATAAGGTATGTAAATTGGTAAATTCTCTTTACGGACTAAAGCAAGCCCCCAAGCAATGGCATCAAAAGTTTGATGACGTGGTGTTGTCTAATGGTTTTGTATTAAACCAAGCAGACAAATGTGTATATAGCAAATTCGACACTACTGGTATAGGGGTGATCATTTGCTTATACGTAGATGACATGTTGATCTTTGGTACTGACCAAGATCAAGTGGATAAAACTAAGGAACTTTTGTCATCTAAGTTTGAGATGAAAGACATGGGGAAGGCTGGTGTGATTCTTGGAATTAAGATTACACATGGAGAACAAGGAATTTCTATTTCTCAATGATATTATATTGAGAATGTGTTGGAAAAATTTAATTTCAAAGATTGTTCTCCAGTTAAGACTCCTTTTGATCCTAGTGCAAAACGCGTGCCTAATAAAGGAGTTGCTGTGAATCAGCTTGAATATTCAAAGGCTATTGGATCACTCATGTATGCCATGATTAGTACTAGAGCCGATATAGCCTTTGCAGTTGGAAAATTGAGTCGATATATTCACAATCCAAGTTTAATCCATTGGCAAACAATGAATCGAGTATTTAAATACTTAAAAGGAACCATGGATTATAGTTTGTCTTATTCTGGATTCCCTTATGTTCTTGAAGGTTATTCGGATGCAAGTTGGATTACCAATATGGAAGATCATTCTTCCACAAGTGGTTGGGTATTCCGTCTTGGAGGTGGTGCTATTTGTTGGGCATCAAAGAAACAAACTTGTATCACAAATTCAACAATGGAATCAGAGTTTGTGGCATTAGCAGTAACTGGTAAAGAGGCTGAATGGCTAAGAAATTTAATCTATGAAATTCCATTGTGGCCTAAACCGATATCACCTATATCTATCAGATGCAATAGTGAAGCTACCTTGGCTAAGGCATATAGTCAAGTGTATAATGGAAAGTCAAGACACCTAGGTGTTAGACATAGCATGATTCGTGAACTTATTAAGGATGGTGTGATATCTGTGGAGTTTGTGAGAACTCACAACAATTTAGCCGATCATTTGACCAAAGGGTTAAGTAGAGATCCTGTGCACAAGTCGGCTATAGGGATGGGATTAAAGTCCACTACAAATCTCTGATATTAAGATACCCAATTCCCATTTAGTATGACACTAGATGCTGAATTCAATGTGGAAGGCTTAATATTTGGAGATTGGAACACATTGAAGAATCATCCCAAGGTATGTGTTCAAACCTACAAGTTAAGGAGGTTGAATGTATATATTTTTAATAGTTCTTTTGAAAAAATGCATATGTAGGTGCAAGAATAAAGGAACTACCTATATAAGCATGGAGATTAGTCGCTTCAATAAGCTAGGACTTGGCTTCGACATGTTTATGAAGGATAAGGACATAGGCTAGTAAATATAGTGTCAAGATAGAACATATTTGTATGTAAACTTTTGTGTACATTATCTTCGTGTATTCAAAGTGAGTTCCCATGGTTCAATCCTTAGAGACACCATGGGTATTCGAATGTATGGAATGTATAATGTAGGGGTGGCAAATCATGCGTGTCGGGTCGTTATCGTGTCGACACGATAACGACACCAACGCGATAACAATAAACACGAACACGACCCGTTAAGAAAACCTCAAACACGAACACGACCCGCTACCCTCAGACACGAACACGACACGAACCCATTAACGACATGAACCACTTCGGGTCAACACGACACGATAACAACACGTACATGAGATGACACGATAACGACTCGATAACAACACGACCCGATAACGGTTAAACCTATTAAAAACATCCAATTGCTAATTAAAAAAATCTGATCTAAACATTAAAACATCAATAATTTCTTAGTAACAAAATCCAACAAAATCCAACAAAAATCCAATAAAATTTAACAAAAATGAAAATAATAAGAATTAATAATATTATAATATTATTTCTTAACGGATAACACGACACGAAATTTTCGTGTCCTTAACAGGTAGACCCGATAAGGACACAAACCCAATAAGCTCTGACCCAAACCCATTAATTTTGTGCAGGTTCATGTTGTGTTATCGTGTCGTGTTAAAAATTGCCAGCCCTAATATAATGTGCTAAGGTGAAATTCAATCGTTACGATATTTCATTTATGCAAAAGTTTGAATTTTGAGATGACTTGTTTTAGTTGATCAAGGATTGCACTAAAATAGAGGAGGATTGTTGGATATTTTAGTGTAATTGGATTAACTTGATTGATCAACGTGATCATAATGAGACATCAAATAAATTGGAAGTGCGCAGTGTACACTTATTTGAATTCCTTGTGGTTAGACGGGGGTTCGGGGGCAGCGCCCCCGAGTAGCGGGGTCCAAGGGGCGGCAACCCGTGGCGAGGTCCAAGGGGCAGAGCCCCTGGCTGGGGTCGAGCTATTAAGTTTTCTGGGATTACAAGATATAAACCGTGCACAATACAACCCAAAAGAAGGAATACAGAATGGAGAAACTGAAATGAAATTACAATGGAAAACGAAACAACTAAACCGTAAACAGAAGCTAGCCGAGTTGAGGAGTCCTCTTTCCGCAAGATGAGATATGATAAGGCCTATTTCACGCATCGGTTTATGGGCAAAATGAAGGCTACTTGATCAGTTTATCATGCAGAGCGAGTGTTGATTGTGCTGGAATGCCGTTTGACCAACGGCAACAAGGCCAAGCTGATCAAGCTGGCGCAGGAGGCGAAGAAGGCCAAAACTGGGTCGGTTGATCAAGGTGGTGATCAAGCAGTTAGCCGGGGGACCACTGCATTCTAGAAGGTGGACACGTGAGGCTAATGCGCTGGAAAGTAATCCTCATTCGGTTATTGAAGAACCAGTGCATTCTAGAAGGAGGGCACGTATCAATTAATGAGGCGCACAATCCCAAAAAGGACAAATATTCGCTGCCGAAGTCGTTATCCTAGCTGGAGGTTGTTGCGACGAGCCTATAAATAGAAGACGCAACACCATAATAAGAATCTTCTTCTTCTTCCTCTGGTCCCTTAGTTTAGTTCTCGCCTGGTTCCAAGTTCTTCCACGTTCCAAAACAGCCTAGGTTAGAGAGTAGAAATGGTCAGTTAGAAGGAGAGCGACCGAAGGGAGCGCGACAGAGAAACCCAGATCTGTTCGGCATCGTCTCAAGTTTCCGACCGAGAGCTTCTCGGCTTTATTCGCTTTCTTACTTTCTAGTTTTAGTTGTTTAAGTTTAATTCCGTGTTGTTGCGTAGTTAAAGAATAGTTCTTCTTTTGTATTTCGCATGTGCACAGTACTGTTTTGAGTTCTGAGTATAAAAATCAAAGTTGTTTGCTTTCGGAATTCTTGTTTACTTTCCAGCTTAGTTTCGTTTTGAAATCCCAGATTGAGTGCTTGAATCTTCATTATGTTAAATGACGAAGTGGTTTGTAGTTTCGTAACATGTTTAGGTAGTTAAGTCTTTATTTCAATCTGTCGTTTACTTGGTCCGTTATTTGTTTTCCAGCATGATGAGTAACTTGATCCAGTAGTTAATTTACATTCCACCTAGTTTAATCCAGTAGTTAAAACTCCCAATTTAAAGTGTGGCAGCAGTCGAACCCTGTTCACTAAACACACACTAAACGCACCAGCTTCCCTGTGGGATCGACCTCATACTTGTCGCTTTACTGTTAAAGTATTGCAAGTTAGGGAGTTACAAATATTTTCGTGAAAGAGAAAACGCCTTGATCAAGTCGCAACGACTATTGCAAACTGATCCACCCGGTTCAGTTATCTTCTCATATAACTTGATCTACGCAAAATACCTTTCGCCAAATGGCGCTGTTGCCGGGGATGCATGGTGTTATTACATGGATGTGTTTAATGCATTGGTGTAAATAGGTTTATTTCCTTCTTTTTATAATTTGTTTTTCTTTCCTTTTATGGGAAGGTACCACCGCAGAGGACACTGGAATCATCCTCTCATCTACAGAAACACAAACTCTCAGTGGCGAGTTCAGGAGGCCGGTGTAGTAACCACTCGTTACAGAGCCGCGTTGAAAGCAGCAACATCGTGATCTATTGCTGAGCAACTGACCAGTGAGGAGGAAGGAGAGTTGTCCACGCCGATTAAACAGGAAATACCATTACTCGAAGAAGCAGAAGCAAAAATGTCCGTCGTAGACAACGATTGGGGATGTGGCTCCCTACACACTCATGACGAGAAGGATCCCACTCATGTCATCATAGTTACCCCAGGGATACAGGCAATCGCAATCAAATCGGGGGTGCTCGCGGTGTTGTCAAATTTCTATGGACTCTCGAAGGAATGCCCTTATGACTTTTTGGAGGAATTTTGCAGATATTGTGACATTAAACCAGTACCAGCTGGATCCACGTCAGAAGATTACATGATCAAGGCGATACCCTTTGTTTTGAAAGGTGATGCAAGAATCTGGTTGAGAAGGCTGCCAGAAGGCTCGATTAGAACCTGGGCCGAGTTCCGCATGATCTTCCTGGACCGCTTCTTCCCAACGTCAAAGACAAGTGCCTTGAAGAGAGAAATTACAGAGGCAAGGCAGGAGTACGATGAGCCTCTCAGGCAATATTGGGACAAATTCCAGGGACTGCTGCAAGCGTGTCCTAATCACAAATGGGAGAGCGGGAGGTCTATTCAACCTTTTATGGTAGGTTGAATGTGGACAACAAAAACGACCTCAATCTAGCTGCCCAAGGGGATTTCTCCAAGACCTCATTCAGCCAAGCGAAGAGCATCCTGGAGAGATTAATCGAAGTAAAGAGATCGTATGAAACCTCCCGCGGCCAGTACAGACGAGGAGCGGTGCACGCAGCAGAGGCACGAAGCGACGAGAAGCTGGAGGCTCGATTTGAGCAGATGGAGAAAAAGCTGCTAGAAGCAGTAGAGAAGTCCAGAGCGCCTCCATTGCCTGCTCCCAAGGAGAAGACATATGTGCCACCACCACCGGAGGAGCACCATTACTATTACTGCGAGTTCCCTCCTAAAGCGGAGCGGCAAAATCAGGTGAATGCCGTCGGCCATTGGAATCCAAACGGCAACTGGATCCAGGGAAAGCAGATGGATGCTCCGTGGAGAGATCATCCCAATTTCAGGTGGAGTGACCAGAGCCAAGGCCAGTCGCCTCAACCATCCACACAGCAAATACAACCCTCTGAGGGGCAACCCAATTGGCCTGCTCGAAATCAAGAGAAACCACACAATGGAGGAAACATGATGCAAGGTGGTCAAGCGAACTGGTCAGGTGGACCACAAGGCAATTGGTCAAGCGGTCACCAGGACAACTAGTCCAGTGGAGGACAACCTAACTGGTCAGGTAGACAGCAGAAAGGAAACTTACAGACATCAAAGCCCCCAGCTGAGCAACACCGCAAGGCAACCCAATAATCAGATGGTGAGCTATGTCCCGCCGCATCAAAGAGGCAACCAACAGCACCAGGGGAACCAACAATACTCCCAAGGGAATCAATAGCATCATCAGCCACAGTATCAGTCAGAGCACTATTGGACATCCGACTACCCTCAGCCTAACCACGGTGGAGGGCCTTCGAATCAAAGATATAACAGGCACCCCAATGAAGTCCCGGGAGAAATGATGGTTCCGCACCATCCTAATGATGCGATGCGTGAGATCCAGGAGGCTCAGAAGGAGCAGAGGGCAGCACTGGACATGCTTACAAAGCAACTATCTCAAGCTGTCATGTAGCTGGGAGAGCTGCGAGGAAACGAAGGGAAGATCCCCGCCACGGTGCAACCAACTGGGCAGGAAAACATCAGTGAAGTCTCCCTAAGGTCAGGGAAGGTATATCCAAACCCACCTGCGGTGTCCCCAGTATCTATGCATGGACCAAGCCAAGAAGAAGAAGGAGAGTCGAGTCCCCCTGATCAAGCTAAAGAAAGAGACAGAATGAGAGCGAAAATGGGAGGCGAGACCTCAAGAGAGAGTCAAGGAGAAGAAGCTGAGAAGGTCAAGCCCTACCCATATCGTGGAATGGTCACCAGGAAGAGAGACGCCACGATCGATGTGGCCAGTATGTTCAAAGATGTGGAAGTCAAGGTGCCACTCTTGACGGCGTTAAAGATGCCCCCAGTCAGTAAATTCATCAAGGACTACCTGGCGGGCAAGGTAAATGAAGAAGGGAGAATTATTACAGAAGAGAATGTCTCCGCAGTGATCCAGCGGAGTGACCTCCCATCAAAGAAAACCGACCCAGGGATGTTCGCGCTTCCGATTTCAATTGGGGATATTCAAGTGGAGCACGCAATGTGCGATTTAGGGGAATCCATCAATGTTCTACCGTATGCTATCTACAAAAAGCTGGAATAGGCTAGGCTGGTCGATACCGACATCATGATACAGCTAGCCGATAGATCTTGCATTCACCCTGAAGGAATTCTTGAAGATGTAATAGTGAAGGTGAACAATTTTCTGTACCCAGCCGACTTCTTCGTAATCAAGATGACAGAGCCAGCAGCGAAGGAGTTCATCGGAGTTCTATTGGGAAGACCGTTCCTGTCTACGGCCAGCACTATAATCGACGACCGTAATGGGACGATCAGTTTAGATTTCAATGGAGAACAATTTACATTCAATATTGACGAAGCAATGAAGAGGTCGGCAGATAGTGAAAACGTGTATTCGGTGGATGTGGCCGAGCCGTCGTTGCAAGAGTATCTGGAGGAGGAGTACCTACAAAGGCAGTTCACAGACTCCGCCGCGGACGAGGGAGTTGAGAGGGAAATCGCAGACTGGTATGAGACAATGAAAGTGGGCGAAATGGATGATCAAGCCATAGCGAAGGCAATGATGGATTTCTGCGAGTGACCGCGGCCAGTTGGGTCAAGAGGGATCGCTTCAGTGTCTAGCCTCGAGAAGCTGCCTGATCAAGGCACGCCACTGAGAAGAGAAACGGAAGAAAACCCCCTTCCTACTGAAGTATCCATACCCGCTAAGGAATTGAAGCCGCTTCCAGCACATTTGATGTACGCCTATCTGGGGGAAAACGAAACAATGCCAGTTATCATCAACAGTCAATTGACCCAGGGGCAGGAAGACAAATTGCTGGAAGTACTAAGGCGAAATCAGAAGGCCATCGGGTGGAAGTCGACAGATCTGGTGGGCATCAGCCCAGATTTATGCATGCACCATATCAGGTTGGAAGAATGAGCTAAACCACACCGTGACCAGCAACGCAAACTCAACCCCAACATGAGGGAAGAGGTACTCAAGGAGATAGTCAAGCTGGTCTCCATAGGAATTATCTACTCCATCCCTGATAGCAACTGGTTCAGTCCAGTTCATATGGTGCCGATGAAGGGCGGAATTCAGGTGGTGAAGAACGAGAAGAATGAGTTGATTCCGACACGACCCGTCACTGGGTGGAGGATGTGTATTGATTACAGGAAGCTGAACGCGGCACAAAGAAAGATCATTTCCCGTTGCCATTCATTGACCAGATGCTTGAGAAGTTAGCCGGGAAACAATACTTCAGTTTCATCGATGGATACAGTGGCTATTTTTCAGATTGCAGTGAATCCAGAGGATCAAGAAAAGACCAGTTTCACATGCCCCAGGCCCCTTTGGCACCTACGCCTACAGAAGAATGTCATTTGGCCTCTGCAACGCCCCAGGCACCTTCCAAAGATGCATGATGAGCATCTTCTCTGATTTGTTGGAGGATTGTATAGAGATCTCCATGAACGATTTTACCGTCTATGGGGACACATTTGATCAAGGGCTACATAGCCTAAACAGAGTGCAGGAGAGGTGCTGGCAGAAGGACCTGGTCTTAAACTTTGAGAAATGTCATTTCATGGTCACTGAAGGCATTGTCTTGGGCCACGAAGTGTCAAGCAGATGGATAGAGGTTGATCAAGCTAAGGTGGCCGTTATTGCAAAACTCCCGTACCCAACAAATCAAAAAGAGATCATGGCTTTCTTGTGTCATGCAGGTTTTTACCGGCGGTTTATCAAGGATTTTGTGAAGATAGCCCAACCCTTGACGAGGCTACTCCAGAATGATGCGGAGTTCGAGTTTTTTGATGCCTGCAAGGCCACTTTCCAGCTATTGAAGGACAGACTGATTAGTTCTCCAATCATCCGCGCCCCCGACTGGAGTCACCCATTCGAGGTAATGTGCGATGCAAGCGATTATGCAGTAGGGGCGGTCCTGGGTCAAGTATGTTTTAAGTATGAGCAGTTTGATCAAGATAGTGATCAAGCAGTTAGCCGGGGGACCACTGCATTCTAGAAGGGGGACACGTGAGGCTGATGCGTTGGAAAGCAATCCTCATTCGGTTATTGAAGAACCACTGCATTCTAGAAGGAGGGCACGTATCAATTGATGCGGCGCACAATCCCAAAAAGGACAAATGTTCGCTGCCGAAGTCGTTATCCTATCTGGAGGTTGTTGCGACTAGCCTATAAATAGAAGACGCAGCACCATAATAAGAATCTTCTTCTTCCTCTGGTCCCTTAGTTTAGTTCTCGTCTGGTTCCAAGTTCTTCCACGTTCCAAAACAGCCTAGGTTAGAGAGTAGAAATGGTCAGTTAGAAGGAGAGCGACCGAAGGGAGCGCGACAGAGAAACCCAGATCTGTTCGGCATCGTCTCAAGTTTCCGACCGAGAGCTTCTCGGCTTTATTCGCTTTCTTACTTTCTAGTTTTAGTTGTTTAAGTTTAATTCCGTGTTGTTGCGTAGTTAAAGAATAGTTCTTGTTTTGTATTTCGCATGTGTACAGTACTGTTTTAAGTTCTGAGTATAAAAATCAAAGTTGTTTGCTTTCAGAATTCTTGTTTACTCTTCCAGCTTAGTTTCGTTTTGAAGTCCCAGATTGAGTGCTTGAATCTTCATTATGTTAAATGACGAAGTGGTTTGTAGTTTCATAGCATGTTTAGGTAGTTAAGTCTTTATTTCAATCTGTCGTTTACTTGGTCCGTTATTTGTTTTCCAGCATGATGAGTAACTTGATCTAGTAGTTAGTTTACATTCCGCCTAGCTTAATCCAGTAGTTAAAACTCCCAATTTAAAGCGTGGCAGCAGCCGAACCCTGTTCTCTAAACACACACTAAACACACCAGCTTCCCTGTAGGATCGACCCCTTACTTGCCGCTTTACTGTTAAAGTATTGCAAGTTAGGGAGTTACAAATATTTTCGTGAAAGAGAAAACGACTTGATCAAGTCACAACGACTATTGCAAACTGATTCACCCGGTTCAGTTATCTTCCCATATAACTTGATCCACGCGAAATACCTTTCGACAAGATACGCCCCGGTAGTGCTCTCGGATTGGCGTTTCGTCCCCAAAGATAAAACGACTACGTCTCTGGTGAAGCAGCACCACTATCAGCAGAGCTCCGACGAACTGGATGGAGGAGATGGCAGAACTTTCGACAGAAAAACAATGCAGAGAGGGAGAGAGCTTATGATGCTGTGTATGCTTGTGAATTAGTGCAGAGATGCATGGAATGGAGGCTTAGTCCACTGCAGGGGTCAACCGGCCATGATGGTTGTCATCATTGCGAGGCTGTAACCGCCGACCGTTACGAGAGCTGGAGAGGCTGACCTTGGACGGACGTATCGGGACACGCTGCACGTCTGGGTTCATTCACGATGTGGACCTCATCACGTGTCAGCCATGTAGGCTTTACCGCGTCATACTGACGTGGTGTCATCCCGCTTGGCTCGTTGACATGGAATGTTGGTGCTCTAAAAAGAACTAGACCAACCAACCTTGGGTCGAGCCCAAGCACCGAGCCCAAAGACCACACAAAGACCAAGATCCAAGTCTAAGTCAAGTCTAAGTCCAAGTCCAAGTCCAAGAACACGAGCACGGGCTTGGGCACGAAGCTCAAAGCTCGAGGCTCGCGGCAAGCGACGAGGCGGGCGGCGGCGTGTGCCCATCTTAGTCCACTAGAATTATTACATGTAATAATCGTGTGCCCATCTTAGTCCACTAGAATTATTACATGTAATAATCCTACTTATTAAATACTTGTTTAATAAGCTTGTTACTTTCAATGTGGGGTAATTAACTCACTTAATTAATCACATGAGTTATCTCATAGCTCAATTAAATAGCTCGCAATTTTATACGACTTTAATTCATTATTTTTCACTCACCGGGAATCGGATTTGAGAAAATGAATATACCACGGTCATCTACTCCGAACGTAGATCGACGCTATATCATATAATTTTACAAAATTAAATGTCTCGTTAGAATAATTATTGGTAAAAGTCCTTTGACTGGGCATACGATTCCAACAATCCCCCACATGAGTGGAAATAGCCAAATGCATATGCATGCAGACACAAGCTCAACCCTCGATAGTTATATAAGCATAAGGATAGGTAGTTGTTGGCTTTGAACCATCTATAGTCAACACCAACGGATACACATGCGGCTTAGTAGCGCGATGCTTTGAACTATTCCTCCACGGCGTGCACCGAGATAATGGTGTTAACACTTAAACACCTCAACCTCATCCGTTCTCACATTTTGTGTCCTTTGCGGCCTTAGACATCATTTTGGATTCATAAGTGTGTTATTTGAAGCGGCCACACTTCACACTTACATAGGTGGATTCCTAATCTGATGAACTCAGGAAGCGCATACAAATTACCAGGGGCAGAGGAAAAGGAGGAAAATGAAGTTAAAAATGCCAGCAATTTACCAGACCGAGGAAATAAAAAAAACGCTGGCAGAATGCAAAAAAATGGAGCAAGGAGCAAGGAGCAAGTATAAGGATCAAGGGCAAAAAAGGCAAATTATGAAGAAGGAGTGCCCTAGGGATCCATGCCTATATAAAGGGACGACCCCTTTTTAAAGAGAAGGATCTTTTTATCACTTTTTATCTTTCACTCTTAGCCTCCTTAGTTTCATTTTCTAGTCTTAGCTCACTTCACACACGCACTTGGCACCGATGGGAAATTCTGGGCAGGCTTGGCGATAGTTAGTTTTTGTGGTATAACACCGTCCTCACGAGGGCGAAGATACAATCTATTATTTTATTTTATTTTATTTTCTGTCGTTTATTCTGGCCGTGAACTTCCTTGCCGGGAGCTCGGCGACTCCTTTGTATTCTGGATCTTATTTTCGTAGCTATGGCAATTTCAATTTTATGTTTTACTTTGGTTTCTGATGTTGGTGTTGATTTACTGATTTTTGGATGCTTTTCGCAATTGACTGTTGAATTAAAGTTGAGATTGGTTGAATTTGAGTTTGTTTGTTAAGGAATTGTTTGAATCGGAGTTGACGGAGATGGATCTGAATGTGGTTGAGATTGGATCGGTTGGATCTGGAGTGGATTGAGAGTTGGAGTTGTGGATCTGATTCATGGTGATTTGAATCTGCATGGTTATGGTTGTTTTACTGATTGCTTTGGATTTACTCGACCTGGTAGCTTAGATCTGATAGTTTTCTACTTAATCATAATGTTTGACTTTCGATCTGAGTTGCTCTATTTTTGATACTCTGTTTCGTTCATGTTCATGTTTATTTACTGAAGAAGATGAAGATCGTTGATAGTTAGATCCAGATCCGTTGTTTGTTTTCTTTTGCAGCTTTACCTGTCGCAATAGCTAAATCGGGAATCTGTCCCACTACTTTTTTTTCTTGCTCTTTTGTCTAACCATTTTAGGAAACCTTTTTACTTGCCCTAGTAGTTTGATAAACCGACTGTAGTCAATTTCAATTTCTCGGATCATGAACATGTTTGTGTTTCTCTGTTCTTAGGTCTAGTACTTGAAGTGTTTTTAATTCTCGTGACCCAGTAGTTTAAATTTCTCGACCCACTTGTTGCGTGGCAGCAACCAACCCTTCCCAAAACCCTCCAAATGCATACTAACTCATCCATCCTCGTGGGATCGATCCTTTGCTTCTCTATACTAGCCAATGGTGTAGTAGGTTGAGGTTTTGAAGCGGAAAAGTGTATGTCCAACGACTGAATTCTGAAGGTTCCACGATCTCCCAGACCATGTGATCTAGCGAATCCTCTGGACCTAGGGGTTTGTGATATATCAAGTGCACTACACACTCCTAAAATCGTTAGCTTCATTTTTCAATACTCTATTGCTCTCTAGGGAATAGATATAGATGAGTGTTTTACACGAACTCTCATAGCTTAGTTGTACCATTGAACCAAGTTCTTGGGATCTCCAGTCATCATGGTTGGGTTACCACTATGACAATTCTTTAGTTAGTGGATTTCAAACTCATTCCCTCT
Source organism: Salvia splendens (assembly GCF_004379255.2). Taxonomy (NCBI): domain Eukaryota; kingdom Viridiplantae; phylum Streptophyta; class Magnoliopsida; order Lamiales; family Lamiaceae; genus Salvia; species Salvia splendens. The sequence continues at coordinate 19,130,843 of NC_056053.1, read as the reverse complement.
AGCAGCTTATTCATTTGATCACTGTTAACCCTTTGGTTAGCGGATCCGCTACATTATCTATTGACTTCACACAATCAATTGTAATCATCCCTGTTGTGATCAAATATCCCACGGTCTTGTTGTTATAGAAGCCATTGTTTGCCCTTCCAATAGCAGTTTGACTATCACAGTGGATCAACACTGGTGGCACTGGCTTAGACCAACATGGAATATCTTCAAGGAAGTTCTTAAGCTATTCGGCTTCTTCACCAGCTTTATCTAAAGCTATGAATTCTGATTTCTTGGTTGATCGGGCTATACATGTCTGTTTCGTGGATTTCCACAATACAACACAATCCCCAATTGTAAAGACGTATCCACTAGTTGAAAGTGGGTCCTTATTGTCGGATATCCAATTTGAATCACAGTACCCTTAAAGTACCGAGGGTATCTCGAGAAGTGTAGCTCATAATTTTAAGTATGTTTTAAATATCTCAAAACCCTTACAAGAGCTCTCTAATGCTCTCTGCTTGGATTGCTTGTGTAACGACCGAACTTGTTCACGGCACAAGCAATGTCAGGTCGAGTGCAATTAGTCAAGTACATTATGCACCCGATGACCCGTGCATACTCTTCTTGTGCAACGGGCTCGCCTTTGTTCTTGCTCAAGTGATCGTCGAGTTTAATTGGAGTCTTAACCAGCGCGCTATCGTAGGCATTGAATTTCTTCAATATTTTATCAACATAATGTGACTGTGTTAAGATGATTCCGTTGGATGTTCTTAGAATCTTAATTTCCAAGAATTACATCGGCTAGACCCATGTCTTTCATGTCAAAATTTCTCTTTAACATGACATTTGTATCGTTAATCATGTTACTACCCAAGATTAATATATCATCAATGTATAGACACACTATAACATGACCGTTATCAGTGCTCTTAATATAGACACATTTGTCGCATTCATTGCTTTTAAACCCATTTGATAACATCACATTATCAAACTTCAAGTGTCATTGCAACGACGCTTGTTTCAATCCATATAGGGACTTTACGAGCTTGCATACATTTTTCTCTTGTCCAAGTACTACAAACCCTTCGGGTTGTTCTATATAGATTTCATCTTCTAATTCACGATTTAGAAATGCAGTCTTTACATCCATTTGATGAATCTCAAGATTGTGCAATGCAGCAATAGCGAGAAGCACTCAGATAGATGTAATCCTTGTTACAGGTGAATAGGTATCGAATAAGTCGTGTCCTTCCTTTTGTTTAAAACCCTTTACTACTAGTCGGGCTTTATATTTATCAACTGTTCCATCGACCTTAAATTTCCTTTTAAGGACTCATTTGCATCCTAAAGGTTTCGCACCTTCATGTAGATAAATCAACACCCAAGTGTGGTTTAGCAAAATTGAATCAATTTCGCTTTGAACAGCTTCTCTCAAATGTAGCCCGTCTAGGCCATCAAATGTTACTTTTATAGATGTTAGTTCTTCATCTAACATAAAAGCAATATAGTCAGGGCCGGTGAATTTGGTTGTCATGGCAACCGAACGGTGGATTATCCAAGAAGAGAGATGAAGTCTTGGCGTATTGTGGCAACCGAACGCGCACTACGGGTTTGCAGATTGTATCCCGTGATTAAATATGTACCGTATTTGGTTCATGAGATTCAATCTCACCTATTAATCATAGATGGATAATTATGGAAAAATTATTCATTATTTTCATGTGACTAAACATCAACCACATGTGCTAATTTTGTTTGATTAGATCTCACTTAATTTGTTCTACTAAATTGATTATTATGCAAATTACTTATTTTGACTTTATTATGTCTAAAATAAGAAGACATTGTAAAAGTAGAAATAAAATAAGTGAAAATACTTTATTGTCATTCAAATCTTTTAAAGTGGCTATTAGCCTATTATCGCAGTATTGAGTCAGAAACATTGCCTCAAAATCGAAAATCTAAAATTAGAGTGTATAATAATGCAACACGTATAGGTAACTAGACTACATTAAATTCAACATATCGCAGCAGCACACGCAATGACGAAACGGACCTTACAGCTCACATAGCGCATCTCAATCATATCAAGTTTATCAATATTTGTTTAAAAAAAAGGGCCACAACGACCTCTGCTAGGCCCTTAATCGTCATAACGCACAAGGCTAATTCAGTCATTACACCCCAAAGGCACGTAACCCCCAGCCGATGCGATCTCACCACGTGCACCTACAGTACCGCCAGCACCACATCCAACAGCCGCGAGCCCGCGACCCCTCCACAACAAACATAGAGAAAACACATAGCCAAGAGAAGGTGCAGCGCGTAACGAATCCCACTTATGAGAGGATAAAATGCTTAGGGCGGACTATAGGGCGACCTACCGGACGTCCCACTGTAGGTGGAAGGGTAAGATGATAGAATGATGATGTGGCGGAGCATAGGGCGCCCTTTAGGGCGGAGAAATTTTGCAAGTACAAAAGGCAAATCAAATGTTTTAGGACATCCATAGGGCCGCTCCCAATAGGCCACCCTAAAGGGTGCCCTATGCTCCGCCACATCATCATTTTATCAGAACAATTCTATTTTTGTTCTAGAGAATTAATGGAATTCCATTTTAATGAAGGAGATTAGATTTATTCCGAATGGGGGAGTGACGCACAAGAGTTATGCGTCGTTATTATTGAACGACGCGCAACGCTTATGCGTCGTTGGTTAACGACGCACAAGGGTTGTGCGTCGTTCAAATACGCATAAGCATTATGCGTCTTACCCTAATGACGCATAACCCTTATGCGTCACACTGGTAAGCATTCTCGCCTGTCACCCGGGTAACCCGGGTTCGATCCCCGGCAACGGCGCATTTTTTTAAGTGATTAGTATTTGATAAAAATGAGTTATTCTAAACATTTGTTTTTGGCAAATAGACTCTTATAAAAGAATTAATTAAAGAAGTTAAGAATAAATGCTCAATCTAATTGGTCCCCCAAAACGAATACATGTACATTGACAAATTAATTTATACTACTATTATCTATGACCGTTGTTTATTTTATTTTATATATTAAGTTTATTTTCGAATATCTTAAAAATTACTATTGTTTATGCCGTTAATTGTATAATAACATAAAAATCAAAACTTTATTCACTTATAGATTACGCTTATATAAAATACATGGCATAATATTATATACTATTAATTAAATAATCCAAGTCTTTATGTTATAAGAAAATAAAATAAAATAATTTCCAAAAGTCCTTGCTGCAATATTGATTAATGAATGTTCTACCCACTATTATAAGAAAATAAAATAATGCTTATTATAATAGCGGTGACTATACTCTAATAAATAATAGTAATAATAATAGTAAAAATGCGCCATTGCCGGGGATCGAACCCGGGTCACCCGGGTGACAGGCGAGAATGCTTACCAATGTGACGCATAAGGGTTATGCGTCATTAGGGTAAGACGCATAATGCTTATGCGTCTTTAAAAGACGCATAATCCTTGTGCGTCGTTAACCAACGACGCATAAGGGTTGTGCGTCGTTCAATAATAACGACGCATAACCCTTGTGTGTCACTCCCCCATTCGGAATAAATCTAATCTCCTTCATTAAAATGGAATCCATTAATTCTCTAGAACAAAAATAGAATTGTCTCTCATTTTATCCTCCTACCCTTCCACCTGCAGTGGGGCGCCCTATAGGCCGCCCTAAGCATTTTCTTTATTTAAATTAGTAAAACACTACAAAAATTGGAAAAAAAACTTCGTTTTATTGAAAATTCAAACATTACAGTACAAAATAAAAAAAAAAAACTACGAATTTTCAACAGCAGTTACGGACCCAAACTTCTTCAATCATGTCGTTCATGAGCTGAGCATGGTCTTGTTGGTTACGCATTGATACCTGTCTAGATAGGACCTCATTGTAGCCTGTCGGTAATCCTCGAACGTGGGGCGGGGTCGCCCTGCTGGAGCTAGATCCACCTTCATCATCGCCCTAATCGGTGACGTTTCCACCTTCGTGTTCGACTATCATGTTATGCAAGATGATGCACGCATACATGACATCGGCGATGACATCCTTGTAGCACACCATTTCACTATTGCCCACCGCGATTGGAGCACACCAAAAGCACGCTCCACATCCTTCCGCGCCGGACCTTTCACTATTGCCCACCGCGATTGGAGCACACCAAAAGCACGCTCCACATCCTTCCGCACAGCCTCCTGCTTTTGCGCAAATAAAACTATCTTCTCACCCATTGGGCAGCTGATCGTCTTCACAAAAACAGGCCACCTTGGGTATATGTCATCGGCCAAGTAGTACCCCATATGATATTGGCGTCTGTTGGCAGTGAACTCGATGGTCGGGCCGTTGCCATTGCATTGCTGGGTGAAGAGGTTGGATGAGTTGAGGGCGTTGATGTCGTTGTTCGACCCCGCTACACCGAAGTAAGCATGCCAGATCCAGAGCCGATGGTCAGCGACGGCTTCGAGGATCATCGTCGGGTGGCTGCCCTTGTATCCACTAGTCAATTGGCCTTTCCAAGTCGTTGGGCAATTCTTCCACTCCCAGTGCATACAATCGATGCTCCCTAACATCCCAGGAAAGCCGTGGGTTGTCTCGTGCATCTTCATCAGGCCCTTGCAATCCACAACAGTCGTCTTTCGCAAATATGTGCTGCTATAAGCCTCCACAACTCCCCAACAAAAATTCTTCAGGCACTCGCGGCCAGTTGTCTCCCCGACGTGAAGGTACTCGTCGAACATGTCCGTCGTGGTGCCGTAGGCCAACTGCCGGAGCGAAACCGTGCACTTCTGCAACGGCGTAAGTCCGGGTCTGCCGATGTCATCTTCCCGATACTGGAAGTATTAATCACATGACTCCAACGTTTCGACAATGCTGAAAAAAGATAACGATGCATTCTAAATCGGCGGTAAATAACTGTCGGGCCCCACCGTGGTTGCTCGGCAAAATAGTATGCAAATAGACGTTCGTGAGCTACAGTGTGGGGATCTGCTCCGCCGCCTCCTCGCGCTGCATTTCGGATAAACATTCCGTCATTGCCTCATTAATGGCATCGAATAAGGCCTGAGTCAAGGTCCGAGTAACGCCCTCCGAGATACTCCAGTCATCGCCGAGGTTCATTTTTTTAGTGAGAAAGATTGGAGAAATATTAGCGTGTGGGGAAAGTGAGAGATGAAAGATAAAATTTGGTATAGAAAATAGACTGAAAAATGATGTTTAAATAGATAAAATTTCGGAAAAAAAAGGAAAACGCGTTGAATCATCCGTGGTATCGTCCGTCTCGCCCACAGTGGGACGGACAGTACCGCGGACTGTGCGTGTTCCAACGCTATCATCCGCAAACAATCTATAGGGCGGAAATAATCATTTTCGGTATGTGTTCGAAACACTGTAGTTATGATAAGTTTTCCTGTAATGAAATGAGTTTCAATTTCCAATTTAATTGTCGCCTCGGACCAAAACATTTTTCAAATTTTTGGTTCATATTTTGATTGCCAAACAATGTACAGATTTACCAACAATTACCGACTTACCACAACCTCAACAACTTCGGCTAGTAAGTAATATGATTAAAAACGTTAAATAATACAGGGGTCCTGTTGTGCTGTATAAATAAGAAGCAACAAATACAAATACAAAAAACAAAATTAAAACATGCATGAGACTTGAGAAAAAACACTTTTTTTTTAATTTGGAATAATTGGATGAAGTAGAACACCTTCAGCTAAGGTTTCCCCAATGACCATAGCTCTAACATCGCGTATCTAATTCCAATCCAAACAACCAAGTAGGAACGACACACCCCCTAGTTTTCACCACTGAAATACTCTCCGCCTCCGGTCATCACTGAGTGGAGTGTCAACCCAATGTTGCAACAGAGGAGATTTAGAACATCAAGCGCACTAGTTTACCTCTTAATTGCATTGCATCTTCTGATCGATAATCAACTTCAGCTGTGATGACATGTGGAATTCACCATGGGCAGGCTTGGTAGATACAAGAGCATGTGATCTCTGTAAGCACATTCTTCACAATCACTCGGTTTTAACATGGACAGCCCAGTAGGTTTTTCAGAATATTTCTCCTATGGATCCGGCTCAGTATTCCCGTCATCAAGATGCTCATCAGAATCAGATGTGCTTGCTGTTGCAAAAAAGTCTTCATTTGGAAATAATTCTTTAAAGAGCTGCAAAAGGAATATGGTTCGTGTTTGATCAACAACAGTGAAGCGCATGTCACAAATTACAAACCTTGGAAGCCATTGAACTTGAGAACAAATACCTTTTCTGTCGCATCTAGAATATCATCATAGTGCAAATGCTCATCTGGCATCGGAGTGAACCTGATGGAGTTACAAGCAGCACCGTGGAACTGCAATCAATCATATCAGATGAAGATTAAGGGAACATGCTTAATGCAATTTTAAAAGTTTATGTACTCAATCTGAAACTCTCATGGATCACCTAACAGAAACATAATCTTACAAGCGATTCATTACATTATAGGAGTTCCTTTTAGAAATGATTTAGATATATTAACCAAATGGTTAGCAGCTTCAATTAAATTTTTAGATCAAAAATCAAAAGATTCAACAGATTGGATCCCTATTCCAAACGATCTAGGGCAGGTTGATATTCCATATATGGAAAAAACAGCTGATAGAAAATATTATTTGAAGTGTATCATTTAATATTGTACTAATATAAGAAGGGTACAGTTATTAAACACGTAGTATGTGTTTAGTGGAATAAAAATCAATACTCAACACAAAGGTATCCTTTCAAAGTGAAGACATTACATGGGATGATGCCTGCATGTTGATTTTAATGGAAGTGTTTCCTTGCCTAGAGACTACATTTTCTATTTTTTTATCACTACTTGTAACAATTGAGTAATTAACCGATCAGTCAGTCATCCTAAAAATTTAGAGCATTGTACTACATTTTCTATTTTTTCTTCTGTGTGCTCACGTAAATTATCTATCTCATTATTCTCAGGCGACGAAGATACAGCTATATGGAACAGTGCATTTACGGCTGCATTTAGAAATTTCTTCCCTTCCACAGCTTCATCACAGACAGCTGACAGATATGTCACAAACCTGAAATTAGGTAGGCACAATAACACATGTAGGATGATACTCTAGTTGCCAACTAAAACAAATTTATTAATGTCAAAAATATAGATGCAGCAATAGATAAGTTTATCTCAAAAGACCATTGCAATGATTTTCGTGATTAAATGTGAGAAAGCAATTCGGATTCAATGGAAAAAAGCATCATATTATGTGAGTGAAGTCATCTTCTTTAAGCGCCACAGATACTTACGTGTTAGAGGGGCAAATGCCCACATTACTGCTCAGCTGCAATACACAGACTGATGTTTTCTGTTCTGGATACAGAGCTGCATGTAAAAATAATTAGCGCATGTCACATGACATGTTAAAATTTGACAATTGTCAGTGTAATTAAATATATTAAGCTCACATCTTGGAGGAAAGAACACCAGGCAATTAGCAGCTTCTGACTTTACAGAATTCTTGGCAATGCATATTCCCCGAGCAACCTTCCCTTCAGCATTTGAGGGACTTTAATCATTAGAATTTGTCACCTCAACACCAGGAGGTGAAGTTTTTGGAATTGTGAAAGAGGGAGCAAGAATCAGCAGAGGACTGGATAGCTCCTGACCAGATGCTAATCTTACACCTTGATAGGTACGTCATAACCACTTTAGCATGTCCAACTATTAATATCAAATAATGCTGTTAACATTAATTCAGCATTCCCCAGATTCAATATGCATGCAATTGCAAATTGATGAGGAACAATAACCTTCTGATTTTCCCTCTACTGAGGCACGACTACTTTCTGATTTCCCTCTATCTAATTGGTCACGCCTACAAATGGAATAATAAAGACAAGTCCGTAAATTAGGATGTAGGGATATGGAATATGCAAATATGGGTAAAATTTAAGGTCCATCTGGGTATATTCAGCCTTCTAAAGGAACAAATTATTGTCCTCCTAAACATCCAGATTCTTAGGCTGAGTTAATGAGCCTCAGATCAAAATTCAGCTTCCGCGTTTTAAAATGTTCACTTAAAAAAAGTCGACAATCAAATAGGCAAAATAACAGTGGTAAACAACCAAAACTTTTGCAGCAGCATCACTACTACTACAACAAGATGTCAAGAACTAAGTCTTGGACCTACTATTTCAGGTCTACTTTTATTTAGCTTAATGGTTCATATTATGAGGTATGACAAAGTTTGACACTGGAATCAGCTAAATTCACTACTAAACTAGCATTAGCTTTCTAGAATAAATGTTCTTCTAAGAGTGGTAAAGGCGAGAAGAGAATTGACCTTCCAATGGATGAGCTTGAAGAAGTTCATCAACTGGTACTTCTCCGGCCCCAACAAGCTCCGGCTCTTAAATATCGCGCTACGCGAATCAGGCACACTCCAATTTTCCCGCTCCGCCACTCACGAAGCTCGAATCCAGACTCTCCAGCTTATCAATATTTGTTTAATAAATGGCCACAACCTCTGCCAGACCCTTAATCGTCATAACGCACAAGGCTAATTCAGTCATTACACCCCAAAGGGCATTTAACCCCCCAGCCGATGCGATCTCGCCACGTGCACCTACAGTACCGTCAGCACCACATCCAACGGCCTCGACCCCCTCCGCAACAAACACAGAGAAAACACAGAGCCAAGAGAAGGTGCAGCGCGTAACGAATCCCACCAATGAGAGCGGTCGGATGAGGTTCACGCGGATCGGTGACATGGCGGGGGGAAATTGAAATCCCGCCCAAACCCGGACTTCAATTTGGTTTGTGAGTGAATTTTGGGAGAACTTTTGAGGCTCTTTCCTTTCAGACCCCTTATCCCTCCCTCTCACATATACCACTCTCTCTCACTAACGCACACACACAACGCCAACGCAAAGCATATCTCTTCGTTTTTCTCTCTCTCTAGAATTCTCATTATTAGGTGAGTTCAAAATTGTGTTTCTCGCCGAGTTGCACCGATCCTGACCGAGTTTTCCGCCGATTTCGCAGGTTCGACATGAAAGGAGGAAGATCCAAGGCAGAGTCGAAGAAAGCGGATGCGAAGTAGGTTTTTCCGATTGGTTTTGCTTTAGATCCGTGATTTATGGTGTGTGAGTTTGTTTCCGAGGCTAATTGATTATTTGCTTTGTGTAGGCTTTCGGTGAAGAAAGGAGCTGCGGGCGGTAAAAAGCCGGCGGTGAAGAAGGGGAAGGCGGCTAAGGATCCGAACAAGCCTAAGAGGCCTGCTAGTGCCTTCTTCGTCTTCATGTATGGATTTGTACATGTTGATTTTTCCTCTACTTATATATGAATTTGTTTTTCTGATTTGTTATCTGTAAAACTCGCAGGGAGGACTTCAGGAAGACTTACAAAGAGAAGCACCCGAACAACAAATCGGTCTCCGCTGTGAGTAGTTACTCCTAGTTTAGATCCAGATCCAGAATTGAGTGTAGTTTTGGTTGTTTCTATGAAGTTTTGACGAATCATATATACGAATTCTTCGTAGGTTGGAAAGGCTGGTGGTGAGAAATGGAAATCCATGACTGAAGCTGTAAGCCTGACGTTGCTTTGAAATATGATTATAGCATCATTTTTCTTCAAATTTCAATTGTTCAATCAATTGAGTTCACGATCTTCGGTTTACAGGAGAAAGCTCCATACGTCGCTAAGGCGGAGAAGAGGAAAAGCGATTATGAAGTAACACTCAAGGCTTACAACAAGAAACTCGTAATTCTCTCACCATATTCTGTTATTTTTGGTTAATTTTTCCCGCGTCAACTAAGTTAAAATCTCTAAGCAGAACGACGGTGGTGGTGCTGATGACGAGTCCGACAAATCCAAGTCAGAGGTAAACGATGAAGATGATGACGACGAAGATGGCAGCGCAGATGTAATTAAGCACTGCTTAATTAAATTATTTTTTACTAAGAATATTTTTAATTTATGTTCCAATTTGCAGGATGATGAGGATGAGGACGACGAGTGAAGGAGACGTGGTCTTCTAGAAACTATGCTACTACCACTTTGCCATCTGAACTAGTTACCCCTCTTTTTATAAATAGCTTTCATCTTTTCTTCTTCGTCGCTATTTTCCTATATTTTTTTGTTTTTAATTTGGTGTAGGAAAAAAGAATTAAAAAATAGGTGATGTTCGGATGGTATTGGCTTATGTACTCTTTGTTTAGATCTTTCGGTGCTTAATGATAATCAATCGCACTTGTCTTAATTGTTTTTTTATTCCTGATTTAATGCTTTTATATTCTTGATTTAATGTTGATTTGGATTTAATTTAATGAATTGTGCGGTAGATACATGAAATATTTGTATTCCACACATTGATTTGTCTCTTCCTGTTTCGTTTATTTTCCATTTTTCTAAAATTTTCCTTTTTTAAACTCCTTCAGTCCCGCCCTACTTGCACTTATTTCCTTTTTGGGCGTCCTAAGTTACTTGTACTCTTTCCATTTTTAGTAAAAAATTTCACCTACAACCATCATTTTTTACTTTCCTATACACTCATTCCTTAATCTTCGTGCCGAAAAGGAAAGGGGCGAGTAGCCCGGGACAGAGGGAGTACAATAATTAGTAACGGTAATATGGTTTAGGGTCATGTGTCTCTTAATAATCACCCGATCCACTCCCCATGTGTTTTATTTAAATGTTTTAATTTGATTTGCTTAGTATTTTAAATATATTGGTAGAAGAATATCACATAGAATTAGGAAATAATATATAATTTATTTAGAGTATATCTTGTTAAGATTAGAGTATCATTCGTGGTAAATTAGGTTTACCTTACTTAGAGTATAGTTAGTCTATAAACGTATAACTCTGTATTATAATTCAGTGAATATAATGAATTTTCGTTACCGACTTTAACATGGCCTCACAGCAGAAAAAACGATCCTAGGCTTAGAAAAATTTCATCATTGCCAATACAAATTCTCGACTCTTTCCAGTCAAAAATCAAATCCAGAAATCACATCCTACAGCAAAAACATGTCAGATACAGAGGAGGAGACAAAACCCAATCCAGATTAGACGAAAAGCCTACGAAATAGCAAAAGCATCGCGGTAGCGTTCAAATTGAACGGGAAAAATTACCCTCTATGGTCTCGACTAATGAAAGTCAAGATAGGGGGCAGAGGAGCTTACTCCTACATCAGGAAGGAACCTCCAGAAGCGGGCAGTAAGGGGTTCGACGAGTGGGAGGAGAAAGACCTTGTGGTGTTCTCGTGGATCGTCGACAACATTGAAAACGAGATTGTCGCCGACTTTGCACATCACCTGACATCAAAGGCTTTGTGGGACAGCCTGGCGGTCACGTTCGAAAACAAGACAGGCCGCTACCTCATCTACGACCTAGAAGAAAAGGCGATCAATATCAAACAGGGCAATCTCGATCTGGAAACATACTACCGGAGGATTCATGGACTATGGAGCAATATAGATCGCTGTCAGAAGCAACCTATCGACTGCTGTGATAAGGGGATCGATCAATTTTGAACCCATTCGAACTCAAAGCGACTGATCAAGTTCTTGACCGGATTGAATCAAGAGTATGACTCGATCCGGCGGGATATCCTGAAAGAAGAACCAGCCCCATCAGTAGAAGCGGCATATGGGTGGGTGAAGACGGAGGCGGCTCGACGTCGCATCATGCCACCGACGTCGTCCTCACCCACCGGACAAGCCAACGGTGGGGACACCGATTCGTCATTTGGGGGAGAAATTGGACACGGTTTCGCCGCACAGAGCAACCGCCCGTCACACCGCTACAGCCGGCCACCACCGCACTCCGCAGCCACCAGCCGACTGACGGGAAATCGCCCAGACACCTCGAAGTTATGGTGCTCCCACTGTAGGAGGCAAAAACATACATGGGAGACCTGCTTTAAGAGATTGGGCTACCCCGAATGGTGGGAGGACAGGCAGAAGGCTAGGGCTACCCAAGCTCAGGCGAAGATGGTCGTCGGGGTGAACGGTGATGGGGCACCGCGACGAATCGAAACCGACAACCATGGGAAGCAACAAGACCAGGGTCTGGGAAGCATCAGGCGAGTTCGCCGGCCGGCGGCAACGTACGGAGCATCGGGAATTTCGCAGAGTGGACGGAGCCGACTGGCGGCGGAAAAGGAGGTAACGGGTTTGGTGTTAAGCCAAACCCTAATTGGCACATATATGATTTTAACATTGGAACCCCAGAAAACGAGAATTATAAAAATAGACCCCATCCTATTAAAATCAACCCCCCTGACTTCCTTAAATTCGAAAATAAAACCCAGATATCCCGAAATTACATAATTGCCCCAATTTTGTGCATGTCAATCAATTTGCACCCCTACGAGATATTTCCGTTGCGTTTCACGTTTCTAGTAATACGAGTACTACAGGTTGGATATTTGATTGCGGGGCAACTGATACTATGACACCTTATCGAAGTGATTTTGTTGATCTACATGATGTTGCTAAATCTTATATTAAGACAGCAAGTGGGGAGTTTATTACTGTCATGGGGGCGGGTACTATTGAGATATCACTTACTCTCCGGCTCACGAATTGTTTATATGTTCCCACATTATCCCAGAGATTGATGTCTATTAGTTATGTGACTAAAGAACTGAATTGTACACTCCTAATGCAACCCGACTTTTATATTTTGCAGGATATTCCGACGAGGAGGATTCTTGGGCGTGGCACTGAGAAACAAGGACTCTACTACGTGGACGACATAGCTCAAATTGGCAGTGCAATGTTGGCTCACGGATCCACGAAATAGAAAACTTGGCTCTGGCACCGAAGACTAGGACACCCTTCTCCTGGTTACTTTAAATTGCTTTATCCGAACCTTTCAATTCCTTCTGATTTTTCTTGTGAAACTTGTGTTTTGGCCAAGAGCCACAGACAATCGTTTAAACCTACAAACACTCGTATAAAATCCATGTTTTCTTTAGTACATTCTGATGTTTGGGGTCCTGCACCAATTGTTGGTGGGAATGGTTTCCGATACTTTGTGATTTTTGTTGATGACTGCACTAGAATGACATGGATATATTTTTTGAAAAACAAATCTGATGTGTTTGATAGATTTACCTCTTTCTTCAAAATGATCCAGACACAATTCCAAACCACTATTAAAACCCTTAGGTCAGATAATGAGAGGGAATTTGTTAACAGTGATATGATCCAGTTTTGCAAAGAAAAAGGCGTAATCCACCAAACCTCTTGTGCCTATACACCTGAACAGAATGGGGTAGCAGAACGAAAAAATAGGACAATCCTAGAAATGACCCGAGCTATAATGATTGACTCCAAAGTCCCTAAATATTTTTGGCCATAAGCAATTGTTACATCCATCTACCTCATAAACCGTCTCCCCACCAAGATCCTAAACATGAAAACCCCACTTTGCACTATCCAAACAAGCCAAGATACCCAAACACTTGAACCTCCAGCCCAAAGTCTTCGGTTGTTCCATCTACACCCATATCCCTAAACATGAGAGAACCAAATTGTCCACATGTGCAACCAAATGTGTCTTTGTAGGGTATGGGGTGAACCAAAAGGGATACAGATGCTTCGATCCCCACACTCGGAAAATTATAACCACTGTGAACTGTAACTTCCTTGAAACCGAATTTTTCTATAACACCCACCTTAGTAGTCAGGGGGAGAAGAGTCCAGATAAATCTAATTCCGAGGACTATTTAAGTTGGGTTGTGCCATTGCCAAGCTCCTCGATCGAGGGTCCAACAGACCCAGTGACAGTCACAGCTACCGAGCAGGTCTCTCCACAAGAGTCATCTCATCTGCTCCCGAGCAATCCTTCTCCGACGATATCCGAGGTAATTTCTGAACCTTGTACTGTTGAAAGTCCGGTTATTACTAATCTAGGATATATATATCTCCAAGAAGAAGATAACACTGTGGATGGAGACACCAGGAGATATGTGCTTCCTCACAGAAGTACAAGGGGAGTTCCGCCGAAGAGATATTCCCCTGAAAAGATAGAGAAGAAGAGCCGCTATGAGGTGGCAAACTTTGTTCAAGGAAACCTAACTAAAATGGCCTGGGCATTTGAAGCTGCACTGTACGAAGAAGAGGAAATTCCACAGTCAGCCGAAGAAGCAATGAAGCATAAGAAACGGAGGGAAACAATGCTCACTGAAATGAAAGCGTTGATGAAAAACATTACGTAGGTTAAGAACAAATTTCCCGAAGGAGCTAGAACTGTCGGATGCAGATGGGTGTTCATGATTAAACGAAAACCAGATGGGACTATCGAGAGATATAAGGCACGACTCGTGGCGAAGGGATACACCCAGACATACGGTGTGGATTATGCTGAAACATTCTCACCAGTTGCCAAGATTAATACCGTGAGAGTGTTGTTCTCCATCGCAGCCAACAAGGACTGGCCGCTTCACCAGTTCGATGTGACAAATGCGTTCCTACACGGGGAGTTGTCAAAACCAGTATACATGGAACCACCGCCGGGGTTCACAGAAGAGTTTTCTGATGGGGAAGTCTGCCAGCTCAAGAAGACACTATACGGGCTGAAACAGTCCCCACGAGCGTGGTTCGGGAGATTCACAGAAGTAATGAAGAAGTATGAGTATAGACAGAGTAACTCAGACCATACTCTGTTTTTCAAAAAAAGAAATGGGAAGATCACGTGTTTAATTATATATGTAGACGACATGATCATTACCGGAGATGATGAGGAGGAGATAGCCGAACTAAGGAAGAATTTGTTTCATTAGTTCGAGATGAAAGATCTAGGCCTTCTTAAGTACTTCTTGGGAATAGAGGTACTGAGGTCAAAAAAGGGAATCTTCATAAATCAGAAGAAGTATATACTAGATTTGCTAGCAGAACTGCAAGCCACTCCAATGGTGCAAAATCACGGATTACGAATAAGAGATGGAACAAACTTGGCCGACAGGGGGAGATATCAGAGGTTAGTTGGGAAGCTCATTTATTTGTCTCATACTAGACCAGATATTGCGTATGCAGTTGGAGTAGTCAGCCAGTTTATGCATGCGCCGCAAGAGGAACATTGGGAAGCAGCTTTGAGAATTGTTCGGTATCTGAAGGGAACAACGAAACATGGACTTCTATTTGAAAAATGCGGACACTTGGAGATACATGGTTTCACTGATGCAGATTGGGCAGGAAATCCGAATGATAGGAAGTCTACTGCGAGGTATTTTACCTTTGTAGGAGGTAACCTTGTTACATGGAGAAGCAAGAAGCTAAAGGTTGTAGCACTTTCAAGTGCAGCGGCGGAATTCAGAGGGATCAAGAGTGGGTTAATAGAGGTTCTATGGCTACGGCGACTCATGAGGGAATTGGACCTTTGTTCGATCCTTCCTTGCAGATTGTTCTGTGATAACAAGGCAGCGATAAGTATTTCCGAGAACCCAGTTCAACATGATAGAACGAAACATGTGGAGGTAGATCGACACTTCATAAAGGAGAACCTTGAAGCAAAAACTGTGGAGATGCCATATGTGAAATCCAAAGATCAACTGGCCGACATCTTGACAAAGACGATGGACTCAAAAGTCTTTTCGAGAAGTACTGTGCAAGCTAAGTATCGGAAACTCCGTTACTTAGCTTGAGGGGGAGTGTTAGAAGAATATCGCATAGAATCAGGAAATAATATGTAATATTTGGAGTATACCTTGCCAAGATTAGAGTATCATTCGTGGTAAATTAGGTTTATCTTACATAGAATACAGCTAACCTATAAATATATAACTCTGTATTATAATTCAGTGAATAGAATGAATTCCCTTACCGACTTTATTGTGTTAATGGAAACGAATATTCATTATTAAAGTTTCAATTTTGAACCTTATTATTGACTATGTATGTTTGGTTATTACCATTGTGATTTTAATACTATGGACTTTGACCTTCTATTATGGAGTTTTGTTAACACAAAAATATCTTGAAAGTGGGGAATATAATAAATTAAAATCAATACGGTATTAGAGTCTAGTGTGGAATATCTAATACAATCAAGGTTATGTGCTGTTCGGTCTCACTAATGCGAAAATAATGTGTTAGTTGAGTAAGATTATTGATGAGCTTTGAGCAATTAAGAATTTAATATTGATATTCAACATGGAAGTTTGCATACTTTAAACACAAATGTTGAAAGCGAAATATACTACTATTATTTTAATCCAATGAAATCGGAAATATCCATAAAATCACTGTTGACAAATGCGAACTTGACAAATACTCCAAGGTCAATTTATGCTATTGAGTATTGACAAATTAAGCTGGCATATTCACATCAACAAAACCACATCATATTGTGCACTTTAAAGCAAGAAAAAATCTCCCGATATTGGGATATGATGATTTATTATAATACTATTTCATAAATTATGTTTAAAATATAAATAATTCAAATTTCCTTTTATTTTTTTTGAATTAATATCATTTTGATCTTTTTCATATGAGAATATACACAATTACACCATCATAAATCACAAAATAGGAGTACGAGAAATTACACCATACCGAACCAAATTAAACCCATGTTAATTGTTAAAGTAAATAAGTAAAAGTTCTTAGGCAATTGAAATTCCTACTTTTTTTATATATATTGAAATATTGAAGTACCCAAATTATTGTTATTAGTAAAAAAATATAGGCAATGATTTTTTTAATATTAAATTATTGAAGTACAGAATCCAAATATATTTGTGAGTCCGGTGTTGCTAGCTAGAAGGTGTCGTGGCAATTGGGAAGCGCTTCTGTAATTGCGGCCGCCGGAAAATGCTTTCTCGTCACCGGATCTCCGGTGAGTTTGTATCCCTATATGTTTATATAAATAAAAGCAGAAACTCTGTATATGTTTCAGTGCAGTCCTTGTTTGGTGATTTATGCAGGGAGTGGGGAAAACTACTTTGATAATCCGAGTTCTGGATGCCCTCAAACAATTCATTCCCAGCTTAAAAATTCAGGGTTTTTATACTCGTACGCCTCCGTCGTCCCGTTTTCTATTGTATTGCGTTGATTATGTGTGTTACGGAATTGATTTGAAGTGAATAAAGTAAAATTAGCTAAAATAATTGTAATTGAGTGTTAATTGATGAATACAATTGTAGGTGAGGTAAGAGAAGGGTGTGATAGGGTAGGATTTGAAGTGGTTACTGTTGATGGCCGCAGAGGTCCTCTTGCATCCACCATTATCACTAGGTACTATTTGCTCTTTTATTCGTCCATCCACATTGAGTCGTTGACATTGTTATCTCATGTATACCAGCATTGGATAGCGTTTGGTTATGAGGTTGAGATGATCATTTCTTTTTATTTAGTGTCTATTTTCATCACTACTGTATTTTAGCAATTAGTATTTTTCAATCTTCTGCACCATGGACTATATGTTATCACAATGCCTGAACTTGCTTGCTATTTTAAGTTTGCTATAACACAACAAAAGATAAGAATCAAGCAGCCATTGTGTTGGCACTTTTTCCTGAAATGAATATTTAAATGTGAGAGCAAAGCTAACCTTCATACTCTCTCTGCTTGAGGCTGACATTACTAACACAAATCTATTTGCTTCTTTCTACATAAGAGAGTGGAATTTAAGTATCCTAATAGCTTGAATGCTTCAAAGCTTATCTAGGGAACTCTAAAATCTAGTATTAATGAGTAAACTTTGGAAGTCATATATGACTTACTACACTTGATTATACCTAAAATATGTAAGAGGATACGACTCGATAACAATATTGCTCAGATATCTACTCTTGCCTTTGAGAGAGCTTCAAGATGTCCAATCTATAAAATCACCTCAAAGCTGTTTTTACGATAGTCCTTGACAAGGCATGTGATTCTTACTTGAGATTGAAGTCTCAGTCATATCTGTATTACTCTAACCGAGAACACCGACAACAAAATTTGACTAAGTTGTTGCATCCAGAATGTGTAGTTCCTAATAGGTTCTTTCGTAGTACGTTTTCTTCTTATTATGCTAGGTACTTGGCAGTATAATTGAGTATAATTATTTCTTTGTTATTTTCATGCAGTGTCAGTTAATTAGCTATATTTCCTTATATGCAATTCATTGTTATCCTTTGACTGTGGGCGCTATATTTAGGATGCAAATTTTCATGTTTATGGCAACCGTGAATCTCACAAATGGCCTAACGTGGGGAGGTACAAAGTAGATGTCTCGTCGTTTGAGTCATTAGCATTGCCTGAGTTGGAGGTCAGTAAACTCTGTGCTGTTGTTCTACCATTTTGTACTATAGTATTATTAGAGTGCTATGTGAACCTTGAGATCAATTCCTGGCGAATCTTGTTAAAGTTGTAGATCTAGGATGGCGTCTGTCGAACAGTTCTCTTCTAATGCAGGTGAATCTTGTAGTTTGAACTGAATGCACCTATGTCCAGGTTAAAGAAGACACTGATCTGTTCATTATTGATGAAGTTGGTAAAATGGAGCTGTTCAGCGCATCATTCTTCCCTGCTGTCTTAAGAGTTCTAGAATCCAATATCCCTCTGTTGGCGACTGTCCCTGTCCCAAAATCTGGCAGAGATATTCCTGGAGGTACTTGGTTGAGTCAAATCTGACAATTGCTGCAACTTTTATTATTCCATGATGATAAGACATAGTAAAATGAATCTACTTGATTATGAAAGCCATGTCTTTAAGTGCATGTCAATGAAGGAGCATCAGCCTGTTCTTCCGCAAGTACTCCATGAGGGGTATGGTTTTGTTGAAATGCTACATGATGTAAAATTTAAAAATGGTATGGTTTTGTTGAAATGCTACATGATGTAAAATTTAAAAATGGTCAATTTGTACGTACTTGCTTAACTAGATCTATTTGTTCTTGTTCATCATGACTACAAAAGTGGCTTTGGACCTTTACAACCATATGTCAGCTTCCTTATTATATTGGCAATCCTCATCCAACTTTGAATTGAACTGAAAATTTTCCTTTTATTGGGGAATTAGATATCAACAAAAATGGTTTATTCTGGTGGTTTTCCCTTGTTTCATTCCCTTTAAAACAAGTTCGATCTTCCTTTACATCTCATGCAAGCCGCATGCAGTTTTTCTTTTGAGTGCCTAGTCCTGATTAAAAGTTGTAGACAACTCTATATTCTTTCTGGTGATCCAGGCTGATCATTTTATAATGTAAGTATTCTGCTACTCAGTTGCAAGGTTGAAAAATCATCCAGGAGCAACCATTTATACGCTGAATACAAGCAACCGAGATGCCATGAAAGAACAAATATACTCCAACTTGGTAGGCTTGTTGCAAAACCACTAGCTTCTGTCAAAAGCCTGACCTTCCTACCCTGTGACTCATGCAACTGACTTCCTCTCGAACCTGTAGAAGATCCGTGTGGAATGAAAGTGAGTTTTGCCCACTTGTTGTGCATCAACTTTTCAAGGATTAAAGTGAGTCCATATCAAATTTGTTCCTTTGCTACAGGTAATTCTGTTTTAATTATGTTTTTGCACTTGGTAGTTTTGGTTTGTAGCTTGAAAACTGGCCTGTTTTAGAAAATTTAACAAGAACATGAAAATTTGTGATCCAAGGCTATAATGGACCAACAAGCATTTAATATTTGACCTTTTATAAGGAAAAATATTAACCAAACACCTTACGCTCTTCACTGAATTTGGTATAAAAACAAAAACCAGTACTACCTTGAAAAATCTTGATCATTGGTTATTACTCTAGATTTTTTAAAAGGATTTTTTCTTTTGGTATCTTTTTAAAAAATTTATTATGAATGCCAATGGAACTTCCTCGTCAACAAATGCCTATATGATAAGATGCTAATTCTTAAAAGTTATCATAATAATTGCACCCACAAACACTATACACATTTATGCATGGAACCACAATAAATTTATTAAACATACACAAGAAAAAAATATAGGTTGCCTCATTAATTATTGTTAGTCGAAAGGTCCTTTTTCTGTGTGGTGGCCCGACTAGTTTAAATTCATGTCTTCACACATAAGTTGTCCGCTCATTTATACCATGAAGATAGATTTATTTTCTAACACTCTCACAGTCCAATTTTTTATTTTTTGTTTTTTTTATGATATATACTTCCGTCCGAAGAGGCATTCTTTTAGACATGAATTTTTTAAATTGATGTGTCAAAGATTAAAGTGGAGAGAGTAAAGTAAGATATGAAATAAAGTAAGAGAGAGGAAGAGAGGGTAAAGTTATGAGAGAAGATAAAGTTTTTGCAAAAAAAATGACTCAATTATCTTTGGACAATTCAAAACGTAATATGACTCAATTACATGTGGACGGAAAGAGTACAATTTGCAAAAATGATTATGGATTTTAGCTTTCAAATCTCCAAATCTAAATCAACGGAACAATTGAGAAAAATGTTAAAGTTATGATAACTAATTGAGTATATTTAAAAGTTGTGACTTGTGAGCATGTACCAAAATTTAATCAAACTTCAGTGTTTTTGTGGCAATTTACCATATTGTAAATGAACAACTTTTTTTTATAGACAAACTGAAAATGAAATTTCCGTAATTTTTCATGAAATGAGCGGTGTAACTTATACTATTGAAATGAGCGGTGTAACTTATTTCTCTGTTTTTTGGACACATTCTCATTATCCTTTTTTATCCATATCTTTTCTAATCAATTACAACTATACTACACATGTTCCACTATTCCTCTACTCACAACATATTCTAACCAATAAAATGGGAACAGTTTGTCTATTTACAGTGAATTCTATCGTAATATTAATTAAATTACTCTGCTGCATTGTAAGTCGTAAGATAGTGTGTACTATTTTGTTGGATAGAGGGAGTAATACTGAATGAGTTGCAATACAACTCATAGACCTACATTAGCGTATTTTTTTAACAATCAAGTAAAATATATTTGGTTTAAAGTTAAATTTCATTTGATATTTTGACGTTTGCAAAAATTTTACATCTCTGTCTGATGTATATTGACAAACTAGACTCTCACATTTATATTCTGACCACTAAAATTTGGCATATTTTACCTAGCCGACACTCCAAATTTGGGCCATTTACGCAAGACGTTTAAAAAACACACAAAACAAGGTCGTTTTTCGTTGTACTACTGTCAACTTAGATTTTTTGAGCGAGTATTCGATTTTGTTCAATTGTTTTCAGGAAAATATCCCAACCATTTTTCGCTGTAATCATGCTGCCCTGGACGACGAAAGGGGACTCATCCACACCCGATGATGGCATTGAAGCCTCCCATCAATTTAAAGACATATAAGTTGTTTGGAAATTTGAACGTAAGGATCAAATTTGATGCGTGAAACGGTGAAATGATAATACTATCCTGGAGTATTGATGTCATAATATTTTTCACCATTTTTTCCTTACTAAGATCAAATTTCCGAGGACCGCTAAATTTGAGTAGTATATTTTTCTATATTTTCCTATCCTTTTTTTTTTTGCTATTATAAATTTTCTATGCCACATTTTTACAAAATAGACATAAATGTGACATACTGTACCAAAATTATACTCCCTCCGTCCCATTAAATATGCAACATTTGCTTTTCGGCACAGGATTTTATGTAGTATTGTTTTGTGAGTTAATGAAGAGAGAGTAAAGTAAGAGAGAAGAAAAAGTAGAGAGAGTATTGTTTCCATTTTTAGAAACGTTTCATTTTTAATGGGACAGACCAAAAAGGAAAACGTTTCATTTCTAATGGGACAGAGGGAATACGAGATTGGGATGTCCAATTATATTATTATACTATCCTGTTAATTATCAATTGTACACTCATACATTAAAAGACGATGATTTTTATGATTAACATAGAAAAGTTTTATGGAAAAGACTGAAAAGTTTTATTGAAAAGACAAAAAAATCCGAAAAATTATGAATGAAAGGACAAAAAATCCGAAAAATTATGAAAAAATGTAGCCCATGCAGGTTTCGAACCTGCGACCTTCGCGTTATTAGCACAACGCTCTAACCAACTGAGCTAATAGGCCAATTGTACACATTTTGAATGGTAAATGTTTTTAATAAGTAGTATTTTCATTCTTAACATAAATTACATAATACTCCAGTTTTGATGATTGGAAAGCTTCACTTTTGACTAAGTTCGTTTAAAAGAATTTATGAGTTTCTACATTAAATAAAATGCTTTTGTAACTTTGGAGATGTCAGTCGGGCATTAATATAAGAATATATACACTACTACTATTGAACGATGCGGTTAATTTGTAGCAAAACATGAAAATTTCTCAGGAAAGTTTTGTATTTTTCTTGTTTCCATGAAAGTTAAAACTAGCTTGTGTATAAGCTCCTCATATAGTCATACAGAACAGCTCATTTCTTTACGTCAATTTTCATAAAAAACTAGAATTGCTTGTGAACAGAATATGAATATTTATGTTAGTAGATCGTTTAAATAAATTTTATAAGTTCAACTCTTAGATGTAAAAATTCCCTCGAAAAATACTATTTCGGAAAACTAAGCCAAGGCTCCGCAATGTGTGTGGGCCATGGTTGCTTATTAAATTTAAATATTCATAAATTCAAATACGTAATGCAATTGCCAACCTTGTTTTTGTGGTTATGGCACTATACGTAAGAAGGGGATGATGTTCAATTTGGAAAATTATTGAAATACTTTATTGAAGACCAAACTATCAATTTGGAAAATTATGCATACACCATTTTGTATTTTGAGAAAGAAGTTGTAAATTTAAAAGCGATTTTACCTTTATTTTAAAGCAATACTCCAGCACAATTTTACCTTTATATAGGACTTCAAGTTTTTGAAACTTATGTCTTCGTCTTCCTCGCGGCAGGATACCCATTGTTCTTCACTTTTACCTCTAATATTCTTCACTTTTACCTCTAATATTCTTCACTTTCACCCTCACTTACCACGCTGTTTCTTTAGTTTTTCATTACTACCAATCCAGAGTGATATTCCAATCCATAACGTCTTGTTCATATTATAATTTATATGCATGCAATATTTACAACAATAAAATAATAAAGACTGATATGCAACATTTTAAAAAAAAATTCGTAGCTACCCATATTTGGTGTTTACCCTAAAATTTGGTGTTGTTCCATAAAAAAAAATGCATTAATGAATTTGAGTTTGGTATATGATTAGAGAAAGTGTTTACAAAAATGAGATTTGGTTAAGACTTACTCCTTCCTTCCGTGAAATGTTGTTTAGTTTTGTCATTTCGGTCCGTTCGCGAAATGTTGTCCACTTTATTTTTTTATTTTGAGTAAAGGCCAAAATTGGTCCTGAACTGTAATAATGGAGTGCTCATTTCAGTTGGAAGAAGCTCGGCTAGAAAGGAGTTCGGTAAGCTCGGCTTACCGAGCTGGAACTAGCCTGGAACTAGCCGAGAAGAAGAAGAAGGCAGAAGTCGGTAAGCTCAGCGGTAAAGAAGCTCGGTATGGAAGCTCGGTATGGAAGCTCGGTAAGGAAGCTCGGCGTTGAGCTGGAATGAGCCGAGAAGGAAGAGTTCGGTTGTAAGCCGAGAAGGAGTTCGGTATTGAGCCGAAAAAGGAGTTCGGTCTTGAACCGAGAAGGTAGAAGCAACCTAGCCGAACTAGCCGTTGGAGCAGCAGTTAGTTAGCTGAGATGTAGCGGTTATTCTTCTTGCTTTCTTGATTCTTCTTGTAGTTAGTTAGTAGCAGTTGCTACGTGATTATAGGGCTTTAAATAGCTCACCGTGTATGTAGTTTAGAGTAGAGTTTAATCAATAAAGAGTTTTCCAGTTTTCTCTCCAAGATTATCATCTTCAATACTCAAAGTGTGAGTGTGTGTGTTTCCTGCATTGTGTGATCTCATACAACAGTGAGTGTGTGTGTGATCTGTTTGAGTGTGTGAAAGCCTTGTGTGCGTAAATCCCAACAAGTGGCGCCGTCTGTGGGAAAGGGATATTGAAGCTGATTTGCAGAGGATCAAACGGTTTCAGAGATGGCAGCAAGGCTTGATGCAGAGAAGTTCACAGGCAAGAATGATTATGGCCTGTGGAAGATGAAGATGAAGGCGATCTTAATTCAACAAGGCTTGGCGGCAGTTCTTGCAAAACCAGATGAGAAAGGAAAGGCTCCAGTGCTTGATGAAAAAAGCTCAGGCAAAGATGGAGGAGATGCAGCTCAAGGCACATTCTGCAGTGATTCTGTGCCTTGGAGATAAGGTCTTGAGGGAAGTTCAAGAAGCCAAGACTGCGGTGGAGATCTTGGACAAGTTAGATGAAGTTTACTTGGCCAAATCCTTGGCTAACCGGCTGTATCTCAAGAAGAGGCTGTATGCCTATAGTTTTTCTGGAGATAGGTCCATCATTGAGCAGCTAGAGGAGTTCAACAAGATCATTGATGACCTGGGATCTGTTGATGTCAAGATCTCAGATGAGGATAAGGCCATTCTCACATTGAATGCCTTGCCTAGCTCGTATGACCAGCTAAGTGATGCAATTATCTATGGAAGAGATAAACCTATCACCTATGCAGAAGTCTATTCAGCCTTGATGGCCAAAGAACTCCAGAAGACAGCCAACAGAGGCTCTGCAAGCTCCAATGTTCAAGCTGCAGAGGCCTTGAATGTGAAGAAGTTCAAGAAGCAGAACTTCAAGAAGAAGTTTGAGGGCCCTAAACCCTCAAGTTCAGATGCTCAGAAGGAAACCAGAGCTTGCTATTGGTGCAAGAAACCTGGACATTTGAAGAAAGATTGTCATGCATGGAAGAGAAAGATGGCCTCAGAGGGACACAATCAATCTGATTGTGTGGAGAGTGCTGATCCCCCGGCTCAACTCATGAATATCAGTGATAGTGGGGTCAGTCATAGGTGGATTATGGACTCGGGGTGCAGCTTCCATATGTGCCCCAATAGAAGCTGGTTTCATGATCTTCAAGAAGCATCGGGTACGGTTGTTCTTGGTAATAACCACATTTGTCAGATCAAAGGAATAGGGAAGGTAAAGCTAAGCCTACAAGATGGCTCTATAAAGATCCTAACTGGGGTGAGGTATATTCCAGAAGTAAAGAGGAACCTCATCTCATTGGGAATGCTGGAACAGAAAGGGTTCACCATATTGATGAGTCAAGGAAAATTGTTTGTGAAATCTGGAGATGCAGTGATGATGGAGGCTGACAGAGAGCATATTCTCTATTATCTGAAGGCTAAGGCTGTTGATGGAGAAAGCAATGCAGTGTCAGATGATTCCATAATGCTATGGCACAAGAGATTGGGCCACCCAGCCGAAGGAAGCTTGAAAGAACTCATCAAGAAGGGTCTGATCTCTGGAGATTTCAACAAGATGGACCCCTGTGAGCAATGTATACTTGGAAAGGCTAAGAAGGCACCCTATCCTACAGGTATTCACTCTTCTACAGCCCCTTTAGACTACATACATAGTGATCTTTGGGGGCCTTCACCGGTGTGTTCAATTGGTGGAGGAAAGTATTATCTAGCTATCATTGATGACTATACAAGGAAGTTGTGGGTATATATTCTTAAAGAAAAATCTGAAACACTCACAAAGTTCAAGATATGGTGTAAGGAGGTTGAGCTAGAGAAGGGTAGAAGTGTTAAATGCTTAAGGACAGACAATGGCCTAGAGTTCTTGTCTGCTGAGTTTGATCTGTTTTGTAAAGAGAAGGGTATGAAGAGGCACCGGACTGTTCCTGGTAATCCTCAGCAAAATGGTGTTGTGGAGAGGATGAATAGGACAATCCTAGAGAGGGTGAGGTGCCTACTTCTTGGGTCTGGTTTGAGCAGCAGATTCTGGGGTGAGGCTGTGTATACAGCAGCCTATCTCATCAATAAATGCCCATCTACTGCCCTGAAATCTGAAACTCCTGATTACATGTGGTATGGAGCTCACAGTGACTACTCAAAATACAAGGTGTTTGGGTGTGCAGCCTATGCTCATGCTAGGCAAAGTAAGCTTGAAGCTAGGGCTCTGAAATGTATCTTGCTGGGGTATCAGAGAGGTGTTAAGGGGTATAGGCTCTGGTGTATTGAGCCCGGTAAGCAGAAGGTCTTGGTGAGTAGGGATGTGGTGTTCTTGGAGGATCAGATGCCATTCCTGAAAGATAAGCCGGACTCCAATGAAGATGAGGGTGATTTCTTCAAGGTGGAGCCTGTGGGGGTTGGCCTAGGAGCAGGTGGAGTCATTGACTCAGGGAGTGAGTCTGATTCAGATAAAGAAGAGGCTCCAACTCAGGGCAACCAGGCTAGTGAGTCTATATCAGACTCTATCAGGGACTATCAGCTTGCAAGGGACAGAGTTAGAAGAGAAACAAGGCCACCAACAAAGTTCTCTGATGTTGTGTATTATGCTCTGTGTGCAGCTGAAGGTATTGATGGTGCAGATCCACTCACATATAAAGAAGCTATGCAGAGTAAAGATAGAGAAAGATGGATTGAAGCCATGAATGAGGAAATAGAGTCTTTACTCAAGAACAAAACATGGATTTTGGTGGACAAATCCAAGCTGAATACAGATGGAAAGGAGAGGAAGCTGATCAGTTGCAAGTGGTTGTTTAAAAAGAAGGTAGAAACCACTGATAAAGACAGAATCAGGTTCAAGGCAAGGCTGGTGGCTAGAGGCTTTACACAGCAGGAGGGAATCGATTTCAATGAAGTGTTTGCACCTGTTGTGAAGCACACTTCGATTAGGATTCTATTGGCTGTGGTGAATCAGCTTGACTGGGAGCTACAACAGCTTGATGTGAAGACAGCCTTCCTCAATGGAGATCTAGAGGAAACTATCTTCATGGAACAGCCAGAGGGCTATGTGAAGATTGGAGAAGAAGGCAAGGTGTGCCTGTTACAGAAAAGTCTTTATGGACTTAAGCAAAGTCCTAGACAGTGGAATAAGAAGTTTGATGCACAGATGAAGAAGATTGGCTTCTCCAAGTCAGAATATGATGATTGCATCTACATCAAGAAGGCAGGCAAGACTCCCATTGCCTACCTATTACTCTATGTGGATGATATGCTACTTGCAGGGCCTTCTATGACAGAAATTCAGAAAGTTAAACAAGATCTGAAGTCAAGCTTTGAAATGAAGGATCTAGGAGAGTCAAGGAAGATCCTAGGCATACATATTCAGAGAGATAGAGGCTGCAAGAAGCTGTGGATGCTGCAAACTGACTATATTGAGAAAGTTTTGCAGAGATTCAAAATGGAAAATGCAAAAGCTGCATCAACTCCTCTGTCCCAGAGTTTTAAGCTATCAAAGGAACAAGCCCCTAAAACTAAGCAAGAGGCTGATGAGATGGAGGCTATCCCTTATGCTAGTGTGGTTGGAAGTGTTATGTACACTATGATTTGTACAAGACCAGATTTGGCTCATGCTATCTCAGTGACTAGCAGATACATGGCAGACCCGGGGAAGGAGCATTGGAATGCTCTTAAGTGGATATTGAGGTACATGAAGTCAACTAAGGACTGGGGGATTGTGTTCAATGGCTGGGAAGGTGAATCTGAGGAGGTTGTGCAGGGCTATTGTGATGCAGACTATGCTGCAAACCTGGACAACAGAAAGTCCCAAACAGGTTATCTTTTCACCATGTTTGGAACTGTAATCAGCTGGAAGTCAGGGTTGCAAAGTGTTGTTGCTCTCTCAACAACAGAATCAGAGTATATAGCTCTCACTGCAGCTGTACAGGAGAGTTTTTGGATTCAGGGAGTGATTTCTGACTTTGGTTTTGACCAAAAGACAATGGTGATTCATTGTGACAGCAGCTCAGCTATGTGCTTGGCTAAACATCCGGGTTTTCATGAAAGGAGCAAGCACATAGACATAAAGTTGCATTTCATTAGAGATGAGATTGAAAAGGGGAGAGTGAAGGTGATTAAGATTAACACCTTGCACAATCCGGCTGACATGCTAACAAAGTCTCTAGGTAGAGACAAGTTTGATCATTGCAAGAAATGGATCAATGTTTGTGCAAGAACTGAGATGAGCCCTCAGGTGGAGAATTGTAATAATGGAGTGCTCATTTCAGTTGGAAGAAGCTCGGCTAGAAAGGAGTTCGGTAAGCTCGGCTTACCGAGCTGGAACTAGCCTGGAACTAGCCGAGAAGAAGAAGAAGGCAGAAGTCGGTAAGCTCAGCGGTAAAGAAGCTCGGTATGGAAGCTCGGTATGGAAGCTCGGTAAGGAAGCTCGGCGTTGAGCTGGAATGAGCCGAGAAGGAAGAGTTCGGTTGTAAGCCGAGAAGGAGTTCGGTATTGAGCCGAAAAAGGAGTTCGGTCTTGAACCGAGAAGGTAGAAGCAACCTAGCCGAACTAGCCGTTGGAGCAGCAGTTAGTTAGCTGAGATGTAGCGGTTATTCTTCTTGCTTTCTTGATTCTTCTTGTAGTTAGTTAGTAGCAGTTGCTACGTGATTATAGGGCTTTAAATAGCTCACCGTGTATGTAGTTTAGAGTAGAGTTTAATCAATAAAGAGTTTTCCAGTTTTCTCTCCAAGATTATCATCTTCAATACTCAAAGTGTGAGTGTGTGTGTTTCCTGCATTGTGTGATCTCATACAACAGTGAGTGTGTGTGTGATCTGTTTGAGTGTGTGAAAGCCTTGTGTGCGTAAATCCCAACATGAACATATAGCCATTTTACGATTTTGGTCCTAAACATTATCTTTTGGATTTTTTGGTCCTGCACATATGGACATTTGATCATTTTGGTCCTGCACATATGGAAATTTGATCATTTTGGTCCCCCGTCAACATTTTCGTTAAAAACTAACGGTCAACATTATCTTTTGGATTTTTTGGTCCTGCACATATGGATATTTGATCATTTTGGTCCTGCACATATGGAATTTTGATCATTTTGGTCCTCCGTCAACATTTTCGTTAAAAACTAACGGTCAACGGCTGATTTTTGACTAAAACAATGGGTTGGGTCGGGTCGTGTTTGGGTCGGGTTTGGGTTACACGTTAAGAAAAAAAATAATTATATTTTATTAATTAAAAAATTATAAAACTTTAATTTTTTAGTTATTTTTGTTGATTAAAAATATTATAACGACTAAAACATGATGTTATTATACGATTTAAACATGATATTACACAATAAAATAAAAAATTACCAAATTAAAATAATCATTTTTTAATCAAAATAATAAAATTAAAGTATATTAATATTAAATCTATATAATAAAATTAAATAATTAAAAAATTATTTTTAATAAAATCTAAGCATAATATTTTCTTCAAATTCATGAAAAAATTAATTAAAAAATACTATACTTTAATTTTATTAATTAAAAAATATTAATTAATTTTTTAAGAATATTATGCTTAGATTTTAACGAAAATATTATGCTTAGATTTTAAGAAAATATTATTTTTTTCTTAACGTATAACCCAAACCCGACCCAAACACGACCCGACCCAACCCATTGTTTTAGTCAAAAATCGGCCGTTGACCGTTAGTTTTTAACGAAAATGTTGACGGAGGACCAAAATGATCAAAATTCCATATGTGCAGGACCAAAATGATCAAATGTCCATATGTGCAGGACCAAAAAATCCAAAAGATAATGTTGACCGTTAGTTTTTAACGGAAATATTGACGGAGGACCAAAATGATCAAATGTCCATATGTGCAGGGCCAAAAAATCCAAAAGATAATGTTTAGGACCAAAATCGTAAAATGGCTATATGTTCAGGACCAATTTTAGCCTTTACTCTTTTATTTTTTCTGGCAAATGTACCACACTTTCCACTAACTCATTACACTTATAAAACTATTAATATATAAATGTAAGACATACATTCCCTAACTTTTTCCACTTACATTTCTTAAAATCCGTGTCGAGTTAAACATAGATAATATTTCGTGGAGCAGGGAGTAGAACAAAACAATCAAATGAGGTATATTGCAGGCAATAGATATGGTGGCGTCGTGGCAACAACATCTCAACCTGAGCTGTTACATTTGACTCATTCCACAACTGCGAATAAATATATCATTAATAAATATCCTAAAAAATTTCTGTTAAGAAAGCAACAGTTCCGTTTATTTGGTAATACGCTATTGGTCATTCCCCGCTGTCCACATCACTTCGGTCCCATAATACCCTGCTTCGCACCCACCTTCGCTGTCCATAACCCGCTTGACTACGATTGGCCGGCCCGACCCGGTCTCTTGCCAGCTCTACTGATAGGTACAAGCCCTCACGTAGGCCTTGCCACACCAGATCGCAGCCCAATAAATCCAGAAAGAGGTTACAGTTTTGGTGGAGGTGTGATTCCAGCAATGGATCGTCATGCTATAACCATTACTACTACTTTTCTCCCCTCATTATTGCCACCTCCTTCTCTCCCCAACTGCATTTTCTAATCCTTCTTTGAATTCCATCGCAATCTTCCTCAATCCGAACCTCGTCCAATCGTTCATTCCGCTGCTTTGAAATTCAGTTTTGACTTTTTTTTATGAACAATTGGTGATCCTGTTCAAATTCTGATTACAGTTACTGAAGGTGAGCATTTTTTTCCTTTTTAACTGGAAATTCGGGCTTTGTGATGGCGGATTTCTGTTTTGATTCGGAGTTTTTGTAGGCATTATTATTGTGCTGGTTACTGAAAAGGAATAATCAACGACTTTATTGACTTGGCGTTACTTTAATCATTATACTGTTAAAGTTCTGAAATAATTTAGCATCATCAATAATTGTCTTTGATGCAACAGTGGAAATGTTAGATTTTTTTGAAAATAATGTGGCTGCTATCGAGTTTATCATCTAATGATTTGTGATGCGATGCTTTTCAGAACTATAGTATTTTTTGTGTAATTTTTCTCTGCAATATTTGTGGCCAGCTTTTTCTGTTTTTAAAGAGATGCATTTTTCTTAGATTGCTGTGGAATGTACTAATGATTGCCAGAAAAGCATCTTCTTATACACAGGAGGGGCATGTTTCTTTTTATTCCCATAAATGAATGGACAAAATACAGTAGTTTGAACCTTTTCTGAAATAGTGCAGATCAAACTTGATATCTCATTGTTATTAATGCTACTGTCTTTTTAAGCATGAGAAGGAGAAACATGGAGTAGGTTGTGTTCGGTGTGTGGTGCCCGATACTCACGTAGGAGAGGTAGAGTACACTAGAGAATGTATTAGTGAAATTTGATTTCAGTCGTAAGCTTGCCCACTCTACTGCACTAGGCTACCTCAAAGGGGCAGCATACAAGCTTGTATATTTCTTTCTCTATGAGGAGGAAAGTTTAGCCAGTGACGTGAATGAATGAGTTTTGATCAGTTGGGATTAGTTATAAATTATAATTGGATATTGCTTATAATTGTATTCTATTAGGGAGTTGTTCAAGCATACTCATTTGGAACGCAAGTAACTCTTATTCTTGACTATGCAGGATGTGACTGGGAAGTAGCTAGTGAGATGGGACCAGTTTACTGGATAATGTTTTGATGACATTCTGTGCACTTTGCTGCTTTAATTTGGGTATATTTGCATGGGAAGCTTGATATACCTGCCTGACAATAACGAGGACGAGATGGCTAGGAAAGTTGTTATGCGTAAGAGACATGATGGTGGTAAGGACTAGCAAGGCACTGGTGGTACTCAAGTGAATTGTTAGATTACTGAGATACACCTCGTAGACTTATGTCCTAAAGGATATTTTAGCTCCGGTTTTCCATGCTTGATGTAG
Source organism: Salvia splendens (assembly GCF_004379255.2). Lineage (NCBI taxonomy): Eukaryota > Viridiplantae > Streptophyta > Magnoliopsida > Lamiales > Lamiaceae > Salvia > Salvia splendens. Next base: position 19,099,075 of record NC_056053.1, on the reverse strand, counting down.
ATAGTGGTGATACATAAAGGATATTTTAATTTGGGATTTATCATGATTACCTCATATTTGAAGGAACCATGTTCCATGAAAGTAGAAATAGTATACTCACTTAAAAGCTCTTTTAAATTTTGTTCATTAACTTAAAAGGTAATGGATTTGTTTACTACATTTTCAGGTTTTGAAGCTCCACGAAATAGTATGGAACTGCCAGTTGAGTCATCCTATGGATTATATGCTGCAAGAGATAATATACTGGTACAAGCAGTTCCCTTGTCAGGGATCTTATGGGTGTCCGTTTTCATGTGCTTTGTGGAACTTTGAAACTTGTCACACTTGTTTCTGTTGTGACCTAAGATGGAGTTAATGTTCTAGGATTCAATATTACTAGTTTTTTTTGTAACTGATTGTTGGGCTTATGGACTTTGATACCCAAGATTACTGCTCTTTGTGAGATTGGTTAATCTTCTAAGTGCTAAAGGATATTCTGGCTCTAACAATATGATGAACTCTAAGAACTTTAAGGATTCTGAGTTAGAGTAGTTTTTACATTGGGGGCCTGTGGGTTCATATTTATATACATCTAATGCATTAGAGGGAGAAGGGTTGTCTGACGAACCTGGTTCCATCTTCGCTCTCACCCTTTACTTGCGACATTCTTTTCTTGCCTTTGCAAGGTGGTTGTTTGGCTGGTTATATCTAAACTGCTAAATTTAAATTTTACCATGCATGAATGCTTTGAGCTTAGTTACACTTGAAGTCCTGTGAATAATATTCTTTTCTTCTTTGTGCATATTACACTTGTGATGTCCTGTGAATAATATTTGTTATGTTTGATACGTGTCTCAGTATGCTCATCACATGACGAAGGAATTATCTGGTGAGGACTACTACTCTACTGAGGCTCCAATAAAGAAGTTAATATGTGAAGAATTTTCTAAAAGACCTGATACAAGATCAAAATCACCAAGCGTAGTGGCTCGCCTAATGGGAGTTGATGTGTTACCTTTTGATTCAAACCCTGCGGTGCAACTGACTGATATAAGAAATGGAAGTCCAGTGGATAAGTTTATGGACGAGAATCGATCTAAGAAGGGCTCAGTACGTCATATAGTCTCTATCCCCAATTGCTCCCAGCAGCTGGAAGTTGATCACACTGGTCGGTACATAGATGGCTATCCTTATCAGTCCAGCAGCCGGATGAAGTCGAATAGACCTAAACCCAGGGAACATCCACAAGAAGAGGAGCTACAGAAGTTCAAGCAGGACTTTGAAGTATGGCAAGCAGCACGATTTAACAAATGTTCTAATTTTGTAAAATTTGACAGTCCTCCACCCGAGCTGCTTGCACAAGAAGAACTCAATAGAGAGAAGATGTATCTTTATGCTACTTCTTGTAGAACTAACAAGTGTGAGAGCCTAAGGGAAGATGATGATCTATCAGAACTAAATGATTCTTGCAACATGCTTGACTTTGAGAGGGTTGCAAAGAAAAATTTACAATATCCAGATGGGGGAAAGGAATCTTTACGTCCAAA